>NC_141099.1:9567500-9960000 GCF_041138505.1 Cibotium barometz
TGATCCTGAATGGTCATCATAATGACACATTTTTCCTCTATAGGGTTATCTTCTCCGGAGAAGCTTCGTAGGTCCACAGGAATTTGCACAAGTGGTGGTTGACCCAAGGCTTTCCAGGTGTCAAACGAGAGAACATTATAATCTGCACCAGAGTCAATTAAGGCAGAGACAAAGTAGGTAGTCTCATGAAGATGAAGGCCCACTTGAATATTGAATGGTTCGACATATGGCTCATCAGTAGCCAACTGTATGGCTAACATAGAAGCTTTGCGACGCTCCTTGGCTTTTGCAACTCTGGCTTTAGCCTCCTCTTGAGCCTGACGTTTAAGTAGGTCAAGTGCTTCTTTCCGTGTTTGTGTAGCATGCATCTGTTGAAGCATGGCTTCAGTTAATGGTTCATTGTATTTCTTGAGACGACTTCCATTAATGAAGTTAGGCATTTGCTCACCTTCTAGTGTCTCTAAACGCACTGCACCACTTGGAGTAAGCTCATTAATCACAAACGGTCCTAGGCCACGTTTCTTGAGCTTTCTCTTATGCTTCTTAAGTGTGTACAAGAGCACCACGTCTCCTTTTTTGAATCGGCCAGTTGTTACATTTCTATCATACCATTGCTTTTGTCTCCTCTTCTCGGCATACATCCCCATTACCGCCAATAAGCGGGTCTCATCAAGCTTTTCCAATTCGTCAACGTGTTGTGAAAGCTCATGACCAGTCCAATCCAATTGTTTAGCTACTCGTAGAGTAGGTACAAGAAATTCAATGGGAAGAATTGCATCTAGCCCAAAAGCAAGTTCAAATGGGGTTGTGCCCACAGATGTTTTATAGGCTGTCCTATATGCCCAGAGAACTGAGTGTAACTTTTGCTCCCAATCAGTCCTATGTCCCTCAACAATCTTTGTGAGTGCTGTGCAGAGAATCTTGTTAGTACTCTCGGCTTGTCCATTGGTCTGGGGATGATAGGGTGCAGAACGCTTGTGAATTACCATAAATTCTTGAAGCAAAAATTCTATGACTTCATTTACAAAGTGTACACCTTGATCACTAACGATCTCAATAGGTAAGCCATAGCGTGTAAACACGTACTCATACAAGAATTTGGCTGTGGTTCTGGCATCATTTTTGACTGTTGCCTTTGCCTCTACCCTTTTGGTCAAATAGTCGGTTGCGACTATAATATATTCTGCATGCGTGTTACGAGCTGGAGGTTTAATGGGACCGACAAAATCAATACCCCATTTTGCAAAAGCACGTGTGCTTAACATAGGTCGCAATGGCATATTGTCCTTTGTGATGGAAGGTTTGGTCCTTTGACAATCGTCACAACATTTCACATATTCTTCGGCATCCATTTGTAAGGTTGGCCACCAAAGCCCAGACCACCTAATCAACTTAGCTGTGGCATTGCCAGAAAAGTGCCCACCACCCACACCTGCATGTGCGTGAGTTAAGATTTTCAGATAGTCAGCTTCACATACACACATGCATAAGTTGCCATCCTTGCCCCTCTTGTAGAGTTGGCCCTCTATCAACATATAGTTTGCCGCTTCAATTTTAATAGCATGCTTTCGATGTTTAGGAATTGTTTGATCCAAGTGACCATGCTGAAGATAGTCCACAATATACTTACTCCAACTTGGTGTAGTTGAAATGTGGAATAATGTGACATTATGAATTGGCTTCTGAATTTTACATGAAGCATAGTTACGAACAAATGTTTCAGCATCTGCATGCATGGTAGGCCACCATTGCCCATCTTGAGATATACGTCGCACACAAGTAGTAGCTGATGCATGGATTCCATCGATACCCGCATGTGCCCATTCCAAGATCTCCTCATATTGGTCGGGGTTAGGTATAAGCCTCAACACTCCATCATTACCCTGACGATATAATCTCCCTGAGATTAGCTTGAATTGTCGCCATAGGTCCACATTAGGACCCGCTAGTTGTATTTGCCCACTTGTCAAAATTTCTAAAATGGATTCAGACCATCTAGGAGCTGTCTCTACAAGGAAAAGTGTTGAATCTAACATATCATCATCCACACCCACAGGAGCTTCGCCAGAGGTGATTCGAGACAAATGATCTGCCCTTAGATGAGTTGTTCCTTTTCGAACTGCAACTTCAAAATCAAACTCAAGAAGGATGATAAACCACCTTACTATCCTTCCAGTTGCACAAGGCTTATTCACCAAATATAGCAATGCTTGATGGTCCACAAAAAATATGAATTTGTTTGCCAAAAGGTAATGGCGAAACTTTTTCACTGCATATATCATGGACAATCCTTCTCTTTCTGTTGTGGTGTAATTCTTCTCAGCATTGTTCAACTGTCGACTAGCATATGAGATAGGGAAATCCTTATTGTGTTCTCCAGATTGAGCCAAAATACATCCAATTGCAAAGTTGGAAGCATCAATGTGGACATGAAAGATTTGGTTCCAATCTGGTGCCCGTAAAATGGGTGCAGACACTAATGCTTGCTTCAACTTTTCAAAGGATTCCTCACACTCATCAGTCCAATTAAACTTTACAAGAAGAGCATATAACGGTCTGGCTAGGACAGCATACATGTAGATGAATCTACAGTAATAGCCACAATGTCCCATGAATGTTTGTACCCCTTTAGGGTTGATAGGCCGAGGTAATGAGACAATGACATCAATTTTATCCATATCTGTTGAAATCCCATTGCGAGAAACAATATGGCCCAAAATTTTCCCTTGTCTTACCATGAATTTGCACTTGTCAGGATTCAAGCATATACGATAAAGTTGACACTTTTGAAACACAAGTCGCAGGTGTTCTATATGATCATCACGCTCTTGTGAGTGAACACATAAATCATCCATGAAAATCTCAAGAAATTGCCTAAGGTACTCCTTGAATACATGACTCATTAACCGCTGAAAGGTTGCTGGTGCATTTGTTAGACCAAATGGCATAACACGATAGGCAAAGATGCCATCTTCAGTAGCAAAGGCTGTCTTGTGTTGATCCTTTGGATCAATTGACACTTGATTGTACCCGGAGAATCCATCCAAGAAACTATATGCCTTTTTCCTTGCAACTCGTTCCAGAACATGGTCCGTGATTGGAAGTAGGTAATGATCACGCACAGTAGCTGCATTTACCTTCTTAAGGTTTACACATACTCGAAGTTTTCCATTTTTCTTGGGCACCACTACAATAGGGGAGACCCATTCAGTGTGTTCAATCTCATAGATAAATTCTGCCTCTAAGAGCTTGTCTATTTCTTCCTTTATCTTCCGTGCGAAATTTTCATTGTAAGTATAAGGACGTTGCTTGGAGGGTTTTGCATCCTCTCGCAATGGAATTGTATGCTGACATATGCTTGGATCAACTCCTTTGAGGTCTTTATAACTCCAAGCAAAAACATCGTGATTCTCCTTTATTGTTTGTATTAATAACTTCTCCTCATCTAAGGACAAGTCTGTGGCAATCCACACATAGCGAGGCTCTTCTCTTGGCTTAGCAATATCAATCTTTTTTGCATCTTCCGGACCATCGTATGAAACCCCTGGCACGCTTGGTTTTTGTCACATGGGCTGTTGAAGAACAATCTTCCGATCTTGAAGAGTGTACTGTGTGAAATTAGGAGGCACATTGAGACCCTGTTCTTGTCCACTTGAGTCTTCACTCATTGAAGACCATGCGGTTTTGAGCTCTCCTTTGCTATCTTGCATCGGATTTTTTTGTTCAACCGTTGTCTTTGCACTTTCCACACTCTTTTTTGAATCGGTTTTAGACGTGAGTTTTGGTTTTTGTTTCTTCGTTTTTTTACAATTTTTGCTAACAGTTGTTAGCTTTTCCCCTGCTTGGAATCCATCTGATCGTTTGACTTGGTCTTTGATACTGTCTTGTGCTTGGACATAGTATAGATATCCGTTCTTTCCTGAGAAGTGAGGTGGTGGTCGAGAGTTTTCACTCTTAGACTCCTCCTTTTCTTTCTGCAGTCTCTCACGTTGTTCACGCTCATCTTGTCTACGGATTCTTTTATGGCTCTTACAGCATTTACGTTTAGGTCGGCTTCTAGGGATCTCTACCTGAACCTCCCTTCCTCTCAAGAGTAGGCGTGCCTTTCCTAACTCTTCCTCAGGGATTGTCACCTCATTATTAAAATCAGAGTCCCATCCATCTTCCTTATCAGCATCATTAGCAGATTCGAGTGTCAAATCCTCCACTGAGACTTCCTCGACGTGCATCGCTGTTGTGGATGTATCTCTATAGTACAAATCATCTAGAAGGGCACGTGGTTGTACCATTCGTATAGGAATAATATCATATCCATCTGAGTCACAAAATTGAATTGGCTTCGGTAAAGCACATGTTGATAATGTTGCAAGGACATGACTCCATTCTAATGGATCAATTAAATGCTCAGGGAAGGGTTGTGGAATGTATGCCTCGTCTGATACACTTCGATTACCCTTAAGTCTCTCAGTGTTGAAATCCCTACATGAGGCTCCACACATCCATAGATCTTCTCGCCCATCTGACAATGTAACTCTTGAGCCCTCAGATGAAGCAGAGTCAAACTCATCTATTGGAGACCTTGTTACATCACGATATGAGTGATTTCTTAGGTTGACCCTTGTGATGACAGAATCATGTCGGAGGTACAAATAATTGTATCCCCAATCTTGAATCATTTGAAATTGTCGTATGAATGGTCTACCCAATATCACTTCATAGTTTGGATGTTTTCCAAAATCCACTACTGCAAAGGTGTGCTCATATTCAATCCCACATGTGGTGACCAATATGTTCTCAAGCAGCCCAAGGGGATGTTCTAAGCTTCCATCTGCTAGCTGCAAGCGCATCCTTGTACTCCTAATAGCTGGTTTGCCCCACTTTTCCCAAATGGACCTTGTCACAATGCCCACTCCTGCGCCACTATCAAGTATTGCAGTTGAAGATACTTTTCGCACTTCTAATGGGAGGGTAGCATTTCCCTGATCGTCCTCACAAAATTTTCCTACTTTGTTGATAGGAACTGGCATTACATGCTTTGTTTCAGGGTGTATAGTACACTCATGGTGACCCTTTTGTAGCAATACCTGCTCTGACAAACATGTGGCAATATCATTCCACAACTCAGGTCGAATTTTTATCAAATCAAGCAAAGGTAAGGTACAAGCCACTGGTGCTGACAAAATAGCTTGCACCATACTCATATCTTTCTCCTTTGTCAACCTTTTATCCATGGAGGGTATCCTCAAGGTTTGAGAACAGTTCTCATATTCTCCCAGATATGATGGTAAGGTTTTCATTGTATGCTTACTTCTAGGAGAAACAATTGTTTGAACTTCCTCCTGGATGCTCGGGTGTCTAAATTTGTTTTCCGTGCCCCTGGTAAAATCCACCTCAGAGAATGGAGGCGAACTAATAGAAGACATGTTCTCATGAACTTTCTCGTGAACTGCGGCCCACATCTCATTTGCCATGTCCTCATTAGCATCAATAACTTCATCATTGCATGGGAAGACAAGGCTAGGTGGTGGCAGATTACCCCCTTTCAATTGGGTGTCAATTGGTGCAGACCTTTCGCTATGAGCTTGTGAAATGAGCTCACTTTTCATTTCCCGACTTGATGACACTTCTGGTATGGTTTCTAATGTTGGCTTAAGAGAGGTTGGGCCCCGAGGAATAAGTGGTGGTGGTCCCTCAAGTATTGACTGAGCTTCCCTAATGAGTTGCTGATGTACAGCTAGATTGATCTTCTCCTCACGAGGGTTTGGGTATTCTTGAAGCTTCTTGGGTAGCTCAGATAAAGCTGCAATGCGACTTCTATGAGCATCAATGATGGCCTCTAGAGTCTCATTCACTTTATCCACAAAAACAGAACCCCCAGAACTATCCTCAGTCGTACTAGCCTCATCTTGTTTAACACTAGGCCCAGGTTGAGGTTGATGTTCCTCATGCACTTCTTGGGAAGTAAAAGTTTTATCCCTCATGTTTTGTTTAGAGGCTTCTTGAGAACTAGTGGATGTACTTTTAGTTTGTTTGTTTCGGTTCTTCTTCCTCCGAGTGGTTTTTTTTTACTGGACTGTAGGGTCTTGTCCACTAGATTTGTCTTTGCATCCCTAGTTCGAGGTGTCTCATCAGTTTGTATTTCGGCATTTCGTGTCTGTGATCTAGTCATGACTCTAAGTGGCACGACACCCTCATTCTCAGATGAAGGTGGTGATGGAACTGCCCCTACAAGGTTGAGTGAGACCTTTGGTTGAGAGGTGCCTTCCTCATTTGGTTTCAGCAGACAATCCTTTGGGAAGTGTTCTACACAACACCCTAGACAATATCTTTCAATTGGTGGAAACTGTTGTACTGTTGTATTGGACCGAGATGCTTGCCTTGAGCGATGTGGACAATCACGAGCCCAATGGGGTTCTCCGCACTCATAACAGGGGCCCATTGGTTTGGCCTCTACTTTCCTTGGCTGCCATTGACCTGAGGGGCCTGGAGTCCTAGGTTGGTAGCCGCCTAGTAACAATAAAAAGTTTTGTTCCCCTGGTTAAGCGTCTAGTGCTGGGCTTGGGTATGCGGGACTTTCAAAGATATTTTCTTTGGATGAATATGATACATATTCTTCCTCCACATAGCCTGGGTTTACCAATTCTCTACACATATTTGAATTGTCGTAGTCAACAACCCTCACAGGAGCAGTCCCTGGAGCAGGAGGTTGAGCACCAAGAACAGGTCGTGCTTGCTCTTGTGCCATCGGTGGCTTACGTTCAAAATTAGTATACTGTTGATACATTTGTGGAGCCACTCCACCCCTTGGCTGCTCACGTTCCTGTCTCATTCTCGCAATGCGAGTGCATTCCTGTGTGGTATGGGTAAAGTTCCAAGCACAGGCTTGGCACCACTTTTTTGTGGGTTGGTTTGTGACTAGAGGAGAAAAGGTATTACATTCCTCTGTTTTATGGTTACCGCCACATGCTCCACAAAGATGAGGACCTGTAGGAAGTACACTCCTCATTCTCTGCTGCTGTTGTTGTGGCTGCATGGGTGGACGATAGGTCTGTCCCAATCTCCGTAGTACAAGGTTAGCTATCTGGTCGGGATTTACTAGCGCGCTAGACCCTGAACTTTGGTCGTCTCCCCACTGATCTCTAGGTTTCACCTCTGGGCCAGAACCATCTTGGAACTTGAAGTTATCGGTGAAATCCATAGCATCATGGCAACACTCATTGAAATTTGTATGCTTCTTCGCATAGAGATGTGTATGCAGTGTCGAATTTTTGAGTCCTTTTAAGAAGAGAGAAATTAATCGACTTTGGGCGGGCTTCTCATCTTCTGGGCAACGATTAATGTACTGCTTCATTCTATTTACACAGTCTCTAACACTCTCATTCTCGCCTTGCTTGAAAGAGTAGATGTGTGCTACCGTGTCATGTTGTATTCCCATCAAGGAAAAAGCAGCAATGAATCTCTCTTCCAAAACTCGTAAAGAAGATTTGTCGGAAGCCTCTAATGCCTGAAACCAAGCCAGGGCTTTTCCCTCAAGAGTGAGTCCAAATCCTTCAATTTGAGTATGCTTATCGGCCACTTGCTCAGCTCGAATTGCTTGCCTAAATGCTGCTACATGGTCGTATGGATCTCCCGACCCTTCATACTTCTTTACCAGTTTCTGAAGAGTTGATGGCCTTACTTGTCTTGAATACTCATCATGAATACTCATCATAGGGCCTACGGCCTCTCACTCTCAGTGGGAATTGTTCCTCTCTTTGGAAAGATGGTCCACATGTTTCCAAAATTGGTGTGGATACCCTATTACCAGCCTCACCAAACCCCTCCAAAGATTTTGTCACCCGCATTTTAGGAGGTGCATTAATGGGAGGCCGAGTTGGCTCCCCTACCCTCCGATTGTTATAGTGAGAAAGATGTTGGTGTGGTGTGACCTGTGGTCGCACATTTGGTGTAGGACGATATCTTGGTGCTAGAGTTGGGCTACTAGCAGTGGTCCATTTAGATGTTGAGGGTCCCTCTCTAGTGAACTCTCGTAGGGGAGGAGCAACAGTTTCTCCAAGAAAGGCTGTCTCTCCTGGTTTGGCTGTATTTGTTGAGAACACTTCCATGAATAATGGTTGTCCTTTCCACGTGAGTTCCCGAATCTCTTTCCAATCTAAGGTTCGGTATTCATTGGCCCATTTATCAATTATTCTGTTCATGTGTCCTGCAAGCTTCTCAACTACCACCACATGAGCTAGAGGAAGATCCAGCTGTGGCAATCTAGTTGTGGCATAATATCCCTCTAACGAGTCCTTATAGACCTCTTGAAGTGGGTCATCCTGTAAGACCTTTGTCACAAGAATTTGTCGTACAAACTCCCATTAGCTTTCAGCCCCCTGATCCATTTTGCTCTTGCCTTTCCTATCCCTTTCCAAATTTAGATCTACAAGAAGTAATCATCTATGGATGGCTTTGAGGACTGGGCATTGGAAGGTCCAGGCATGTCCGGCTCAATGAGCCAGTCATCTCTAGACTCCCTTGCTCTGGAAAGTTCTGATAAGTCTAAGAACTCGGTTTTAGAGAGCTCCCCTAATTTGTCTACCTTTTCTGGATGGTAGGTGACTTCGTAGCGAACACCATCTCCACCCATGTACATGTTACCCTGGTCATTGACTAGAGGTGCTCTATCAAGTTCTGAGAAAATGTCTGCGATCTTAACAAGATACCGTTGTTGTGGATCCCTAAAGATCTCAGCTCCTTGAGCATTTGTGTAGACATATTGGAGTCTCACATTGAGTGTTAACCCCATGGTGTCGGCTTCAAATGGATTAAAGGATCTTGAGGGTGTCCTATTTGGGGCTACGGGATGACTATTTGTCGGCCCTAGATTGTCCATGGACAATGAACTAGTTGTTCTAGAGGAAAGGGTATCGGATTGGGATTCAGAAAGGGTTTCAGCAATATCTGCCAAATTTCCTACCGATTGGGTCCCACTTTCCTGCGTAGGTACTCTAGAAGGTGCCCTAGGTCCTATGGCAGAATCTACAAGACGTCCTGACCGCAAGTGCATAAGGTCAATTTTTTTTGGTTTTTTTATGTGTTTTTGTTTTGTTTTGTTTTGTTTTTTTTAAAATAAAATAAAATATATATATATATGTGTGTATATATATATATATATATATATATTTTTAACCTACCTAATCACTAAATGCAACTAAAAGGAGTATGTGTGTGGCATAACTATCTATTCTATTTTTTTATTTGATTTTTTTAATGATTTTATGATTTTTATTTTTATATTTTTTTAAAACACAAAAATTATGAATCACACTAAAAAAATACTAATTATGCACAAAGTTACAAAAATTAAAAAATGCAAGAAAATACTAATTATACAAAAAATTTAAATGAAGAATTACAAATTATACAAAAAAATAGACTCCTAAAAAACACTTAAAAATTTATTTTATTTTTTTTAAACTTTTCTTTTGTTTTGTTTTTTTTTCTCCTTTTTGTTTTTGTTTTGTTTGTTTGTTTGTTTGTTTTTTTTTTAAAACTAATAAATTTCGTGCCAAATATAAAAAATATGAATTTACTAATTATGCATCATTTACGAAAATTCTAAAAAAAAAAATGTAAGCTGCTTTAATTATGCAAAAATTTAAATAAGGAACAATGGATTCAAAAAATATAAAAAATGTTTTTTTTGAATTTAATTGTTTTTCCTCTTTTTTTTAAATTTTTTTTTTTACTATTCTTTTTTTTTCTTCTTATCTCTTTTTTTTTCTTTTTAAAAAAAATTTAATTGTTTTTTCTTTTTTTTTAATTAAAAAAATATTATTTTTTGTTTTTTTTAATTTAAAAATATAAAATAAACATGAAAAATTAATAAAAATAATAAAAAAAATAAAAAAAAAGAAAAATTCCACCTACCTTATCTTCAGCCTCCCGGCTCGCCCGGATTCGTCGCTGGCGCGCGTGGGTTGCCTTCAATGCTTGCCACCGCTTCCCTCTGCTGCTCCACGCTCTTGCTTAGCTTCACACTGTCTGCTTCACTTCAGTTGCAGATGTTTGCTTCCAGCCGCCTACTTCCGCCTTTGCCTGCGCTTTTGCTGCTGCGCCTCCTCAGCTCCAGCCGCCTCAACTGCAGCCACCACCTTCTCTTCAATGCTCCTTCCACCACCGCCTACAGCAACAGGCACTCCCAACTCCTTTGCTTCAAGATGCTTCTTTGCCGCCTCTGCCTCAGTCACTCTCCCTTAGCCTGATGCCGACGCCGCCCTGTGCTCTGCTCTGCTCTACGCCCGTCTCTGCTGTCGGCTCTGCAGGCTACGCCCGTCTCACTCCTACTGCAGGCGCACACTGCAGACGTACGCCGCCGACCGCCTCAACTGTGCTGTCGGCTATGCCATAGTAAAAAACGATTATACAATTATATATATATATATATATAATTGTTTTTTTCTTTAAAAAAAAACGTCTTCTCTGCGTTTCCTTTCAGCCGCCTTCTGCTGCAGCGTTTGATGCAGCCCTCACATCACTGCAAATCTATATATATATATATATTTAGATTTATAATTTTTTTTTAAAAGGCCGCCTTCTTTTTTTCAGGTGGCCGCCTCCCTGCACATATATATATACATATATATATATATATAGATATATATATATATGTATATCTATTTGTCTTTGCTTCTAATGATGGAGATGTCAACAAAACAACAAAACCATAAAGGAAAAGCCGCCGTCAACACTTCCAACCTACCTCTCTTCCTTTCACCCTTCTCTTTCCCTCTCTCCTCTCATCCTTAAGCGGACTTCATGCTTGGGAGTCTATGGGGCTTGCATAAGCTATGGAAGAGCTTAGCAACGCACCTCTTTTCTTTTTATTTATTTATACTAATTACATGTTAACGAAGAGCATGAAAGCTTTAAATGGCAAAAAAAACAATGAATGTAAGCATACTGACGGTACTTGAAAAGCAATAAAACATAAAAAACAATGCGAGAGAAACCTCAACCTTCAATGGTTTTTTTTTCTTATCCTAACCATATCCACTCACACCGAGATCACACACCCGAACTTAACCTAATCACTCAATGGTTTTGCAACCAAAAGAGGAAATAGTGGTGGTTTCCACACACTCTCAACCGGATTTGAGTCTTCTCCCCGGCAGCGGCGCCAATGGAGAGATGGAAAAACTCTCTCACTTGTAGCAAGAGTAGTATGATCCACACTTAGCTCAATCCAATGGGATTTGCATCCCTTTCGGAGCTAGGGATTCAACCCGTACCGGTGCACAAAAGCTTATCCATTTGATGGAGAGAATGCTAGGAATACTACTACTATTGACATAGACTTAACACACACACAAGCTCAATCTTGCTATTGCTCACTCAACTCCACATTCCACTCATCCATACATCCAAACAAGAAGAAAGCTTAGCTATTGCTTACACAAGATCAAAGCATTCTTCATTCTCAAATACTCATTTCCCTAGCATGCACACAATCCTTGAAGCTATCAATAAGAAACATGCACACTAGAGAATTGACATGAGAAGAGAGACAAATATCAACTCATTGCATTGAATTAACAAAAGAATAGAACTTACAACAATGTAGATGGGGAGAGAGAAGAGCTTGCACCTCTATGGAAGAAGAGGGAGAGCTAGTCTCAAGAGAGCTCAAACATGAGTTTGCCCAATGTGTCCATAAGCTCTCAAATGAGCCACTTTTTATACAAAAACTCTAAAACTCCCAAAAGTTCCCATGTGGGATTATTGTCAAACCCACTCCCACACTCATCCACAACTTGGAACTCTTTTCAAGAGCCCTAAGTGTCTTTTTTGTTGCATCCTTGTATTGATCTTCATTCGTCATGCAACAGAAGCTTAGAACAAGCATGACATTCACTTTTCCTCACCTTATGCGGCATTTTCAATTGTGCCAGTCAACAAGGCCTTCTCCTTTTTTGTTGACACATGTACCAGACTTCAAGAGTTACATTGAAGGATACTTATGTGACTCCAAGGATGCACTTGTTGGTCACTCAAAACCACTTCACTTTCGTTTCTACATGCAAGGAGATACACCTCTAATGCAATACAAGATCCATCCTAAGTCAGTAGAATGGTTGCCAAGAGAAGGCGGTATTGAACTATGGAAAAGAGACTCAACAACAACAGGAAAGCCTACCCTTCCAAAGGTTCTTCCAACCTTGCTACCCATGTCTGAGTATATTAAAGATCATCAAGAGGTGGTAAGTGGAATCAAAGACTATCTCAAGTATTGGGAAAGATGGTCAAGTGTACAAGGTCCTGAAGCGGAGTACACAAAGTTCATAACACCAGTGATTGATTATTGGAAAACCATGCTTGATGCACTTCAAGCTCTAAATGTTCAAGAAGCAAGAGTATTCATGGACTTTTGGCCAAGGACACAAGGTGATACAGTATTTCAAGACATAGATGATGTGGATGACTTTCTTGGCTTGGAGGAGTTGAATGACCACTACTGTGGTCCTCTCAGCAAGATGCACTTCAACCAATGATAGATGTCAAGAAAGATGACTTTGTACTTGTTCGACCTTTAGATCAAATATATCCAGTATGGCTTGGTGTTGCACAAAGTGAGGTTGATACAAATAAAAAATCAAGCAACTATCAAAAGATCTGTATACAATATTGGGCAGTTTGTGGTCGAAAAAATGCTACAGATGAGGAGGTATATCAGAATTGCTGGGATAAATACTGGATGTGCAACAAGAAAGACCCTCAACGTTGGGAGAGAGTGGATACAATTGTTTTCTCTTGGATAACAAAAGCTACCAAATTTCCCAAAAAAATTAAAATCCCTCCAAGGTTGTCTTGAAGGCCAAAGCCAATCTACAAGAATCATTGGGCTAAAGACTTCCATGCTGGAGAGGCTGCCAAAGATAAGGTGTTTATTAACACCACCTATTTAAGATTTTATCAATATCTTCTACATATACAATAAATATACTTCACCAATATTCAAGGTTCCAAATTAATGAAATTCCCAAATTCACGGGATTAACCACCTTTCACAGAACCACCTTTCACGGAACCTCCTTTCACGAAACCACATCTCATGAGATTCCATCTCACGGAACTCCCTTTCACGTAACCACCTTTCACACGGAACTCCCTTTCACGGAACCTCCTTTCACGAAACCACATCTTGCAGGTGAAGCCAGTGGATCGTTAATAGGATAGCTAAAGTGCATGAAGAAAAGGAGGAGGACTGGGTGTATTACATTCATGGAGAGATGGAGAACTCTATAAAGGCCCACCAATCCAAAATATGCAACCTGTACCTACTGACCCAAGTACTCAATCATGTGGCAAAAAGGCCTCTCCTAGAGCCTGAACCAGCAGAGCAACTGCAACTGGCACTACTGCCAAAGCAACCAACACTAACAGCAGCTGAAGAAATGCAAGAGGGCCAAGATGTCCTAGTGGAGACCTAGGTCATTATGAAGGAGATAAGGAAAGAGAGAAAGAAGAAGACAGAAAAGAAAATGAGGGGCGTCATCCCAGACATAGTTGCAAAATCACAAAGGCTAGAGGCAGAGATGGCACAAGAAATCAGAACATACCAGGAAGCATTGACAATGTAAGAGGCCATAGTCAACCAGGCCACACAAGAGCACACGCAGCAAGTTACTTCCCCAATGAGCCCAGCACAGCAAGTTACTTCCCCAATGAGCCCAGCACAGCTGATCTTCACGAACGTATCCACTTAAGGATTCAACCTTGGTAGACACACCCACAGAGATAGAACCAAAACTAGCAACATCAATTCCAATGCCAGCTGAGGAACCACAGGAAATCGAGACACCAATGGTTCCAGTTCAAGATCCAACATACCACATGGATACAGGTAAAAGGACAAGAGATGAAGAGCCATCAAGCCCAAGCAAAAGAAGGCATTTGGAAGATGAGGGAAGAATACCCTAGCTATCCTTCCTACAAAATGTCAATTATGAACAGTTCATGCAGGAAACAATGGAAGGTTTGGATGAACTGTTAAACCTACAGCATGCTGGAATTGAAGAAGACACAAGCACAAGTGCACCATGGGAGTAGGAGCAATAAGTATGGTGTTGCCACCTCCTCACAACACACATGCTGCATGATCGAAACGTTGCACTTTGGAAGCAGGTTAACAAGTCAAACACATAAGTGCGGACTTTAAAGGACCACTTGGCAGGAGTAGAGGCCATGCATAGGGATGTCATAATGAAGAGTTTGAAGGTCACTGAGGAGGAAGAGACAAGATACAAGACACTAAAAAGAAATAATGTGGTTCTTAGCCAAACCATTGTTCAAAGAATCAAGGAAAATGTAGACCTCAAAGCAAAGTTAGAACAAGCTAAAGAGCAACTCCATAATTAAGGAGGTCACCCATAACCACGAGCTCACAGCCCTTCATGCCCAGAAAGTACAAGAACTCTAGCAAAAGTCCATGGCAAAAGAAGAAGAGTTGCAAAGCAAGACTCAACAGTTATCCCCTCAAGTCTGAAAGAAGCGAACGGTAGAACCACTCACTTACAACAAGAAAGAGAACAAGAAAACAAGGCACATGCAAAAAAAAGTGAGAGCACTTAATGATGCCATCAGTGCCAATTAAGTCGAGATGCAAAAGATGGTATTAGCACACTAAGAGTTGATGGCACAAATCACCAAGCAATTACAACTTCAGATAATCACAGAATCTCAAGAAAGAAAAGCTACATCCCGTCGTGCCCAAGAGGAAGCAACTCGGCAATTCGAGGAATTGGATGCTGTAAGGATGGTCCGTGAAACCACAATATCAAACCTCCTTAGCAACAATAACTCTCGTCTACAAGAGTTGGAACACCAATTGGTGATACAAGACTAAGGTCAATGGCTGGAGCCTATAGATGACATGCGCCTACTCCTTGAGCGAGCCTCAGAGTTGTGTCAATTGCCAGTAACTCCTTGGGCCCTCCTCAATCTCTTTCTCTGTTTTTGTTTACACTAACCTTCTCCCTACTTCAATATGATATAAATCTATCTGAGGACCTAGGCCTAGGTGAACTAACCCTCATTAAGCACAATATTGAATGCGATGCTCACCCCATAATTATAATGGGAATTTTACGAGCGGACATAGACGGAATCCCGTGAGATGTGGTTTTGTGAAAGGAGGTTCCGTGAAAGATGGTTGCGTTAAAGGTGGTTACGTGAAAGGTGGTTCCATGAAAGGTGGTTAGATGAAAGGTGGTTACGTGAAAGGTGGTTAGATGAAAGGTGGTTATGTGAAAGGTGGTTAGATGAAAGGTGGTTAGATGAAAGGTGGTTACGTGAAAGGAAGTTTCGTGAAACGGAATCCCATGAGATGTGGTTTCGTGAAAAGAGGTTCCGTGAAAGGTGGTTACGTGAAAGGTGGTTACGTGAAAGGGAGTTTCGTGAGATGGAATCCTGTGAGATGTGGTTTCGTGAAAGGAGGTTCCATGAAAGGTGGTTACGTGAAGGAGGTTACATGAAAGGTGGTTACATGAAAGGTGGTTACGTGAAGGGAGTTCCGTAAGAGCTATAAGTTCCGTGAAACTTCAGAGAAGCATGAAGTTGCGGATTTTTATTGTTTTGTGAGAACTATAAGTTCCGTGAAACTCCAGTGAAGCGTGAAGTTGCAGTTTTTTGTTGTTTTGTTTTTTTATGTTTTTTGTTATTATCAAAAGATGTGGTGCGTGCAAGTGATAATACTACAAGGAATTATTAGGAACAAACACCAAATTTGAATAATGCCAATTTACAAGATTGTTAACGAGAAGATATTGATTGAACATAAAAATCAAAATCAAAAAAGGAAAAAAGAATATGAAAAGGAAACGAGAAATGGTTCAAGCTCCCACCTTAATATGATTGTCGATTATGGTTGGAAAAACTAGGGAAGATGATGCACGACGATTGGAGATGGGATCTCAAAGCATGTATTCTTTTACTACCCTTTCCTTTGTTATTGAAACTGCTTGTGAGGCGGCCACTAAGCGGGGTCTGGGTACCCACACTAGCGTATTGCCTTGGTAGTATCCTTGCGCTCGTAGTAGTAAATCTTTTCGCTCCCATTTCTTATGAATGCCTTGTGGGATGTTGGTATGTATGGAGTTCTACCAACCTTCTTGTGAAGGCCAAGTCTAATTTTTGGCTCCTTTGTGTGAATCTTTCTTACAGTCTCTGTATTATCCTTCTTCTTCTTGTGGGGTTGGTTTTTGAGTTGAACTTTGGGCACCCATTTCTATGTACCCTATGACTTTGGGTATTGTTTGTGGGACTTATGCTTGTTTTGTTTTATAAGTTGTCATTCTCTCCTCAATCCTGGTCTATTTCGCTGTGTTTTTCAAGCTCCATTGTCACCCTCGTTTAACAGTCTTGTCCTCTTCTTCCATTGGATATTACATTTGTTGGTGTAGATCCAGGATCGTCCTAGGATCATTTTCTCTTCCATCATGCAACCTGCAGGCATGACAAACACTTTCCCAACCAAGGAATTATTTTTGATGGAAGTGTTAACACTTAAAAATCCCTCAGCTTTCGTAGTTATCAAGTTGCACACTGTGTACTTGTGCATGAGTGGGTTCAAGGTGTGGTTTATCTAAGGCTACCAATGTCTCATATGAGATCAAGTTATGACTTGATTTCGTATCTATTAGTGCAATCCTCATTGCATGGCTATTAGTGCAATCCTCATTGCATGGCTTTTAGCTGTAGAGAGTTCCACCCTGAATTGTGCTGGCTCAATGTTCAGTTCCTCTTCGTCCGAGAGAGTCAACCATGTTGACATGCAACATTCTCTTCTAGAGTAATTGTTTAGCTTTGGCCTCCCTTGACTTAGCCTCTTCTTGAGCTTGCCAGATTTTTTCCTTTGCGAGCTAGATCAATCCAAATGTAGGGAGGAGATACTGGAAGAAATAAAAAAATCCCCCTAAAAATGAGTAAATACTCACATAAGATGAAGAGTGGACTAAGGACTAAGGACTAAGGACCAAGGAAAATAGTTAAAAAGCTGATTTTTGACACCTCAAAATGGGGATTCCCCCTCATGACGGAGGCGCCTTTTTTCTCATCATTGCTTTCCATTCTAAATCAATAAAATGAGATATTTCATCTCTCCTCTCTCCTAATTCAAGTCTAGTTCCAAAAAGTAAGCTAAACTGACCCAAAAATGGTCAAAATTTGACAAACTATTCTAGAAAATTCTAGAATCAGTTTGCTTGGTTTGAGGCTCACCTTTTCCTATAAATAGAAGCCTCCCCCTTTGTAAAAGCTTAATAGTGTTTTATGCACTGTTACTCTACTCCTCCCAGAGCCAAAAACATTGAATTCTTTGATAATTCACTTGTTTTTAACTAATTCCTCTACAAAGAATTGGTGGCCACTCTTGATCCAAGCAAGAGTAGAACCCTCAATCCCTCAAGCCAAAGGAAAGCTTACAAAACTCCATGTAAGTTAGAAATTCTACTTTTTTTAAATTCTATTCTATGGTTTTCTGATTTCTTATTTTTTTAATGTGAAATTGGATGTTATGCCTTGATGGAAAGGCTTCCTCCTTCTCTTCATTAAGAATTTTAGCCTTTCTTTATCCTACAATGAGAAACAAACAAAATAAGTTAAACTTTTCCTATATTGATTGCTCTTTAGAAGTGAAAATTGATTAGATTAGAGTGTTTTAATTCATCTTGGGGTAAATTCTAAGTAGATTTAGAATGTAAAAATTGAGAAATGGTCAGCCATACAAAGGAGGTTATGGTAAAATTTTCTTAAATTTTGTGGAAATAAGTTTTATCTTTATGTTATTCAAAAAGAGTAATCCCCTCCGTTTGTGTATTCTAAAAGTGTGATTTTTATTCTATGCATAGAAAGATGCATATTGGAAATATTTTTATTATAAAAGTGTTATTTTCATTAGATTCAATTTCTATGCATAGAGAGATGCATATGGGAAATTTTTATTATAAAAGTGTCATTTTCATCAGATTCAATTTCTATGCATAGAAAGATGCATATTGGAAATCTTTTTATTTTAAAAGTGTTATTCCTATTAAATTGATTTTATGCATAAATAGGTGCATAAATAATTTTCTATATCAAAATTAGATTCTCTTTAATTATATGTATTTCCATGAATATTTGATAAATGAATAAGTAAATACTCTGAGAGGGAAAATTCTATCATTTCCTATTCACTCGGTTTGTAAAGAGAAAATTCAGGAAATCTATCGAAGTCAAAATATTCAGATAAATGATTAATTTATTCCTCATTAAAACTCGTGATTAATTTAGAAATCACTTAAGTGAATATTCAATGAATGAAATTCAGTAAATTAGTAATTGAAATATCACCCCTTTTTTGAGAAAGATAATTTAGGAAGAAAAAGATGTGTAAGGTAAATAGATGTGAAGAGATGTGTGATGTGAATCAGATAGATGTGAATGAAGGGATGGATAGATGTGATGAGATGTGAGGTGAATAGAGGTGATGAGATGTGAGGTGAATAGATGTGATGAGATGTGTGATGTGAGTTAGATATATGTGCATTAATGGATGGATGGATGTGGTGTGAATAGGGGTGAATAGATGTGATGAGATGTGATGTCATGTGAATCAGGATGTAAATGAATGATATGGGATGTGAGTGGATGTATGTGAAAGAATGGATGTGAATGTATGTAAAAGAATGTGATGTGGATGTATATGCGAAGGAATGTGATGTGATGAAAAATGATGTGATGTGGCATGAATATATGTGGATGTGAAGTGATAGATATGAATGTATGGATAGATGCGAGTAGTCGTACATGTGAACGATTGGATGGATGTGGATGAATAAGATGAGATGTGTATGAATGAGATATGATGTGGATAGAAGTGATGTGATATAATGGTGATGAGAATGAATGTGATGGATATGAATGAAAGTGAATGTGATGGATATGAATGAATGTGATGTGGTCTGAATGAATGAGATGTGAGGTAAAATGAATGTGATGTGGTCTGAATGAATGAGATGTGAGGTAAAATGATTGTGATGTGGTCTGGATATGAATGAATGTGATGTGTTGGGATGTGAATCGCGATAGATGTGAATGAATGAGATGTGAGGTAAAATGAATGAGATGTGATGTGGTCTCTGAATGAATGAGATGTGATGTAAAATGAATGAGATGTGATGTAAGTGAATGTGATGTGGTCTGAATGGATGAGATGTGAGTGAATGTGATGTGGTCTGAATGGATGAGATGTGGATATGGGTAGATGCGAGTGGATGAGATTTGATGAGGACAAATTGAGGAAAGATGTGATGAGATGAAAATGATGTGATTGGATGAGAATAGGAATACTTATGAAATGGTTGTGGAGTTAATTAATGTGGTTTGATGTGGAGCAATGTGGAAAGACGAGAGTTCATTATAGAAATTGTATTTTTGAACTATTTTTAAATGAGTGCTTTATGTCAAGAATTCTAGAGAAGCATTTTGACCGTCTTGTGAATGAGGTCATGGAGACCTAATCTGATAAAGTTGCAACACGTGACGGAGGACGTCTCGCATAGCAATACCTGACGGAGAGTCAATGGAGGACGTCTCGCGTAGCAAGGTCGATCGAGGTCTTGACCAGCCTGGGTTCGATTAAAATGGTGAGCTTTCGGTACGGTGGAAGGAAGCCGCCTATGAATGAAGCGCTAGGTGACCTGTGAAGGATCCTAGAGGGTGATGATCATACAGTGCTCGGGCTCTGGATCGCTGAAGATAACCACACGTGCATCGTGGAAGATATTGGAACAAGGAGTAAGAGTTGTTTTCCAAATTCGGGCATGGATCTGGTTGATTGACCTTGGTGGTCCTCAAAACAGATGAGTCCATGGTTCTTTTATATGGATCTCTTTAATGATCTTGCTGATCTTCAACGAAGATTCTATTTTCATATGTGAATATTGCAGAGTACTATGAGCTAGGAACCATCAAAAAGACCCCTGAGTGGATAGGTGGTGAGCGTTCAAGTTGCCAGTGATGCCATAGGTACGCAAAGGAAGGAATGATTGGAAATTAGAATTCAACCAAAAGTTTTTGGAGGATTATGATCAGTAACTATGATTTCATTAAATGATTGTTTTAAAGACAGCTGAATCTGTGAAAAAGGCAACTTCATATTGGGTGTGTAATTGGTGTGACTAGTTTTAAGTTTGCATGAAAATCCAGCTAGGGGGCCTGGAAACTCTTTTCCCTACCTGGGACAAAACCTAACCAAATTCCTAATTGGATCCCACCACTATAGTGGTTGGGTGGTTGGCTAACCGATGGGATTGGATGGGGTTAGGCTCGACTGATGGATCCCTTATTTGAGACTCAATTCTGTTATGGTACGCTAGATGAAGTAAATCTCGGACAAAAATTGTTCTATGGAAAAGAATCAACGGCCGTGAAATTAGATGTTATGCCTTGATAAAAAGGCTTCCCCCTTCTCTTCATTAAGAATTTCAGCCTTTCTTTATCCTAAAATGAAAAACAAACAAAATAAGTTAAACTTTTCCTATTGATTACTCTTTAGAAGTGAAATTTGATTAGATTAGAGTGTTTTAATTCATCTTGGAGTAAATTCTAAGTAGATTTAGAATGTAAAAATTGAGAAACGGTCAGCCATACAAAGGAGGTTATGGCAAAATTTTCTTAAATTTTGTGGAAATAAGTTTTATCTTTATGGAAATTTTGTGGAAACAAGTTTTATCTTTATGTTATTCAAAATGAGTAATTCCCTCCGTTTGTGTATTCTAAAAGTGTTTTTTTTAATTCTATGCATAGAAAGATGCATATTGGAAATATTTTTATTATAAAAGTGTTATTTTCCTTAGATTCAATTTCTATGCATAGAGAGATGCATATTCGAAATTCTTATTATAAAAGTGTCATTTTCATCAGATTCAATTTCTATGCATAAAAAGATGCATATTGGAAATCTTTTTATTTTAAATGTGTTATTCCTATTAAATTGATTTTATGCATAAATAGATGCATAAAGAATTTTTTATATCAAAATTAGATTCTCTTTAATTATATGTTTAATTTTCATGAATATTTGATAAATGAATAAGTAAATACTCTGAGAGAAAAAATTCTATCATTTCCTATTCACTCGATTTGTAAAGAGAAAATTCAAGAAATCTATCGAAGTCAAAATATTCAGATAAATGATTAATTTATTCCTGATCAAAACTCGTTGATTAATTTAGAAATCAGTTAAGTGAATATTCAATGAATGAAATTCAGTAAATTAGTAATTGAAATATCATCCCTTTTTTGAGAAAGATAATTTAGGAAGAAAAAGATGTGTAAGGTAAATAGATGTGTGATGTGAATCAGATAGATGTGAATGAAGGGATGGATAGATATGATGTGAATAGATGTGATGAGATGTGAGGTGAATAGATGTGATGAGATGTGAGGTGAATAGAGGTGAATAGAGGTGAATAGATGTGATGAGATGTGTGATGTGAATCAGATAGATGTGCATTAATGGATGGATGGATGTGATGTGAATAGGGGTGAATAGATGTGATGAGATGTGATGTCATGTGAATCAGGATATAAATGAATGATATGGGATGTGAGTGGATGTATGTGAAAGAATGGATGTGAATGTATATAAAAGAATGTGATGTGGATGTATAAGCGAAGGAATGTGATGTGATGTGACATGAATATATGTGGATGTGAAGTATAGATATGAATGTATGGATAGATGCGAGTAGTCGTACATGTGAAGGATTGGATGGATGTGGATGAATAAGATGAGGAATTTATTTTTAATTCAAAAGAATTATTCTCATTGATTTTGATTTTATGCATAGAAAGATGCATAAAGGAATTTATTTTTATTTTGAAAGTGTTATTTTTCTTAAAATTGAATTCATGCATAAAAAGATGTATAAAAGGATTTTTATAAAAGTTATATTCTTACAGAAGTTGATTTTTATAAAAGAATGAATGGATGGATAGGTGTGATGTGAATCAGATAAATGTGAATGAATGGATGGATAGATGTGATGTGAATCAGATAAATGTGAATGAATGGATGGATGGATGTATGTGAAGAATGGAAGTGGATGTATGTGAAAGAATGGATGTGGATGTATGTATGTGAAAGGATGTATGTATGTGAAAGGATGGATGTGGATGTATATGAAAGGATAGATTTGGATGTGTATGTGATAAGGATGGATGTATGTATGTATATGTGAAAGAATGGATGTGGATGTATGTATGTGAAAGGATGGATGTGGATGTATATGAAAGGATAGATTTGGATGTGTATGTGATAAGGATGGATGTGGATGTATGTGAAGAATGGATGTGGATGTATGTGAAGAATGGAAGTGGATGTATGTGAAAGAATGGATGTCGATGTATGTATGTGAAAGGATGGATGTGGATGTATGTGAAAGGATACATGTGGATGTGTATGTGATAAGTATGGATGTGAATGTATGTGATAAGTATGGATGTGAATGTATGTGAAAGGATAGATGTGGATGTGTATGTGATAAATATGAATGTGAATTTATGTGAAAGAATAGATGTGGATGTGTATGTGATAAGTATGGATGTGGATTTATGTGGAAGAATATATGTGGATGTGAATGTTAATGAATGTGATGAGATGAGATGCATGGGTAAATGCGAGTCGATGAGGTCTGATGAGGTTAATTGAGGAAAGAAGTGTTAAAATGGAAAATGATGTGATGAGAATGTGAATGCTTATGAAATGAATGTGGATTAGGTAATGTAGATTGATGTGGAAAGACGAGAGATTCGTTATAGAAATTGTATTTATGACCTGATTTTAAATGACTGTTTTATGTCAAGAATACTGGGGAAGCATTTTGAGCATCTTATGAATGAGGTCTAGATAAAGTTGCAACAGCTGACGGAGAGTCAACGGAGGACACCCCCGTAGCAAGGTCGGACGAAGTTGACCAGCCTCGGTTTGTTGATTTAAATGGTGAGCTTCTGGTACGGTGGATGAGGGACCAAGGAAGCGGCCTATGAGTGAAACGCTAGGTCACCTGCTATGCGAAGGATCCTAGAGGGTGCTGACCATACTGTGCTCGGGCTCTGGGTCACCGACGATACCCACACGTGCATCGTGGAAGATATTGGAACAAGGAGTAAGAGTTGTTTTCTGAATTCGAGCATGAATCTGGTTGATTGACCTTGCTGGTCCTCACAACGGATGAGTCCATGGCTCTTTTATATGGATTTGTTGGTTGATCTTGCTGATCTTCAACGGAGATTCTATTTTGTTATGTGAATATATTGCTGGTTACTATGAGCTAGGAACTATTGAAAAGGCCCCTGTTTGCACAGGTGGTGTGCGTTCTGGTTGCCAATGATGCCATATAGGTACACCGATGAAGGAATGATTGGAAATAAGGATTCAATCGGAGATTTTGACGATTATGATCAGTGACACAATGGTTTCATTAAAAGATTGTTTTTAGAAGATGCTGATTCTGTGAAAAAGGCAATTTCATATTGACCTTGACAGTCCTCACCACTGCATACAACAGTCCTGGACAGAAATTGGGCAAAAGCCCCTTGACTGCAAGTGGATTTCTGAGGGTTCAAGGCATAAAAGTCTTCCCTGCTGCTTTGCCAAGCTCAAGAAGCACAAAATCTTGAAAAGCCCCTTGATTCAAGATCAATTTCTGATCATGAATGGTACATTAATGCACATGAAAGGCATCCAGAGTCTTCACAATGCTTCCCCCTGGCCACATATACATCCAATACATAAAAGACCCTTGATTTACTGGCACATTGAGTGCTTGACAAGCATCAACACATTGCCCAAAGCATCAAATGCCAGTGCCTGCATGCAAATCAACCCAATTGGCACAAAAGCCCTTTGATTTGCACTCCAATTTCCTGCAATTTAGCGCCGAATGTGAGATTGCTCACATCATACAGCATGTATGAATGCCCAATGGCACAATTACATCAAAAGCCCCAAATGTTAACACCCAATTTCGTGCCAATTGACCCGGAATGTGACCAATGTCACCCAATGTTGCCAATTGTGCTCAAATCTGAGCCATTAGGACCTGTACCTGCTCAATTGATGATAATGGATTAACCCTTGCCCGAGACCTCTATGACATCGATGCCACCCATCATTTTCACAACCTTTGGGCTAGAGGCACCGGAATGTGTGGAATTCACTTGAAAACCATGTTTTATATATTTTACATGTGTGCTTGCTTCTTGTATATTAAAGGTGTACCACAAGATTTCAGGTGGAGAGTGCTAGATCTAGAATAGTATTTACACTAGCTTGAGTGACCAAATGAGCCCGAGGACTAAACTTTTTGATTTTGGCCACCCAAGAGTGTGAACCCTAGAGGTCACCTACAAAGTTCCTAAAATGTAACTCTCATGACTCATTCTTTTATGCTAATTCAATAGAGTTCTCTACTATCTTATGATATTTCTTGCTTTCTTATATGAGATCTTATGTGTGCTTGCTTTCTTGCATTGTGAGAGAGTTAGCTGTGAGGACGGTAGAGCTTCCTTTGGAGTGTGGCAAGGCAGTGGTAGCTTTGGCATGCGGCTATGTGCCAACATCATCTCCTACAAGGATCCTAAGCACAAGTATTCATGAGGTGAGTGACACACCGTGCCCTTGCATTTGTGAGCTAAGTCATGGGATATTGTCTTCTTGGTTGAGCTGTTTTATGCTCCCGAGTGTGATTGGGAAAAGCCCCATGACATTGGTTTGTTCCTACACTCTTTCTATGGTGCAAGGGCTTCCCACCCTCTTCCATATCAACTAGACGAGTCATTCCGGATGATTGGTCCTTCTTGGGAAGCCCTTTCATTTCTCTTCTTTGATATAATGATGTTTTCTTGAGTGCTATTTGGAGTCTTCTTCTTGCTCCAACAATCTCTCTCTATGTGGTTTTGGTTTGCACAAAATTTGCACTTCACTTTGCCTTGGTCCTTTGGTGAAGCATTCTTTCTTCTCATAGTGTGATGAAGCTCCACCCAATTTGACGTTGAGTCTTTTTTCTTCTTTGATCAAGGCTATTTCAATGCTAGTGAAGATTAGTTCGGGTAGATTCAAGGTGGTAATGGGCTAAATGCTTCCAAGTTTATGCTCAATTGAAATTTTAAACTAATTTTAGAGTTCTTTTATTTGGCACTAAGTAGCTTCTCTAGTGCATCCCATGCCTGATGTAATATGATGGGTGAAACTATCTCCTAGGCCTAATGCAATGATGGCTATAGCCATCTCATCTCTTCAAAGCTGAAACTTCCTCTTCTAATCTGGGACACTTTTCTCTTCCACTTACTATCCCCCAAAGCCCATTTTTCATGATGAGAACAAACTTAAGTTTTATTTTCCATGTATGAAAATCATTATCATTAAATTTATCAACTATGAGTGGATTTACCATGGTCCCCTTATGGGGGATGGGGATGTCTTTGCAATGGGTTAACTTATGCTAGTGTCTAGTTTCTTGCAAAGGAGCCTAATACTTCCCAATTTTAAAAACTATAAACCCTAATTTGGGAGAGTAAATTAGAGTACTAAACCAAGAAAAAATTTGATTTTTATGATGCATAAGTGTTAGCAACACCCCAATGGTCAAGTAGAACCCTCAATGGCTTAAAACTTAATTATAATTAGTGATAATTATCTTGTTAATAGAGGTAATTTTCTACTGAGAAAGCAAAGAATGATTTGAAAATTAATGGTCTAATGTTTATTGTTTGTGCTCAACAAACAACAAATAGAGCAAAGAATGATTTGATAATTAAAGTTCACATATTTTTTGTTTATGCTCAATAAACTTATGTGTATCCTCTAACAAATATGAGGAACCCATGAGTCAAAGTCTTGATGAAAAAAGTAATGCTTTTTACCCTCTCTCATTGGATTTCATTGCCACCTCTGTTTGGCTATTTTGACATTAGGGAAAATAAAAAATCATTTTGGGGCCCTCTAAAATTTCTTCATTTATTTATTTGATGTCAAGAATGTGTAAAAAGGAAAAAAGATAAACCAAAAGAAACATTATAATGGAATATATGACACTAACTATGTTACACATTATATTAACGAACACTAACTACTATACACACCATACTGAAGGTATTTTCTATTTATTATAAAGCATCAAATTCATTGAATTTTCAAATTTAGGAGGGCAACAAACAAGTTTTGTGCCATTAGTCGTAATTTGATTTGATAAAAGGTCTTGTTTGTATCAACCAGAAGAGTACCACCATCAAGATAATCAAAGGAAGGTGAAGAAGTGAAGGTGATAGAAGTGACACATGATAAGAACATAAGGGGAAAGCACTTTATGAAGAATCTCTCAAGAAAAAAATAGATCTTGAAGTTGATACTCTGGCTCAAGAGACTTCCCACCAAGATATGAGAAACATGGAAAGATTACAAAATATTGGAGACAGTGTGAATATTGTAATAGATTAGATTGACGTTGAAAATAGGATTGCACTTACCACCAAAGACTGTTTGAGGATCTTGGGAAAGAGTACAACGAACTATATGGCACAATAATTCTTGTGGGCTTAAGGTATCTCATTTTTGTAGTTCCATGTTATAGGCTATGTTTGGAAGCACTCTCAAATTAATTTTACTTTTGCACGATTTTTAGGTCTCAGTTGTCTCTAGATGCAATCAATGACATTTATCTTGGATCCACACTTTTTATCTTTTTTAAGAAACCCAAAAGAATCAAACAAAAAGCTAGCAAAGTGGTTCACCCATTGCATTTTTGAACATGTCAGCTTAATCTAGCTTAATCTTCTTTCCTTACCATGCACAGTAAGTAAGATACTAGAGTTTGTTTTCAATAGTTTTTACCACTATGAAGGAAGATTGATTAGTAAACATGGGCGAATTGGGTTTCAACACTGCAAGAAAACCCTTGAATAGGGAAGTGTTTGTACTACTAAGGATGATGATAGATGTAGCCCCGTTAAGGTGGTGTATAACTAAAGAGAGAATCTTCACAATGAAAGATATATGAAGAGAAGGGTGGTACTAGTAGGTAGCCTTTTTCTTTAGAGGGCGTGCAAGAAGAGTTAATTGCGTGTATGAATAAACATCAATCTTTACAGGCTAAACAGATGGTGATGTCAACTCTAATCAAACGGGAAGTTCTTGTGATGATGTTTGGGGTGGACGGACGACTGTTCTTTTGATTTTGGCCAAGGATTTCTTTATGAAGGAACACATGCTTTGATGCACTAGCAAAGCAAGCTTTCTCGTCCATACGAGGAACCACGACGCTATGATAGCAGCGCTACCCACAACCGAAACTGCGCAAAGAAAACCGAGGGAAGACCTTGAAGAGCTTGCGATTCCCGCGAAAGCAAACGCCATCGCCATGCTTAACACACACAGTCTCCACAGCGCCGCCATAGCCCTTTGCACTATACTCTCAACGAGCCCATCTTTGAGTAGGGTCACCACCTCCACGTATATTATCAGGCCACACACTGCAAGGTAGAAGCAGGCAGAGTTGCAGCAAAAGAAGAGGAAAACGGGCATAGAGTCGTAATAGTGGGAGCTCCCATCTCCATGGCTAGTAGTAGTATCATCAGTGTCAAACCCTTTGGGTGGTTGCAGGTATCCCACATAAGTTAAAGCAGCCATGGAAAAGAAGAGGTTGCCATAAAGGCTATGGAGCTCCATGCTTGCTAAGAAGGGAAAAATAGGTTTACTCAGACACTTGCACAGTGCGCGCCTCACTGAAGGTGCCAACCACGATGAGAATGTGGGATTATTAATATTAATATCCATGTGCCTGGATTGCGTGTCCCCGTGGGTTTAATGGAAGTCATGCCCAGGACATGATCAGACTAACGCGATATTTTCATACAATGGCTCATTGCCACGTGTATCACGGTTTGGTTGATGACAGCTTCCACACTTCATGCAAACCATCATCTCTCTCAATTTCACTTGGCTCCAAAAAGTCTTGCTAGAGACCATGTGTGTGGATGCTTCTTCCCATATCGAAATTGTGTTTTCAAAGGGCCAAGGGCAGGTCTTGTGGATAGCTCTTGCCTTTCTGAGGAGCCCCATGCGCACCACCTACCTTTTGCAAGTACCACAAGCATCCCTTGGGTGATCCACCCCAAGATATTATTCACACTTACCCCATTATATTCAACCTCTCCCTCCAAATATGAGTTTTCAATGTTCTAACTTTCTAAATGGATTACTCCTAACCCACTACGGTAAACTCGAGATTCTTCTCTATTCAAAGTGTTAAATATCAAGGGTCATATTGATTCATCTTTGCAAGTTTGCGATTATGTTTTTGTGCTTTTTTATGAAATGCAATAGCTAATTAAGTTTATGCTCGACTATAGCTAAAATGCAATAGTTATGTCTCATTTGTGGTGGGAGGTGGAAGATAAAATCCAAAAGGGCAAAAACTAGTGTTTAATGTGTAAGGTGATTTCATACACCACAAAAATGCAAGTTCAAATTTACTCAATATTGTTTTCTTTTTGTAATAATATGTAAAACTTCTTCTTTCTATGATGGAGAAACAATATTTGAAACAAAATAGGAGCACAATCTTTCTAGTATGTTCCTTTTTGTAAAGAACCCATAAGATCCACAAGATCAAACACTTCAATAAGATTACGATAAGCCCAAAAGGAGGGATCATAACCCAATATTTGAAACAAAATAGGAGCACAATCTTTCTAGTATGTTCCTTTTTGTAAAGAACCCATAAGATCCACAAGATCAAACACTTCAATAAGATTACGATAAGCCCAAAAGGAGGGATCATAACCTTGCTAATGGCATACTAAAATGGTAAAACTGGGCATTGTTGGTATATCTATATATTAAATACTAGGACACAACTAAAAATTTGTCATTGTACTAGTGGGTGTAATGAGGAAAATATTTTCAAGAATCTTGAAAGCAAGAGATGTTAATGAAAACGTTATTATTTTGATTTTAAACCTCATATTCTCTTATTTATCATGGATTTATTGCTAATTTACAGTCCTCCCTAGCACCTTCTTATATAAATTTACACTTAGCATGAGAGCCAAGCTAGATTTAGGGAGGAATCTTCCATTAGAGCTATCAAGTAAGAGGGAAACCTGGTATAGGGTCCAGGTGTGCTAGGAGTATTCACTTGAGGGGAGGTGTTGAAATATACAAGTGAATAGGGTGTGTGCGAGAACAAGCCCTTAACAAGAGGCTATAAAAGAGAATCTGTAAATGTGAGAGAAGCTATGAAAAGGTGAGAAGTATCTACTGGGAGAGAATAAAGGGTAGCATGAGAAGATTTAGGAGGTGTGGAGATATTCTGGGAAGAGGTGGAGAGAATCAAGAAGAAGAGGTGGAGTGAATCAAGGAGAGATCAGTGGGATTAGATGCTTGGATGTAAACCCTATAATTTGAGGCATTGGCCTAATGGAAATTTGCTAGTTTTTGATTATCCATGCCTACATTAAGCTATCAATTAATTGCTCACTATAATCACGTCATAATTATCATCTAATCTCTTTTCTAATGATATGGATTCTAGCATTTGATCCACCATAGCTCATCACATTGTTGCAAATTTTACAATCCCAAGGCCCCATATACCCTACACAACATATGTGTAAATGTTGCTAAGCTCCCATCATGTGCCTAGGCCCATCCCCCTATGTATGTGCACAATAAAATCCCTTCATTACAAACCATCCCCTCCTATAATGATTTCGTCCTCAAAATCAAAGGGCGGTAGTGCACAAAAAACAAATACCAAGGCTATATACAAAGAACCAAATACGTGACTAAGTGTCACCCCATCTCGCAGAGTACAAATACCAATACATGAATCTCATGACCCCCAGGGTTAAATGGAAAACATAAAGGAATCTTGTCGATGATGAGGCCCCCAGGGTTAAATGGAAAACATAAAGGAATCTTGTCGATGATGAGGCTAGTTGGGTATCCTCTAGGGTCAAATGGAAAAGATACGAATGTCACCTCGAAGATGAAGTAATCCATACTACTGCATCCGCTTGAATAAAAGATAAATCCAAGCCACATCTAGACTCCAAAGTAATGGCCGTCGAACCACCTCGATCGAATGGAAAATGTAGAGAGCCAATGTCGATGACACAGCTGGTCAATCCTCTTGGGTTAAACAAATAGATATGGTGCACCTCACGGGATGTAGTAACTCCTAGGTCATAGTGAAAACTTGTAAGTCCATCCTCATTGTTGAAATATACAAGTGAATGGGTGTGTGCGGGAACGAGCCCTTAGCAAGAGGCTATAAAAGAGAGTCTGTAAATGAGTGAGTAGTAGTGAATGGGTGTGTGCGGGAATGAGCCCTTAGCAAGAGGCTATAAAAGAGGCTATAAAAGAGAGTCTGTAAATGAGTGAGTAGTAGTGAATGGGTGTGTGCGGGAAGGAGCCCTTAGCAAGAGGCTATAAAAGAGGCTATAAAAGAGAGTCTGTAAATGAGTGAGTAGTAGTGAAAAGGTGAGAGGTATCTATTGGGAGAAAATAAAGGGTAGCATGAGAAGTTCTAGGATGTGTGGAGATATTCTGGGAAAAGTGGGCCTTAGAGTTCAAATGAGCTCAACTCCTTTCAAAGGCATGAATAGCAATTAGTCTAGTAGAGGATCAAACCAAGAAATAAAAGATTTTACCAAACATTGAATGCTTAATCTCTGTTTTACCAAAGTCACTTGTAGATTTGATTCAGAGCTTGATGCCACTTCTCGTTGAGGAATTTCACAAATCTCACATCACCAACATGTAGAGTACCCTTGAAAACCTATAGGGGCCAAGAGGAATTAGACCAATTCCTTCTGTGGAAGAGTAGATATGCAAATTGCTTCAGAAAACTAGTGCTTAAAAAATCATGAATTTCGGCAGCTTCTCGTGGTGGCGGTTTGACAAATTGATGTGACTGGCTGATGCATGGGGAGTGTAGATAGATGTGGCTAGTAGCTTGTTGCCTAATGTTAAGCCTGGAGGGAGATCAAGATGGGTCCAGAGAGCTTGTTGAAAAAGACTTACAAAGTGATTATTTATTAATCCTAATTAATAGAGTGATTAGCAAGATAATAAGCTCATAAATTATAGGGATCCTAAGCTAGGCTCTGATACCATGTTAAAATGCAAGCAAAGTGATGAGCTATGGTGGATCAAATGCAAGAATCAACATCACTAGCAAAGTGATTAGACGATGATTAAGATAAGATTAGTGAGCAATTAACTGATAGCTTAATGTAGGCATAGATACTCAAAAACCAGCAAAAACTCATTAGGCCAATGCCTCAATTTATACTGTTTACATCCATAAGATGCCAAGCATCTAATCCCACTGATCTGTCCTTGATTCACTCCACCTCTTTTGCTTGATTCACTCCACCTCTTATTTGCTTGATTCACTCCACCTCTTTTGCTTGATTCACTCCACCTCTTATTTGGCCTCCCCGCACACTCTAACTTTTGCACACAAAACAGGAGATTATTTTGCTAATCAATGATTAATCAACACTAATCACTATATTTTGGTGCAATTGAGGGTTCAAATTTACCATTGGGTATCTGATATAGATCCCTATAACTTTAGATTTCAATTCGGAGATGGTTTGATACTCCAACCATTCAGTACAGAGATCAACTACACTCGGCTTTATGTAATTTTTGGGAAATTTATGCTCATAAATTTGTTGTAATCATCATCTTGCATTTGACCCCTAGTTAATGCCTACAAATCACATTCAAATTCAAGTTATTCACAGCCAGTGTTGGATTTGGGAATGTGCATAAGAATGAATGCGATATGCATTATGTATTGGGCACACATGGGTGATTACAAAATTGTAAAAATGGGATTAGACACTACCCTTGTCCAGAATAAGGTAAGAGGTAAGACCTGCATAGACGGGTTTGAATTGCATAATTACAAAAATGACACAAGATAAACATCAAAAGCACAAAAGATATGTCAACAATACATTAAAACATGTTGCTCACATGGAGCAAGAGCTGAAGGTCAAGCTTGTGGGCCACAGCAATGAAAGAAGAAGAACATCTCTTTTTAAGAGGAGGATCAACATCGAGGATCAACATCAAGAAGAAGAGCTAGACGAAGCATTGAAGGAAGACATGGATGCGTGAACAGAAGCTGCCACAACAAGAAGACTGAAAGAAGAGCTAGACGAAGCATTGAAGGAAGACATGGACGCATGAAGAGAAGCTGCCACAACAAGAAGACTAAAGACAAGAGAAGATGTGAGGCTCCAAGAAGTGAGGAGCCATGTGAAAATTTGTAAGGAAAAGAGAGAGAAACCCCACAACCCAATGTAACCTACACCAAAAGAGTAAAACCACCTCTGAGCCACTGAGCGATGATGTAGGCCATGTGGTAGATGTATGTGTAAGCACTTTGGTCAAGGTCACGGGCACTTATAGTAAGCCTTGGACACATAGAGAGAGAGAGAGAGAGAGTGTCAAGGACTATGAGTTAGGGACTTGAGGCACTGGTAGCGGGCTACCAAGTAAGAGGGAAACTTGGTATAGGGTCCAGGTGTGCTGGGATTATTCACTTGAGGGGAGGTGTTGAAATATACAAGTGAATGGGTGTGTGCGAGAACAAGCCCTTAGCAAGAGGCTATAAAAGAGAGTCTGTAAATGAGTGAGTAGCAGTGAAAAGGTGAGAGGTATCTATTGGGAGAGAATAAAGGGTAGCATGAGAAGTTCTAGGATATGTGGAGATATTTTGGGAAAAGTAAAGAGGTGGAGAGAATCAAGCAAAAGAGGTGGAGTGAATCAAGCAAAAGAGGTTGAGTGAATCAAGGAGAGATGAGTGGGATTAGATGCTTGGCATCTTGTGGATGTAAACACTATAAATTGAGGCATTGTCTTAATGAGTATTTGCTGGTTTTTGAGTATTCATGCCTACATTAAGCTATAGTTAATTGCTCACTAATCTTGTCTTAATCATCATCTAATCACTTTGCTAATGATGTTGATTCTTGCATTTGATCCAGCATAGCTCATCACTTTGCTTGCATTTTAACACTCATGACCATAATGTAAATCCAACATCCATGGTATCCACCGAATGTAACCATCACACATGGTCGGAATGAAAAATGGTCCTGACACAAAAGAATCATAGAGTAGACCAAGACAAAGGTGTGTCATAGATACATTTGAGTGACGGGCCACATAATCATCTACCATACAACTCAAGTGGCATAAAATGCACCCATAGATGAATACCTCAGCTCCGAAGATCATAGAATCATGTAGACATGGGAGCCAAATGAACTCATCTCAAGGTTGGCCTCATGTAGGATCAAATGGAAACCCATGCCATCATCAACCCTCATAGCTCTACTCCAAAAGTCAAAGGCATTATCCATTGCATCTATATGTGCATGAGTGTGATCCGAACTATATCCTCATGTGCAAGACTCTCTATGTGTGATCCGACTTATGAACTATATCCTCATGTGTAAGACCCTCTATGTCTGTATGATTATCCAAGATATCAACATAATCATCAACATCATCATAGTCATCATCACTAAAAAATGAAGTGGTATCCTCACATGAAAGATAAATGGTACATCTCCTAAATCATCATCTATGGAATCCCTAGGGTCTCCAAGGTCATCATAAACATGGTATATCTCCATCAATAATTCCCCTATGTGACCTAAATCCCATGATAAATCTATCTCCAATAGTATAGGATCTAAGGAGATGTCTAGATCAAATGCAAATCTCTCAAGATATATGCCATACAATCTACTATGATATGATCATCATCCATCGAATCATTGACCATGTCATCCTCATAATCTCTAAAATCATCATCATGATCATGGTCTGTATCCATCAATGAAATCCATGTATAACCTATATCGAAAGATAGGTCAATCTCTCTAATCACTGGATCTAGGAAAATGCCCAAATCAAATAAAAAGATTTCTAGATCCATATGCACAATCCTACCTCTCCTATGAGGTCTAATTTGATACAAATAGTCACTACTCACATGCGCTATCCAGGATTGCTCAAATATATGAACTTTATCCACGTGAACACTGCCCAGAATGCTATGAATACTAGCAGTAGTGGTCTTATCAGTGATATCTCCACAAATAAAATCATAGAAAAATAGCATGATGTATCTAACACACTAAGAACTCAGGTCTATGCTCATAAGTATCTCTGTCACACTGGTATGTGGAGTATCACTATCCTTAAGTGTGCTAATAGATACACCCAAATGCACTAATGGATGTGTCACTAATCAAATGCACACGATTCTCTAGAATGTCCCCATGATCTCTAGAATATCTTCATGATCCATAGGAACGATGATAGCTGTCAATGCTCACTGTCATCTCTGCCCACCACGAGATCATGCCCACACACTACAACACGTCGGGGGGGCACATGAGCGTTTTCTAGCAGCGTTTTAGTAGCGCTCTTTTTTTTCGGGATTTTCGGGATTTTAGGGATTACGTTCATTACTTAGCATCGCTTCTAGCAATGAAATTTCGTTGTTCCGTAGCAAAATTTTGTCGCTAGCAAAATTTCACTGCTATACTATGATTTCGCTATTGAACAAAGAGGATAGCAGTGAAATTACGCTGCTATTTTTGCTGCAAGAAATTCCAGAGAGTTATTGGACGTTGAATTTTGAAAATACATGTCACATGCACACAGAAAATGATATATAGTTTTAAAAATCATCCATTAAAACCCTTGGAGCCATGTTTCAAGCAAAAAAAAAATATAGTTAAAAGCTTTTGAGAAGCGAAACAATGTCAAGATCATGAATCTATCCCATGTTGTAATAAATCCATATGTGTTGCTTCATCAATGGCTATATCTAATGGAAGCTCAATGAAAAGACGGGGTTCTATATCAATATCAATATCACTATCATGATCCAATGAAGTATTGTCATGATTGATAGGTGACTCATCATCTTCTTTCGATTGATGTTTCACATGCTCTTCATCAGCCCCGTCTAAAATGTTTTCTTCATCGTCTTCTTCCAATGAGCTGATTTGAGGTAGTACTTGCACCTCATCCCACAGATTCAGCCTCCACATCTTGATCTTAAAAGATATGGTTTGAACAAGGGGAAACTTGTATAACATACCACTACTTTGGATCAATTTGATCGACGTGAAACACAACCTAATATCACAAAACAAAGGGGTTACACTTTTATTATACTACATCAAGATTTAATTCGGGATTGGTTGGGTTACTAACCTAACAGTGTTGAGGTAGTACGAATGTATCTTTCTTATCATTCCAAAACTTGGTGGAATCAATTTGAAAGAACCCACTTGGATGTTTCTTCACAGTTGCTTGATCACCTCTACCTTGAACCATTTGACATTAAAGATGAATGGACTAAATGCTCTAAATCCAACCTCAATAATATCATGAATAATTCCACAATACTCAAGATTGTCCTCTATGACATTGGTATCATGTCTACTGGCTTGAATTTCTTGCTCAAAATTGCCATAACACCACAATCAAATGTGTTTCTTTTACAATCCACATGCTCCATGCGAAAGTGCCTTCCCTTTGACCATATTGCATTATATAGTTTGTACTAGCATTAAACAAAAGCATGACATTTAGTATATATAATGTATTAAACAAAGTATATATGTGAGATAGAGATGAAGAATGTACTTACTTGAGGGTCACATCCTCTTGCATACTCATGCTCTTCTCTTGTGATCATCTCTCCATTTTGCGATATCATCGATATTGCCATATTAAGCCATTATATATTGATCACATTTGGTAGAGGTTCTAAGCTAGGTGGGACGGCACGCATCTATTTGCTCTTCTGAAAGCTCTTCTCTCATCCTTTTGTCTATTGATTGCATCCTTGTATTTAGAATGCAGAATGTATTCACCTTGTGGCATAAGGCTTCATCCAGTCTTCATTGCCTTCCTTTTCCCTGAGGCACATTAGTGATTAGTCGGTCATCCTCCTCATTGCTCCATAATCATGGCATGGAAGGATCTATGCGAGATAGATGTTTTGATATGTACACAAGAGACTCTTGCATCAACCATCCCTCTGCCATGCTTGCTTCTAGCCTTGCTCTTTGTCTCACAAAGTCCTTCAAGGTTTTCATAAACCTTTCAAGGAAAAACATCCATCGACCATGAACAACGCTACTTCATAAGTCAAATGCACTACACGATGCAATTGGCTAGTGAGAATTGTTCTAGGGAAGTTGTCCTCGATTATACACACTACCTCAATAGCATTGAGATGAACCATCTCAATGGATGTAGGATCTATCTCCTTTAAGGATATGTACCTACATACATAGCAATTACGTGTACTATTTACCAATACATAACTTGTCAACACATAGGAATTCTAAATAAGCAATATAACTTAGTGAATTGAAGAGAGGATTCATACCTCACCAAGCTTCCCATTTTGTAAATAGCCTCTCTCACCTTCTGGTCTCCACAACCAAATATAGCAAGTGGAAGAATAAACTATGCATAGAAAAAAATGGAAGTTAGATTATTAGCTTACAAATTATGTACCACAAAAAAAAGAGAAAATGAAAAAGAGAATATTTATATACATGTAATATCTTGTGCCAATCATGTGTCGTGAGGCCATATAATTTCTCCTCTCCTTTCTTTTTGATCTTTGTGAAGGCACCCTTCAGTGAATGTATTACTCCCGTTGGTGTACGAAAAGAGGCGATCACACTTTTTACCTTATTGTGCTCCCTCTTGGTTAATACCCATGGTGCCTTTGGTAGGACTATTTTACCACTCTCACTTTCAATTGGCCATGCACTTTGGGCGTTTGATGTTTTGTAAGTCATCCCTTGCACCCTTTATATCTCTTTTACCAATTAAATGGTCCCAAATATTTGTTGCCACATTCTTGAAGATATGCATGGGATCTAAGAGATGATTGATCTTCATGTCACCCCAATATGGAAGTCGAAAGAAGATTGAGTGTCTAGACATCCCATTTGGTGGTGGATTGAGAGTGCTTCTCCAACAAATCTCTACCTCCCGTCACAAGAGATGAGACATCATGTGTCACATACTTGGGATGTGAAGGAGGGAGAAATCGATGATTTTTGTCATACACCACCTTCTTAAGTGTAGAGGGTCTTTTCGAAACAAGTGATGGTCCACAAATTGGGACATGCATGATGTTCGAAGGTTGCCAAACCTATTTTAATTGAGATGATTGAGATAGAGATATAAATTTAAAGTTTAAAGGCTAAAACTTATGCATATAAGGTTCAAGTAGGTACTTGAGCACTCCGAGAACCCATGATAGTCATGCATCGTCTAAAGCAAAACTCCTTTCACTTCCGCCTCACGCCTATTTATTGCCCTCATGTACTTTGATACCTCGCCATAGTGTCTTAAGCTCCTCTCAATCAAAGGCTCGACATACACATCCACGTTTCCCACCTTATCTTTGCCTGGTACAAGGAGAGCAAGCATGATATGACCATTCCTGATTGCCACCCATGGAGGGAGGTTATAATTCACCAATACAATAAGCCAAGTAGACCATGATGTGGACTTGAAGCCAAATGGGTCAACACCATGCATGCCCAATCCAAGATGTAAGTGACGAGGCTCATCTTTAAACTCTGCCCATTGATGCTCCATATGTTGCCATGCCGGTGAATTAGCTACAATCCTCATGATGCCATCGGTCGAGTGCGATGAGTAGCATGCCACGTCATGAGTTTTACAATCCCCTTACATTTAAATATGTGTTGGATTCCAGGAATGATAGGGAAGTGTCTCAAAACCTTTCGGGGAACTTTATCACCTTGCAAATCATCCCTATAGTGGCTCTCCCCACATTGTAGATATTGTGGTGCATCTTTATTAACCCGTCTGAATATCATGCAATCATTGGGACATGCATGTATTTTTGCATAATCCATACCTAGCATAGAGAGCATTCTATGACACCCATCTTGTGAGTTCGGTAATAGATTTTGAAGGGGAAGAATCTTCTTGAGAGAAGCCTACAACATAGGGTAAGAAATCATATGTCAAAATATTAGCAAGGAGATTATATAGAACATGAAATATTTTCAATAGAATGAGGTGGTCTTACCAAAGAATACTTGTGACACTTGCATCACTCCATCCATAAGTTGTTTGCAAGTTCAATAGCTCTAAGTTTGCTCATAGTGTTGAGTACAAACATCCCTCATACAAAGGTGTGCTTGCCTCTCTATGCAAGGTTTCCTCCTCTTGTGACATTGGAGCTTGCTCACTTATCATCTATGACCTCCTGTTCAAAGAAGTCATTCACCATATCGTCCATGATGAGATTCTCTTCCTCCTCATGTGACAATGGTGGAGGCACCTCATTCATTAGTTGGGGAAGATGAGAGTCTCAGCCATGCTTTCCATATGAAGCCTTTCCACCTTTCGCACTCTACCCGATGTCACCAAATGGTGTGGCATGTTACTTATAACTTTCCTATTGTTCTCCTCTATGTCATCATTCGCACTTGGTCATGCCACTGCCTCATGAAGACCATATGTTCAGACATGCTCAATTGTTATACGACATTGTCATATATACTGGCCCTTGCATCGATCACACACACATCAAATTTTCTCTCTCAATCATGCCTCGAATCCAACTTCTGGTCCTTGATCATCACTCTCAGACATCTTTAACTTGGCCAAAATTGATTTCGGGTTCATACAAAATACACATCAATATCCACGATTGTAAATAGAAATTTATCCAGGTTTTCGCTGCTAGAGACAGCGATTACAGTAGTGTTTTTTTACTACAGAGCAGCGAAAATGCGCTGCTCAGTACTATCGAAGCTTGCAACAAAATTTGGCTGCTCAATAGCGACGTGCAAAACTGTGACTCCTGCCTAAATTGCCACCGATGGTGGGTGTTAATACCTACCTACTTTCTTATATTGCTACACATGTAGAGCTACGCCTACAGCATGAGTTTTCCTTTCACCTCTACTCATCCCTCAAGGGTCTTCAATCAATCAAGTCTCCGTCTCCGGTAAGCTCTCTTATTGCTTTCTTCCCTCTTTCATGCTTTTATGTGTTCTTCCAAGCTTTCATGGAAAGCTTGGAAATAGGGTTTAGGTAAGCTTCTCTCCCTTCCCCCTCTCCTTTTCTGTAAGATTCCTCCCTCCAGATTTTGAGGTGTAAAGGTGTAAGAACATCCACTTCAGTTCTTGAAATTATTCCCCTCTCTGAAATAGAAGAAAGATCTTGTTTTACCCTAGTATTTTGGCCTAGAGAGAGAAAATGTCTAGAGAGAGATAATCCAAACTTTAGATATCTTTGGATATAAAAATCCTCCTAGTAGCTAAAGTGGATTCCCTTGAAACAAAAGTTCAAAATGAACTTTCCAATGTGCATTAGGAAATAATTGAAAATGGTATAAGGGACCTCAGCCTAAGGGTCTACATTTTCAGAAATTTTTGGATTATAGTCCAATTAAGGTTCCAATGGACCAATTGGATTAATCCCAATGTTGGGATGAGATAAATCCAAAGACTAAAAGAAAATATCCAAAAATGAGTAAATGCTCACATAAGATGAAGAGTTGACCGAGTACAAGGTTTATTAGTTAAAAATTATGAGATATTACTAAAAAAATGAGATATTTTAGAATAATGATGCATTTTTGACACCTTGGTAAGGAGAGGAGGACTCTTGAGGTAGGTGCCTATTTCACATGTGTGGAAGGGTTTTTAATTCAAAAAAAATTGTGATATTTTTATCTCTCCTCTCTCCTGGATCAAACCAAATCATAAAGGGAGCTAAACTGGTCCAAATCTTGTCCAAATTGAGTCAAACTGAACCTGGAAAATTCTAGAACCCATTTGGACTTGGTTAGTGGCCTCCCTCACCTATAAATAGACCCTTAGTCTTTTGTAAAAAAATATTAGAGCTATATCATGCCAGTATTATATTATCCCTTAAATTTTTCTCTCTCTTGAAAGCTTGGAGCTCTCTCTCTCTACAACAACTCTTGGAGTTGCTCTTCTCCCTTGGTGGACCAATTGATTGGTCGGGGGCTTCACTGCTAATAGAGAATCAAGCCAAACTTGGAGGTAAAATCAATTTTTATGGCTTTTTCCAATTTATCTCAATGACTTTCTTCTTCTCAACCCCTCTCAAGCTTGAGAAGCTTTCTAAATAATTATTTTAATTCAAATCAAGCTTTTCCTTAAAGTCTTAATGCTTAATTAAGAGAAAGCTAATCTTTATGCTTATTTGTAATGCTTTCTTTAAGTAAATCTCTCTCTCTAAAAGAATAGCCATCTTTATGGCTAAATCCCTTTAAAAAGAATATTGCTTCAAAATGATAGTCTCTTAATTCAAAGCTAAACTCTAGGCTTGATAAGCTAGAGATTAAGAAAATGATATTTTTATGATTTTGTGTTAAACAAAATAATGGTTATTTCTTTTAGATTATTTATAAGTAGTTAAAAACTACTAGATTGATTCTAAATGAGAAATAGATTATCCTATTAATTTGGAAAAAGATAAATAATGGAATTAGCTTAATCTAGTGGGATAATCATAATTAAGTTTATTATTATAGTTAAAATTATGATTTGAATTCATAATTTGATTTTAAGTATAAAAGAGGAACTACTATCAGATTTTTTTACAAGCTTTTATTCTTTAGAAAAATTTGAGAATTATCAATAAAATAGGAGTGAAGCTATGGAAAAATTTTCAGAAAATAATACATATCTTATTTTTATGCATAATGTTAAAAGAGGACTTCCTACCATATTCTAGGATTGGCCATCCTATGCAAAAAGAATGATTTTCATCATATTCATGAGAAATAATTTTTTTTTGTAATTATGCATTTTTATACAAAAAGAGAAGTTCCCATGATATTTGAGATCCAAGTAATTAAATGGTAAAAGAGAAATTTTTGGTTAATTTATTTTATGCTAAAAGAGGAATTCCCATGATAATTGAGATCCAAGAAATTAAATGTTAAAAGATGAATTTTTGGCATAATTCAAATTATGAGTATTTATCAAAAATAGAATTTTGAACATTATTAATTTTATTGGGAAATATGGGTAGAATTGATTTTTGTAAATCCCATGAATTTTTTACTCAAAAAGAAGAATATTGAATATATTTCACTTGAGAAATTTGAGAAAGAATATGAAAATATCATCGAGAAAAAGCATCTTTAACTAGGCCAAGCAATTGGTAGAAACTTAGAAAAGTCCCATCGGTATCAAAAGTAGAAAACGATACTAAATGTGATAAGATGTTGAGTGGATGTGATGATATGTGAATGGGTGTGATGTGATGTAAATGGATGAGAATGAGATGTGAATTGATAGATGTGCATGTGAATGAATGGGTGGATGTGGATAGATGTGCATGTGAATGAATGGATGGATGTGGATAGATGTGAAGGTGAATGAATGGATGGATGTGGATAAATGTGCATGTGAATGAATGGATAGATGTGGATAGATGTGAATGTGAATGAATGGATAGATGTGGATAGATGTGAATGTGAATGAATGGATGGATGTGGATGAGTGTGATGAGATGTGAATGGATGTGATGAGATATGGATAGATGCGGATGTGATGTAATGTGGATGGAATGAATGAGATGTGATGTGGATAGATGTGGGTGTGATGTAATATGGATGGAATGATGTGATGTGAAATGGATGGAATGTATGTGATGTGATGTGGATGCAATGAATGTGATGGATGTGAATGGGTGTGATGAGATGTGAATGGGTGTGATGAGATATGAATGGATGTGGGTGGATGTGATGAGATGTGAATGGATGCGATGAGATGTGAATGGATGTGAATGTGATGTGATGATATCCGAATGAATAGGATGAGATGTGAATGGAGATGAATGTGATGTGATGATATCTGAATGGATGTGATGTGATGTGAATATGATATGATGAGATGTAAATGGATGTGAATATGATGTGATGATCAGACGGGAATGGATGAGATGTGATGTGGATGGATGTGATGTGATATGTGGATCTGAATGAATATAAATGAATGTGATGTAATGTGAATGGATGGATGTGAATGGGTGTGAAGAGATATGAATGGATGTGACGAGATGTGAGTGGATGTGATCAGATGTGAATGGATGCGATGAGATGTGAATTGATGTGAATGTGATGTGATGATATCTGAATGGATATGATGAAGACGTGAATGGATGAGATGTGATGTGGATGGATGTGATGTGATGAGATGTGGATCTGAATGAATATAAATGAATGTATGTAATGTGAAGGGATGGATGAGATGTAAGGTGGATGAATGTGATGTGATGTGGATCTAGGTATGTGAATGGATGATATGTGATGTGAATGGATGTGAAGATGATGTGATGAGACGTGAATGGATGAGATGTGATGTGGATGGATGTGATGTGATGAGATGTGGATCTGAATGAATATAAATGAATGTGATGTAATGTGAATGGATGGATGAGATGTAAGGTGGATGAATGTGATGTGATGTGGATCTAGGTAGATGTGAATGGATGAGATGTGATGTGTGAATGGATGTGATGTGGATCGGGGTAGATATAAATGGATGAGATGTGATGTTAATGGATGTGATGTGGATATGGGTAGATGTGAATGGATGAGATGTGATGAGGATAGATGTGGATAGATGTGATGAGATGTAATATTATGTGATTGGATAAGAATGGATGAAGACGATGGGAATACATATGACTGGATGTGGAATAAGCAATGTGAATTGATGTGGAAGAATGTGGAATAACGAGAAATGATGTGGAACAATGTGGATAGATGAGAGTTCGTTAGAAATTGTATTTATGAAACCTGTTTTTAAATGAATGTTTTATGTTAAGAATGCTGGGAAAGCATTTTGACCATCTTGTGAATGAGGTCGTGGAGACCTAAGTGATAAAGATGCAACAGCCGACGGAGAGTCAATGGAGGAAATCTCACGTAGCCAGGCCCCAGTCGACAGTCTCGGTTTGATTTGAATGGTGAGCTTCCGGTACAATGGATGAGGGACCAAAGAAGCGGCCTATGATGAGTGAAGTGCTAAGTGACCTGCGAAGGAGCCTAGAGGGTGCTGAACATACGATGCTCGGGCTCTGGGTTGCCGAAGATACCTATGTATGCATCGGGGAAGAAAAATGGAACAAGGTGTTAGAGTTGTTTTCTAAACTCGGGCATGGGTCTGGTTGATTGTCCGTGCTGGTCCTCAACAGATGAGTCCATGGCTCTTTTATATGGATATATTGGTTGATCTTGCTGATCTTCAACGGAGAGTCCATCTGGATTTTCTTAAGTGAATTTATTTTAGGGTACTATGAGCTAGGAACTATTGAAAAGGCCCCTGAGTGAACGGTGGTGAGCATTTTGGTTCCCAATAATACCATAGGTACACCGATGAAGGTATGATTGGAAATTAGAATTCAAGCTGGATATTTTGAAGGATTATTATCAGTGATACTATGGTTTTTTTAAAAGATTGTTTTAAAGGTAGTTGAATCTGAGAAACAGGCAATTTCATATTGGGTGTGTAAGTGGTGTGACTATCTTGAAATTTGCTTCAAGCACTGGCTAGGGGGCCTGGGAACTCTTTTCCCTGATACCCGGGGCAAAAACATAACCAAATTCCTAAATGGATCCTATTATTACAGTGGTTGGGCGGTTGGCTATGGGCGGTTGGCTAACCCATGGAATTGGATGGGGTTAGGCTGGACTGATGGATCCGTAAAATGAGACTCAATTCTGTTAAGTTACGATAGTTGAAGTAAATCCCGGATAGTCCTTGTTCTATGGAAAAGAATCAATGGCTGTGCCTCTTGATGAGGAAAAAAGCGTTGGACTCTATGATCCAAGTGCAAGTCTTTTCCTTGATCTGACCACCATGAGACTTACGGGTTGAGTCGGATCAGTTTGGTTAGTGATGACCTTGACTATGTTAGAATAAAATTATCCTGGAGGAATCTTATATCTGGGCAAGGTAAGTTTTTCCGGGCTCGGTTTTGGAAGAACCGAGGGATTAGTCTCTTGTCTGGATATCCGTGGGCGAGGCCCCGAGAGTGAGAGGCTCTGCCCTGCACAAGAAGTGCTACTTCCGCTGCTAGCACCCCTGAATTCATTACGCAGAGGGTGCAGGGATCTTTCATTTTCTTCATTCCTCTCTCTTTCCTCTCCCTTTCTCTAACCCTAGCCTAATGCATAGAGCTCTAATAGAGAGCTTTGATGGAGAGCTCTCCATCAAAGTTTTCTATTATTAAGCGCTCTATGCATTATGCATAGGTTTAGGCTTAACATAAACTAGTTTTTCCATTCACTTATCCATTAAGAGTAGGGTTTAGGGCACTCACCTCTTTTTCTCTTGTTCTTCTTGCTTACTAATGTGTTAATGATGAGGACTAACGTTTTTATTTACTATGGTTCTTTTTTGTAGGCATATTCAAGTGAGCAAGGTTTTGGGCATAGCCTCTCATACGGTAAACCCTCTTTGTTTGTGCTTTTTGGTTCTTGTCTTTGTGTTTATGCACCCTTGGGTGCTGGGGATTGGGGTTAGGTCAATAGGCTAGGGCTATGCAAAGCCCTCTTTATGCATCCCTCTTTATGCATAGGGCTATGCATAAGGGCTAGGCTATGCATAAGAGCTAGGCTATGCATAGTCCTCTATATGCATAGGGCTTATGCATAGTACTCTTTATGCACATGGCTATACATAAGGGCTAGGCTATGTATAGCCCTCTTATGCAATAGGCCTCTTATACATAGCCTGCTTATGCAATAGGGCTTATGCATAAGCCCTATTATGTATAATGAACTAATGCTTAAATTTTATATGATAATCTTTTGTAGGTCTATTCAAGCGAACGACTTCCAAGGGAATAGGCCATGCATATGGTTCATACCTAGTAGAGGTAAGCCCTCTTTGTTTACGCTTCTTCTATTTGTGTTTTTACACCCTTGGGTGCCGAGGATTAGGTTTAGGGTTTAGGTATGCATAGGCCATATGCATAGGCCTTATGCATAGGTCATATGCCATATATGCATACGGCCTATGCATAGGCCTTCTGTATAGGCCATATGCCGTATGCATAGGCCTTATGCATACGGCATACGGCTTATGTAGACGGCCTATTCATATGGCTTATGCATAGGCCTTATGCATAAGCCTTATGCCGTATGCATATGGCCTTATGCATAGGCCTTATGCCGTATGCATATGGGCTATGCATAGGCCATATGCATAGGGTATATGACATATGCATAATGCCTATGCATACAACCTATGCATACGACTTATGCATAGACTGTATGCGTAGGCCATATGTGTATGCATAGGCCGTACGCCATATGCATATGGCTTATGCATAGGTCGTATGCATAGGGCCTATGCATAGGCTGTATGCATAGGCCATATGCATAGGCCTTATGCATAACGGCATACGGCTTATGCATAGGCCGTATGCATAGGGCTTATGCATGCATACGGCATATGCATGTATGCATATGGCATATGCATGTATGCATACGACATATGCTCGTATGCATAATATCGCGTATGCATAGACCGTATGCATACAGCCTTTACATATGACTTATGAATACGGCCTATGCATAGAGATATGGGGCATTGTTATATGCCATCTAGAATGTTGCTTATGTTAGGTTAGGAGTGGTTATCCACGAGTAGCTGGTTATCCACGAGTAGGTGGTTATAGTGGAGGGGGAGCCCTCGATCTTCTCACTATCCTTCTCTTGCAAAAGAGGAGTTGCCTTTGGCTTTAATACTGGGGAGCATGTGGAAAGTCCTTAGAAGCTATCATCCGAAAGGGGCACTGTCCACCTGCTTGTCTAAGAAGTATTGTAGGAGGTCTTAACAATGTTCTAATATCACATGTTGTATTCTTTGTCTAAGCTTTAAGTATGGCTTGGGTTAGAGAAATCGTGTTTTGTTGCCTATGCATGTATGTAGTAGCAATGTCAATTGACCCATCGTACAAGATCCTGATGTAGCCAATCTGCTGTTCATTATAAATGAGCGATATGGGTAGCAAGCTTAGTCGGAGTTTACACAGACACAGGTATGGTTCCATTAAACCTTTTCACATACATAAAGTTAATCTTTTATGCATTCTATTTGTCTTATATTTTAATCTTATATGCAGGCGAGCTTACAGTCGAACAAGTCGACGCCATGGGGGTAGACTATCCCACTTGGCCAATCGACGCCGTGGGGGAAATCTACCCCACTTGCTCAGTCAGGGCAGACCACACCTTTTATATGTGTGGGGCTGAGTGGCATGGGGCCGAGTGGTGTAGGCCCATTATGGTATGGGTGTGATGAGCCTACATAACCTTCCTCTACTAGAGCCACCCCTTCTTCCTCACGTCCGTCCTCACCATGACAACGACATAGCAGGGAGTTTGGGGAGTAGTAGACACATGTTAGTGGGGGGGGAGCCGGTTGTTTTTTCTTTGGCAAAAGAAACACTAGGTCTCCTGATACATCTCCCCAATAGGGGGCTCATCATCTACACATTATGAGCCAGCCCCCAGGAGACCCATTCCACTGTTTGATCCACGACTCCTACCATACACCGTGGATGTGGATGGTGTCCTCATGTGATGGATGCACTAGGTAAGCAAGTAATGAATTGTATGCATGTACTTGCAAACCTGGAGTTCGTGAACTCCTTCAAAAAATGGAAAGCACAAGATGAAATTTCTAAGCAATATGTTATCGATGTGCTTAAGTCGGGGTTCCCCGTGCCACATGCGGGTCTGTGCTTCTCTGAGGAGTGGATGAAGTGGTGCATCAAGATTTTGCTCTCTAATAAGAGAGCAAATATCAAGAGAGCAACAAAAAATAATTTGGAGAAGCCTAGCGTGTGTACGATTGAGGAGTGGAGGCACGCACGCAGTTTTGTGAGAAAGCACCAGGTGCTTTTCAACAAGTGGCGTCGAGTGCTTCCCGACTACGAAAGCGAGGGGCTTCGACCCACTTCGGCTCTGGCGGGAAATCCTCCTTCCTTGCTCGTTTCGTAAGTACCATTTCTTCTCTCCTTTCATTTCGTTTTGTACTATATTGTTTTCTTGAAATAATTGTATATTTTTTTAATTATTTTTTGTAGTGGGCGTGACCCAACAAAGGAGGAATATGACTATGGATATAGAGCCTCCCAAACTCCCATAACAGGGAGTTTGGGGAGTAGTAGACATGTTAGTGGGAGGGGAGCCGGTTGTTTTATCTTTGGCAAAAGCAGCACTAGGTCTCCTGATATATCTCCCCAATAGGGGGGCTCATCATCTACACATTATGAGCCAGCCCCCCCAGGAGACCCATTCCAGTGTTCGATCCACGAATCCTACCATACACCATGGATGCGGATGGTGCCCTCATGAGATGGATGCACTAGGTAAGCAAGTCATGAATCGTATGCATGTACTTGCAAACCTAGAGTTCGTGAACTCCTTCAAAAAATGGAAAGCACAAGATGAAATTTCTAAGCAATATGTTATCGATGTGCTTAAGTCGGGGTTCCCCGTGCCACATGCAGGTCTGTGCTTCTCTCTGAGGAGTGGATGAAGTGGCGCATCAAGATTTTGCTCTCTAATAAGAGAGCAAATATCAAGAGAGCAACGAAAAATAATTTGGAGAAGCCTAGCGTGTGTACGATCGAGGAGTGGAGGCACGCACACAATTTCGTGAGAAAGCACCTAGGTGCTTTTCAACAACAAGCGGCGGCGGCGAGTGCTTCCCAACTACGGAAGCAAGGGGCTTTGCACTTCAACACTATATTCGTGAGTTTGGGAATTTCCCAACTCCCATTTTTTGAATACTAAAGAGATGGGACCTGGATAACATGCCTATAAGTTTCTCAAAACCATATCATGTGACCTATTGTTGGAAAGCGCTTGGAAAATGGAATCTAGTGAGCTATAGAGCGCTCAATTTGGAGTAACGGTATTCAAGTTATCATTAATCCAAAGATTTGACCACGTATCCCAAACTACTAGGAAATTCCCATATTCCCCAATATGGTGTTCTTCGGCTTCGGCGGGAAATCCTCCTTTCTTGCTCATTTCGTAGGTATCATTTCTTCTCTCCTTTCATTTCATTTTGTACTATATTGTTTTCTTGGAATAATTGTATATTTTCTTAATTATTTTTTGTAGAGAGAGGTTGTTGGGCATGACCCAACAAAGGATGAATATGACTATGGGTATAGAGCCTCCCGTGTACGCAATTGTGGGCGTGGATGTGCGTACACGAGGTGTACGCTTGGATGAGTCCATTTTGGGAACTCAAGCTGATGAGGTAATATGTTGCCTAAACCATTCTCTTTTCTTGGTCTAATTGTATTTCCATGCTTTCCTTACCTTATGCTTGATGGCATGTATGTAAGATGAAAGGGAAGAAGAAGAGGAGGATCCAAATTATTAGTGTGAAGCAAGTGAAGAGGACAAGGAATCGGATAATGAAGATCACTCAGAATCCGATGAGGATTCCAGTTAGACACCCACCTCTTCATACCTCTTTTGTAAAAACTTTATGTATATATTGCCGAAGGCCCAACAATTTCCGATGAGGATTCCAGTTAGACACCCACCTCTTCATACCTCTTTTGTAAAAACTTTATGTATATATTGCCAAAGGCCCAACAATTTCTGAAATATAATAACTTTTTGGGGTCAATTGCATTCTCCACAATGTATGTGTTTCTTGTATTTGTGTTTGTGTTTCTTGTATTTGTATTTGTGTATTCTCTTGAATCTGAATTTGTGACTCTATTTTAATTTAAAAAAAAAGAGTTGGGGTAGACTGGGGAGTCCTGTGCTGCTGTGTAAAGCATTCACTGCTGCTCAGCAAAAGAAAATAGCAATGCAAATAGCAGTGAAATGCAGCGATATTTTGCTATTTCGTAGGCGAAAATATTTTTGCTTCTATTTTCGCTGCTGAGCAGCAAACCCGTTGCAACGAAAATATCAATGTTTCTAGGAGCAAAAATGGCCCGACACCTAGTTGCACTTCTAGTTATAAAAACATTGCTATTTTCGCTACTAGACCCTCATTATGTTGTATAGTGACATGATCTAACTCACACACATCCCTATCACATACATCATCATCATGTGCATATATGTCAGTGATATCATGTGCATGTATATCACTATGATCATGTGCATGTGTGTGCAATACATCAATATCATCATGTGTGTGTATACAATACATCATCATCCCCATTATAATACAATGAATGAGTCAGTCTAAAAGTAAATGAGAATCAATGAGATGATGGCTAGTCGATGTTGTGGGTGTCATAGAAGCTATCAAGGCCCATGCAAACACCACTGTGATAGCGACGAAAGTGTAAGCATGCTTGATACACATCCTTCAAGGATCCAATCTTATCATGTCATAACTCACCAAATGTATCCCATGAATGATCACTATGATTATCATCACCCATTTAATCATCTATAGCCGTAGCATGAACATCATCATCTCATCATCATCGGTAGAATGATATGGATCAAACCCATACTTGCATGCATACCACTCCTCCTAGAAGTGTTGGTATGTGCAAAGGGTCCAAAATCGACCAATGAAACTGAAGTAGGCACCATAGCTCCTCACCTGATCCCATATAAAGGGATGGAAAGATGCACACATGTACATAGTCGTGTGCTCATCAAAATAACATGATAATGCTGCCTGCTCATCCGAGCTAAACATATGATAATCATGATATGCATATAGCTCCCTACATGGCATACATCCACAATGCTACACACCTCAGTGCCATACAAACATCCAATATACCCAAAGTATGAGGCGTGTGTGAAGACACTCACCAAATCCCCAAACGTGTGAATAATACTCAATGAAAACTTGAAGCGTGCCGAACACCTCACATAGATGTACTCATGTGTGAACAAGGCTCACAATTCCCAAAAGCATGTGAAAAGCTCAAAAAAATTAAGGGTAAAGAAGAGTATAAAATGTGGGCAAGGGTAAATGGTAAAAGGAAAGGAGGTGTAGATTAGATGGACTATGATTTACAGGCACATTGAGTGCTTGACAGGCATCAACACATTGCCCAAAGCATCAAATACAAGTGCCTGCATCCAAATCAATCCAATCGGCACAAAAGCCCCTTGATTTGCACTGCAATTTGCTGCAATTTTGCCCGAATGTGCGATTTCTCACATCATACAGCATGTATGAATGCTTAATTGCACAATTACATCAAAAGCCCCAAATTTCGACATCCAATTTCCTGCAAATTGATCCTGATTGTGACCAATGTCACCCAATTTTGCCAATTTTGCTCAAAAATTGAGCAATTCGGCACCTGACCTGCTCAATTGATGATTGTACCTGCTCAATTGATGATTGTACCTGCTCAATTGCAAATTGGACATGCAAATTCCAAAAAATTGAAGCAAATACCTCAGGTAATTTTTTGATTTTTTTTTTGTTGCAGGAAAGGGGGGTTTGCTGATGCTGCTACTGTTCTGGTGAAGGACTCCTCTACGCCCAGCTTCTCCAGTATTGGAGGGCAGCGTGTAGGCGGCCTCTCTCACTCCATTAGGCAGCGGTGACGTGTAGGTTGCCTCAGCAGGCAGCGATGGCCGATACACAGCGTGTTGGTTGAAGAAGCGAGCCAACCAGAGCCAACGTTACACGGCGTTACGGGGAATGGGTGCACGACTCCGTGATGAGCTGCAGCTACCGATTGGAACTCACGCACGGCGGCCGACTCCTCCTGCTATGCACGAAAAGCTCCATGCTCGCCTGCCTCCCTTTCACACTACGGGTTCGCTCGTAGTAGGTGTGTTCGCCTGTTGTATTGACGCTCGCCTGCCTAGTGGATAGCACTACATGCGACGGGCCTTCCTCTATGCCCAATTCATTACAGCCTTACGCCTTGTGGACCAGTGAAGCCAAGGCTGCCTAGCGCAGGTAGCCAATAGCCAGGCAGAGGTGGCGAAGTGATACCAGTTGTGCGCGCTGGCCTCCTCGCTACCCCAGCTTCTGCAGGTTACTACAGTGGTTACGCTCCTTTTCGCTACCAGCCATCCTATGCTGTCGAGACCGACGGAGCTCTTACGCCTTGCCTACACCAAAACCGCACGCTCACTGCACCATTTAAAACGAAAGCTATTGCACAGAGATTCTAAGGCTGTGTGAAACGAAAGCTACTGCAGCAGAGAGATTCGAAGGCTGTGCTGAGCAGGTCTCTGCAGTTCTGTTTGCCTCAGCTCTGATACCAGTTGAATTGGAGAGTTAATTACGGTTTCATGTGGGAGACATACACACAGAGAAACAAGAATGGAGAGAGAGTGAGAGAGTTATGGGGATAAGTCAACTCATCAAGATGAGAGTGTGTGACTCCCCTATCACACATGTATATTGCACTAGTACACATAGTGCACTTAGTACATTAATGTACTAAGTGTACTATGTACTATAACTTATGGGCTTGTACACACTACAAGGGTGGGCATAATGCCTTTACTCCAACAAAGAGATAATCCTATCAATTTGGGAAAACAGGAATAATGGAAATAGCTTAATCTAGTAGAATAATCATTATTGAGTTTATGATGATTATGGTTAAAATTATGATTTAAATTCATAATTTGATTTTAAGCATAAAAGAGGAACTACTATCATATTTTCATTACAAGTTTTTATTCTTTAGAAAAATTTGAGAATTATCAGTAATAGCTCAGCGAAGCTATGGTAAAATTTTTAGAAAATAATACATATCTTATTTTTATGCATAATGCTAAAAGAGGACTTCCTACCATATTCTAGGATTGGACATCCTATGCAAAAAGAATGATTTTCATCATATTCATGAGAAATAATTTTTTATAATTATGCTTAATTAATTGATTAAGAGAAAAGAGTAATTTTTGGTAAATTTATGCAAAAAGAGGAATTTCCATGATATTTGAAATCCAAGTAATTAAATGGAAAAAGAGAAATTTTTGATAACTTTATTTTCATGCAAAAAGAGGAATTCCCATGATATTTGAAATCCAAGTAATTAAATGGAAAAAGATGAATTTTTGGTAAAAAAATTTTATGCAAAAAGATCAAGAGTGAAATTTTGAGCATTATTAATTTTATTGGAAAATATGAGTAGAATTAATTTTTGTAAATCCCATGAATCTTTTACTCAAAAAGAAGAATATTCAATATATTTCACTTGAGAAATTTGAGAAAGAATATGAAAATATCCATCGAGAAAACTTGGATAATTCTTATTCAAAAAAAGGGAATCTAGAATCCTTGGAAGGATCGAGGATCCAATGAGTAAACGGAAGTTTAAAATTAGTTCTCATTAATGAAGCTTAAGGAATGTAAATGAATGTGATGTAATAAGATGTGAATGTGAGTGAGGAGATGTGAGTGGATGTGATGATACGTGAATGCGTGTGATGTAATGTGAATGGGTGTGATGTAATGTAAATGGATGAGAATTAGATCTGAAGTGATAGATGTGCATGTGAATGTGAATGAATGGATGGATGTGGATGAATGTGATGAGATGTGAATGGATGTGATGAGATATGGATAGATGTGGATGTGATGTAATGTAGATGGAATGAATGTGATGTGATATGGATGGAATGAATGTGATGTGATAAGGATAGATGTGGATGGAATGTATGTGATGTGATGTGGATGTAATGAATGTGATGGATGTGAATGGGTGTGATGAGATATGAATGAATGTGATGAGATGTGAGTGAATGTAATGAGATGTGAATGGATACGATGAGATGTGAATGGATGTGAATGCGATGTGATGATATCTGAATGGATGTGATGATATCTGAATGGATGTGATGTGATGTGAATATGATATGATGAGATGTAAATGGATGTGAATATGATGTGATGAGAAGATGTGATGTGAATGGATGTGATTGATGTGATGTGAATGGACGAGATGTGATGTGATGTGGATTGAGGTAGATGTGAATAGATGAGATGTGATGTGATGTGATGTGATGTGGATCGGAGTAGATGTGAATGGATGAAATGTGATGTAAATGGATGTGATGTGATGCGATGTGGATCGGGGCAGATGTGAATGGATGAGATGTGATGTGAATGGATGTGATATGATGTGATGTGGATATGGGTAGATGTGAATGGATGAGATGTGATGAGGATGGATGTGATGTGATGTGATGAGGATCTGAATAGATGGTAATTGGATGTGATGAGATGTGATGTGGATGAATGTGAAGTAATGTGGATATGTGTGATGTGATGTGATGTGATGAGGATAGATGTGATGAGATGTAATATGATGTGATTGTATGAGAATGGATGAAGGATGATGGGAATAGATATGACTGGATGTGGAATAAGCAAAGTGAATTGATTTAGAAGAATGTGGAATAACGAGAAATGATGTGGAACAATGTGGAAAGATGAGAGTTCGTTAGAAACAATATTTATGACGTGTTTTTAAATGACTATTTTATGTCAAGAATCTTGGGGAAGCATTTTGACCTTCTTGTGAATGAGGTCGGAGACCTAAGTAATAAAGTTACAACAGTTGACAGAGAGTCAACGGAGGACGTCTAGCATAGCAAGGTCTCGGTCGAGGACGTCTAGCATAGCAAGGTCTCGGTCGAGGTCTTGACCAGCCTCGATTCGATTTAAATGGTGAGCTTCCGGTACGGTGGATGAGGGACCAAGGAAGTAGCCCATGAGTGAAGTGCTAGGTGACCTGCGAGAAGGAGCCTAGAGGGTGCTGACCATACGGTGCTCGGGCTTTGGGTCGCTGAAGATACCCATGTGTGCATCGAGGAAGAAAACTGGAACAAGGAGTTAGAGTTGTTTTCTGAACTCGGGCATGGATCTAGTTGATTGGCCTTGCTGGTACTCAATGGATGAGTCCGTGGCTCTTTTATATGGATCTGTTGGTTGATCTTGCTGATCTTCAAACGGGGAGTCCATCTGGATTTTCTTATGTGATTATATTGCCGGGTACTATGAGCTAGGAACTATTGAAAAGGCCCCTGAGTGAACAGGTGGTGAGCATTCTGGTTGCCAATGATGCCATAGGTATATCGATGAAGAAATGATTGGAAATTAGAATTCAAGCTAGATATTTTGGGAGATTATGATCAGTGATACTATGGTTTCATTAAAAGATTGTTTTAAAGACAACTGAATCTGTGAAGCATGCAATTTCATATTGGGTGTGTAAGTGGTGTGACTATCTTGAAGTTTGCTTTTGCAACGTCGGCTAGGGGGCCTGGGAACTCTTTTCCCTTGTACCCGAGACAAAACATAACCAAATTTCTAAATGGATCCTATCACTACAGTGGTTGGGTAGTTGGCTAACCCATGGGATTGGATGGGGTTAGGTTAGACATATGGATCCCTAAAATGAGACTCAATTCTGTTAAGTTACGATAGTTGAAGTAAATCCCAGATAACCCTTGTTCTATGGAAAAGAATCAATGGCTGTGCCTCTTGATAAGGAAAAAAGCGTTGGACTCTATGATCCAAGGTGCAAGTCTTTTCCTTGATCTGACCATGTTACTTACGGGTTCGGTCGGATCAGTTTGGTTAGTTAAGGCTCTTGAGTATGTTAGAATAAAAATATCCGGAGAAATCGCCTATGTCTACTAGGCAAGGGAAGTTTTTTTCAGGGATTAGTCTCTTGTCCGGATATCCGTGGGGGCGAGGCCCTGAGTGTGAGGTTCTACCATTCGCAAGAAGTGCTACTTCCGCTGCTAGCATCCTCGGAATTCGTTGCGCGGAGGGGGCAAGGATCTTTCACATATATTTACTTCTCTTATCTAGATTTTATCTTAATGTTAAAAATCTTTAAGAGTCTTTTAGTACACACTTATGCACATAGAGCTAGATTCTTCTTCTTTTCTTATAATTCTTAAGAGTATCTCAACCAATCCCAACTTTAGGCTCTCTTTATTGATTGGGTTCATTCCTTCTTATCGGTGAGATGAAAAGTCTTCCATAAGCTTAAGGACTTTGTCTCTTTAATCTGAGCAATTCTAGTCCTTGCTTTGGTTTTATTCTTCCAATTCCTATTCTAATACTTTAATCTATTAGTAAGGGTTATTTAATTTGAGCACATTAATGCCCATAGGGCTTTTCTTTGATAATTTCTCTTCCAAATATTTAGGATATGGATTTTCACTTGATTGGGTAAAGGTGCTTCCAATATCCTTGATTTAGGGGTCAACTAGGATTTTCTCTCTGTAAAGACATATTATCCTTGAAGAGATTTATCTAAATCTATCTTATTTCCCATAGTTTGATTTTTTTAAATTGAACCTGGGGTCTTTGACTAACCTTATCCTTAATTCACCGATGCACATTTAATGCATGTAAACAAGTATTCTCTCCCTCTCTAGAATACTCTCTCTCTCTGGATTCCTAACCTACTCTTTTCACCTTCAGTTTTCTAAGAAAGAAAAACTTATTTTCAAATCTAACAATCTTTAATTACTTTCAATAAGCTTGGGTGTTATCTTTCTACCACATTTCTCTCTTTAGACCTTTAACTCCACCTTCTCTCTCTATACATGCGGTATCCCTATTGCATAACTTGATTCTAATCTCCCTAATTAAACTCAACCTTCCACATAATTATTCTAAATTTATTGCAAATTTGGATACACCTCCACTAGAGCACCTAGGCTAAATTTCTCTCTCTAATAATTATTTGCATATATTATGTAAATACAAACTTGTCCTAGGCCTTGAGTTAGTCTATCCCCATCCTTGATGTTACTATAATCCTATGTAACAAGAAGGTTTTTATTAATTTATGAAGGTCTCCACAAGGTTTTATGTAGATTTAAGTTGCCTAAAGTCATATAGTCAATTTGAGACCTTAGAGATCATCTCTATTCTTCGGGGTTTTGTAGAGATTGATAACCCATTAATATAAACTTAATTTATGATAGAATATACAAATTAAACACAAGGGAATGAGATAAATTATATTTTTTAATAAAGGGTCTATTTGTATCTTAAATATTATCTTGTAAGGGAGATGTTATACCCTGTGTGCAAACAAATGAAGCTTCCTCCTCCATGGAAGTCCATGAGTTTTTCTAAAGATCCCAAGGTGCTTATGCAATCCCCAATTATCATGCTTTTGAGTCTAATTACTTACAGCCTAGCTAATGTAAACATGTGACCAAAGAGTGCAACACTGAACTCTATGCAAAAACTATTATACTTTTTTTAAGAGAAAATTTTATGGATTTCTCATGAGCAAGGGGCTCTTTATATAGCTGAAAATGATGGTTGTGACAACTCTACATGCTCACTTAGTTAACCCAAGATTAGTAGCCCACAATATCTCATATAAATCAACCTTAGACTTCATGCATCTACTCATTTTCCATGCACTCAACCACTCCTGTATGCATCTATCTATACATCAAGTTAACTCATAGATTTATGCACGGGTAGAGTTGTCTATTAGTCTCCATGCTTATCTCCACATTTTATACTTATTTTACTTCCCAAAAATTACTCCCCATATTTTGCACTTGTTATGAGAATGTATTTCAATCTCACTTAAAAATATTATTCTATCCTCTTAGAGAATTTGAGCATGCCTAGATTGTTTTTGTGTCATGCCAAATTATGTTAATATAGTATGTGATGCCATTTCAAATAATAATACATTTATTGCACATTGATATATACTTGTAGCTTCCTATGTTTGTTAGAGTTGGTTTGTATGGTAGGGAGATTCCTGGAGTACTTACACCTAATGAGAACATGTGTGTGGTGATTGTTTATATGTCCATGGAATAACTACTTCCAATTTAATATTGGATATTTTATAGGTGAAGAAGGCTCAGAAGATTAAGGCAAAAGTGCACAAGTTATTGTTTTTGGCTCGTACACATCTATTTACAAGCTTAGACTTGAATCATAGACGAGCAAATATTTATTTTGTAAAGCTTAAAATCTTTCTCCTAGCCCCAAGCAATCTAATATTTAAGAGCTCTCTATTTTGGGTAAAGACAGAATGTCGTGCAAGAATAAGAACAACTTTTATATTTTTTGAGGCTATGGCCTATTTTGAAAATTGAATGCTCAACATACTTATGTGTAGGGAGGAATATGCCACACAAGTGACAGGAAAATATTACACCCAATTTTTTTGTCATACAAGAGCTAAGTATTTTCATGTATTTTTATGTGTTCATTCCCCGGGGAATTCCCTTTTGATAGAAAGGGGACATCACTTGCATGCATGAAACTCATACAAACCCCTTACTTAAGTTCTTCTAAAAAATAAATCATACCCCTTTCTAAGCATATAAGTCCCAATTATGAAATTCAAGGACCCCCTATTCAAGGTTTAAAAATCAAATAGCAAATATTGATGTTATACATGTGACAAGTTGTAGCCCACGTAAGTAGCATGGATTTAAGTGCTAGAAGCACAAAGACCTACATATACTCTCCAAGAATTGTTCCATGTGTGGTTATCTTAAAAGAGTAGTAAACTAATCAAGTTTTGTGGTTAGCTTAAAAGAGTAGTAAACTAATCAAGTTTTCAAACTACACCACTAGATCACATATTGTAAACTATAAGAAGAAACAAAACCCCTAATTTCATTCTCCCATGCTCCCTTGTCCCCACCTACTACCATAAATCCCCCTCACCCCTAACTTATAAGCTAAGACCCCCCTTCCACAAACCCCTCCCTTAAAGTCGCGTGATACCATAAGATATGGCTTGTGAATCCCCTTGGGTTCATTATTAAATCTTACTCTATGTTGAATTTGTTGTAATAGCTTAAGTTGAATGGTTGAATAGTTATATTACTTGAGAAATTTTTTTACAAATTCCCAGAGGGAGATCCTTATGTTAGGGGTATCAGAGTACGGGCTAGGTTAATTTATGGAAGAGATTGAAAAGGATTGAAGAAATTGAAGGCTAAATGTAAAGGTTGAAGGTAGAGGTTTTTATGACCATTGGGCAATCACTAAAGGGCAAAAGAAGGTGGAAAATCACTTCTGTCTAATCAAAACCACTTCAAATACTAAAACCACTTTTTAATTCCTTAACCCTATTCTTAATCGGGCACCATAGATGTGTTTAGCAAGTAAAAGAGGCTTCAAAGCCACTTAAATATCAGCAAATCATGCAGTTTCATCTTCTCCACATCATCAAGGGCTCTAGGAGACTCTCAAATCAACTATCCTTCATCAATTATGTGCCCACTTTCAACTTATCAAGTTTTTTACTGATTGAGATCAATTCTAATACAATTTTAAGTTTTAAAATAAAAAAATAGCATAAAATACATTCTCTCATAACAACACTCCACCTTCCAACTTGAGACTTCAGATTTTCACCGAATCAACCTTAAAATGTGAACTCTTCTCTATTTTCAAAATTTTCCAAGGCTAATAATACTCACACATCCTAGTATGATTTTAAATTATTATTATTATTTAATTTTCATATAAGTAACTCATTTCTTGTTTTAGAGTTTTTTTCCAAATATTCTTTCTTTCTCTTTCTAATTCCAATGTGCACACGGGTGTACATGTGCACATATGCAAAGACGAAAACCCCAATTAACTTATGCACATGGCAACTTGACCATTAATGTTAAATTTTATTTTTCTAATTTATTAATTAATCAAACTTCCAAATACCACCCATGAAATGCACGCTTTTTTAAAAAAATCGCATTCTCTCACTAGAATGTGTACCCCATGAATTAAAAATCCATATTTTCTCACTAAAAAAGGCACCTTAGCAAAATAGGATCTCAATTAGAATTAAGGCATATGAAGAGGGATCTTACAAAAGCAAGTAATGCAATGATGAGAAATGATACATAAAAAGTGAGAACAAACCATCCATCAATAACATGTCAATTGAGGAATCCAATGAGAGTAATTGATGAAGGAGGCAAAGACTCCACAGCCTAAACCATCCATCAATGTCAATCCAATGAGAGTGATGATGAAGAAGGAGGCAAAGACTCCATTGACTATGGAAACACAAAAACACAACTAAGCTTGGTTGAATTGTATTACAAAGAAGATGAGTATTTGTTTGACTTTTTTATAAGAGATACTTCTTTAGTGACTCGAGCCATATGAATGAAAAGAAGGATAGTTTCATTGGTGTTTATAATTAAAGCTTCAAAGGTTGTGGAGGGTGTTTTTGTGTTGGCGGCCCAACCAACCCATTTGGCTATCGCTCAGGTCACTACATAGATTGTCCCATTGTGTAACAAACTATTATGGTTTAAGCTTTGTTGCTTTCTAGCAACACTAATCATTTCAAATGTAGAACTCTATGTCTCATATGCTAAGAATAGAGCTTGAGAAATTAGCTATCAAAACATGGAGTTAAGTGTACGAAATTAGTATCCCAAGTCAGGAAGATACTAGAGCCAAGGCCCAATTGCCTAACCTTGCTTCAATTAATTTAAATTCATTGGATTTAATAGTAATCATTTCAAATGCAAAATTCTATCGCTCATGTGCTAAGAATAGAGCTTGAGAGATTAGCTATAGAAATATGGAGTTGAGTGTATGAAATTAGTAGAGCCAAGGACTAGTTGCTTAACCTTGCTTGGATTACTTTAAATTTACTAGCTTCTTATTAAAGATCTCGTAAAAAGCAATGCTCTAGGACTCAACTTGAATGAATCAGAGATACCCAAATCAATGTAATATGATGAAGTTCCATATAACATAATTCTACTAGTGATTAAATATGATGATTGTGAATATTTTCTTACTCATTTTATTACCATTTTCTTTATTTCAATGTTACAGTTATATTTCTATTATTGCATAATTGTTTAGCTAACAACATTTTTAGAATGCACCATAGAGGAAGAGCTACTAGAACAACTAAAAGCATAGTGTTTTCATGATTTTAATCATCACCATGAACCAATGTAGCCAAACACAATTCCAATTCCAAACAATACAATATTTCATATCCAATATGTGAAGTTTGAAGTGAATCCATCAATGTGTGAAGTTTGAGGTGAAGTTATCAATCATCAAAGAAGTTGGGAATGGCTTATAAATTGTCCATTCACATGTGGAAACCTCAAGAAAGCCAATAAGGTGTACATTATAATGCACAAAAACACCTCTATGCAAATGGGATTGAGCAATAGTGTGCAATCCTACCAAGGATTAAAGAAATATTCATTTCTTGAGGACCATGAAGACTTGATAAAGCAAGAAGATCTGGTTTACGTAGTTGGTGATGTGTTAGATGGAAATATTGCTGGTTACATCAAAAGCTCGAGGCCTTGAATAGATGGAAATACTTTTGGTAATCAGATGGAAATATTGGTGGTTACATCAAAAGCTCAAGGCCTTATATAGAGAGAACTAATGTGCACTATGTCTGGTCTCCAAGATTGTCTCCATGGATAACCTATTGAAAATCATCTCATAAAGAATTTGGCTATATTGATGTTCGAGCATTACAGAACATCAACATCAGGGAGAAACTATTTGCTAAATGTGAGTTTATGCAATGACACCATGCTCTTTCAAGAGATGGAATAATATGCAATATTATCCATGCACTAATCTGGGAATTGCCATATGGCCAAGGGCTCAGCCATGTGGCAACTCCTTGAGCTCCCTCATTCGAGTGTGAGGTAGAGTGGTAGGGCATGGGTCACCAACTAGTATCATTTATGCATGGTGTTTTTCAACACTATCATTTCCAAGAGATCTATAATGTCTTCAAACTTTCTTTCAGTTAAATGTAGATTCTTTTGGGAGATTTGGAGTGCGTGACTGTAAGGATGTAAAAAAGCTGAGGTGGATGTGTGAGGATGTAAAAGTCACATGTATGTGTAAGGATGTGTATGTTATGGAGATGAATGAGGATGCATATGTCGACTCTCAAAGTGCTTTTAGTGGTGTTTTCTGAACATTAAGCTCTTTCAAGAGTAGCATTAAATGGTCTGATGTCTTTAAAAGTGGGAATTGGAAAAACCCTTTGTATTCCAGCTTCCATTCTTGCGTTTTGCTTCTTAATGTCTTTTACATGCCGCAACAACGCATGGGTTGAGTACTAATATGGTCTTAAATTTAGACAAAGTAAGTGGCTTCAAAATTAAAGATTAAAATGGATAAAATATAGAGTAATGGTTTTTAAAAGTGGGAATTGGGAACTTCTCAAACTTACTAATATGGTCTAAAATTTTGACAAAGCAAAGTCAAAGATTAAAATGGAAAAAAGAGACACCATATAATATATATACACATTTCATTTATTTTGTTTCGGGAATCTATTCCAAATAAAAAGAGCAATTTTGTTGGGCAACTTTATTCATGGATTCTTTTTCAAGGCTTACATCGAGAGGGAGGGAGCTGGAAGAGGAGGAGGAGGAGCAGCATTAAGGATAGTGGTGGTATAGTATTAATGGTGGTGGTGGCAGCGGCGGCGTTGGCGGCGGTGGTGGTAGCAAAGAAGTACTAGGAAGAACTAGACAACGAACAGACTAGTTTGATCTGCAGGTTCAACCTGCGCAGGAAAGGTGAGTTGAGTACAGGAGATCTGTAACCGAGGTTAATTATCAAACTTGGGAAATGAGGGACTGAATTTGAGTTGCTATAAACAGAGAAAAGGCGATTTAAAGAGAGAGAGTGTACTGTGGGTTACTCGGAGGACCTGCACCTACGTTGGCCGTGCATACAGGGAAGTAGCCTTTGTTCACCTGGCAATTCATGGTGTTTGATACAGTTGAGCAAAGATTGGGTAAGGGTGCAGGCCGAGGGGAGACAAGAGATCACTTAGGCTATGTGTATGTGTGTGTAGATATGTGTATATATTTGTGCGTGCGTGTGTACGGTGACAGAAAGCTACACTGAGACTAGCCTGAGATTAGCTTAGCTTAGGATGATTAGCTTGTATTAGAGAGAAAGCTAAAGATGTCTAAAGGTATCCAAATATATCCAAGACCAAAAAGGTTTCAAAAGGTATAATAGTCCTAAGGCTAGTGCCTTTTATAGCCCCAAGGCCCTCACTAGCCTAGATTAGCCTAAGATTGCCTAGAAAACATGGATTAATAAAAAATTACAAGGGTTAGTCTAGGTTTAGGAAAGAAAAGAGTAAATTCTTATTATCCAAGTGATTATCATAGTTAACAAGAGATTGGGGTCCATATTGCCTTATATACAAGGCCACCCTTTCACACTACACTTAAGAGTGTCCATGGGCATGCCTACCTTTAATCCCAACCCTTTGCTTCTTTAACCTCGTCTTCATCCCTTGGCCTTGGGCCTAAATTAACTCAAGCCCCCTTTTTACTTTGTTATAAACCATTCCCATGGAATGAAGGGATTTTAGTGTGCACATACATATGGGGCCCATGGTCCTAGGCACAAGGGAGCTTAGGGGCATTTACACATATGTTGTTTAGGGCATATGTGGCCTAGTAATCATTTTTGAATTACTAGTAATCTAGTTTTTCAAAATACATTTTTTTGATCATCATTAGTGTTAATCATTCTTGGATAAAGAATTTTTATAGTTTTCAAAATGTATTTTCTTGATTTTCTTGTATTTCTTAATGTTCTTGAACATCTTCTTGAATTTTGGAGAAATTTTTCATGAATCAAAGTAGTTCTATGTAGATTATAGTTATGTGCAGATTATTATAGAGCCATTGTCAAGTTTTTACAATTTTGTTTCAAATTTGAACAAGTTTATGCTATAGAATTGTGAAGATTTCAAATCAGAATACAGATTGGAGCAAATATTATGTACTTTTTGAAGCTTTGAAGAATCTTGGTGCAGATTTATAAAGTTTACAAAGATTTCAAATCTTTGCTTAATAAAAGATTGGACAACACTTGACCGAAAACAATATCATCAACAATTTCATCAACATTGAAGGATTTCTATAATTTCAAGCAAATCTTGGTCCCAACTTCAACATTCTTGGCCAAGGTCAACTGGCCAAGGTCAACATACAAGAGCAATAGCTCAAAAACAAAACCAGGAAAGTCATTAAAGTTTAGCTCTATTGCTGTTCTGCAAGCACTTTCAATGCTATTAATCAATAGAATTCATCTATCATACTGAAAATGCAACATGCATGTGGACATAAAAGATTTGATGTTTGGGCACATGCTAACATTGTAATACATTCAAAATATTGTAAACTAGTATAATCCCTCTCAGATTGGAACTGAGACCAATGGTTAGGCCAATGTGCTTCTAGTACACCAAGGGATTCTAGTTCTCCATGCAGAATGTTTAAGAGTAGAATGCAAAGCAAAGTGCACGTGACTACAGGAGGCTAAGTTATATAGGCTACTAGCCATTAAAGGACATAGATGACATGCAAGCTATTGGCTTAGATATAAATTGAAGTTCTTACACAAAGAAGGGCTATTAGAAGCACAGCATTCTTGCATGATACCAGGTTTCAAGCTCACATGGTTGAAGTCATACACACTGCAACAACATATGGGAAAGGAGAGTTTGAAAAGTAGCAAGAAGAACTCGGCTCCTATCTCTTGAAGCCAGACAAGGCAATCTTGCAAGTGATGGAGAACACTATTGTGTAATGACAAGAAGGGTGGGAAAGATCGAGTAATTTTGCAACATACAGGTAGCTTTTGCCAGTTGAAGATCGGATATAGCTAAACATGAACATTTAAGCTTTATTGCCTTTTTCATTTCGGCTCAGCTAGCTCTGCCTATAGCACATTGCAAGCAGTTGAGTGTCGTTACAAAGAGAGTTTTACATCTGATTAGGCTTCAAAGAGAGTTTTACATTTGATTAGGCTTCATCGCCTTTCTTTTAGCTCAGCCAATGCAACCAACCAAGAGATCTATGGCTTCATTGCCTTTCTCCCGGCGTAGACATGATCTGATGCATAATAAGCAGTTCAAGGCCATCGTTTGCATCACAAGCGCAAGAGTATCAAAAGTTGGAGACAGACTTCGATTCAACGTTGGTATTCAACATTCACAGCAGTTAGTAGTGAAGCCATTGCCTACTCTCTGCTTGTAGCTGAGTTTATTAGCTCAACGCGTATCAGTTTCATCTAGCTTTATTGCCCCTCTGAGGCTTTGCACAATTCTCTTTGCAAATCAGTGCAACCCGTGCTCTCTACTACAGCGCTTCAGTAGTGGACGCGAAACCCAGACCATTATCACCATCGAGTCTGCCATTTGCGCGCAGGCACTACCGCCGACAGTAGCACAATGGTATTTGTGTATCCAGCTGTAGGATCTTGAGAAAGGAGCGCTAGTACAGTCTAAGCGTCACAGTTACCAGTGCATAGCCACTGCAAGATCTTGAGAGAAAGGAGCATTATAGCCTCGCTCTCAGCTTGCAACATGCTTGGATGATAGGAGTGCGTGCAAGATATAAGAGCTTCCACTGTAAGCAAAACACAACGCAGAGCTTAGATGCCAACAAGTAACATAACTCTCAGTGATGCCGTCTCAGCGTAGCCTGCTGGTCATCACCATTACCTCAAAAGCTTCAGTCATTTCGATTTCTCTTTGTGTAGCTCATCATAGCCTTTGTAAGGCTCAAGCTTCAAGCATTTTAAACAAACAAAGAAACAAAAAAGTGCTTCATCACCTAATTTTTCAAGGCTTAGCTAACCCAACAGAGAAGAAGAAGAAGAAAAAAAACACAACTCCCAGCTTCAGGCACCTGGACGTGAGAGGGAGAGAAAAAAAAATGTGAAGAAAAAAGAAGAAGGGAAAGAGTCTTTAACATTTTTGTTTTTTATCTAGCCTTTTCACACCTTCTTTACTAGGGGCTTTCATGTATTGGATGTATATGTGGCCAAGGGGAAGCACCGTGAAGACTTTGGATGCCTTCATGTGCGTCAATGTACCATGTATGATCAGCAATTGATCTTAAATCAAGGGGCTTTTCAAGATTTTATGCTTGTTAAGCTTGGCAAAGCAGCAGGCAAGACTTTTATGCCTTGAATCCTCAGAAATCAGCTTGCAGTCAAGGGGCTTTTGCCCAATTTCTGTTCGAGACTGTTGTATGCAGTGTTCGGGACTGTAAAAGTCTGATTTTCACTCTTTTGGGCAGCCAGGAGAGCATTTATTGCTACTGTACCTACTGGTACAGATTTGGTACAGCTTCGTACAAGTTTTGGCATGGCCGCACATTGATTTGAGTGAGCAAAAGGTTCAATTTTAGCTGCTGTACTTGTCGGTACAGGTTTGGTACATCATTGGTGAGCATTTAGTACTGCTGTACAATACTTTGGAAGGGGAACAGAGCACATTTAAGGTGCTGTCCTAAATCTGCAGCAACCAAATTTTTGGTGATTTCATCACATACAGTGGGAGTAGAGTTGCATTTGTGCTTCCGCAGTGGGAGATAAAGCTTGGGAGAACAACTGTGAGCACTTTGTGTGCCTTTGGTGCAGTGTTTGCACATTTTGCAGGGAGTCAGGCATTGACAAGTTGCATATTGCTATGGCAATCACAGGTGAGAGCTCTTCATTGCTTTACATCAAGAAGCTTGAAGGCTCACATAACTATGATATTTGGCAAACCCAATGCTATAATGTGTTGCTCCAGAAGAAGCAGCACAAGCCTATCAAAGAAAGGGGTGTAATGCCCGCTTCTCTTATTGCTGAAGAGTGGGAAGATATGGATGAGCTGGCAAGATCTACTATCATGTTGTCTGTGTCAGACTCTTTACTTTTCAGCATTCGTAATGAAGAGAAGACAGCTTGGGGAATGTGGCAGAGATTGCAGGACTTGTATGCCAGCAAAGTGCCTCAAGCAAAGTGTATTGGTTGAAGAAACTCATAGGTCTTCAGATGAAGGAAGGGGCGTCTATGACAGCCCATCTAAATGAGTTTAATGGTATTGTCAGCCAAGTTATTAATCAAAAGTTGGCAATGGACGATGAGTTCAAAGCCACTTTTCTCTTATGCACATTGCCAGAGAGTTGGGACACATTCAGGACAGCCACTAGCAATTCGAATGCTATGCTGTCATATGCAGATGTTGAGGGTGCTCTTCTTCAAGAAGAGATGAATAGGAAAAACAACTCTGTTGGAAAGTCCAATGCAATGAATGCACGTGGGAGATCCCAGCAAAGGGGTAAAAGTCAAGAACGGGGAAGGAGCAAGTCACGCTCCAAAAAGGACTTGGAATGCCATTATTGTGGCAAGAAGGGACACATCAAAAAGCAATGCTACAAATGGAAAAATGATCAAAAGGAAAAGGGAAAAGGCAAAGACAAAGACAAAGATGAAGCCAAAGATGTAAAGCCAAAGGGCAAAAGTGGAGTCAAGATTGAAGAAATCAATGTGTCACATGCAGGTGACAGTGAGGATGAGGTCCTATTCACGTCTTCACTTGATGCCCATTCACTTCTTACAGGAGATGGTCATGGTATGCACTCATGGATCATTGATTCAGGTGCCTCCTTTTATGTCAGAGGTTGCAGAGACTTGTTTGTCAGGTATACTGCTGGCAATGAAGGAGTAGTTTATTTGGGTGATAACCATGCATGCAAGATTCTTGGCAGAGGTGATGTGAGGCTTGTATTTTCAGATGGCTCACAGCTTATGCTCCATGATGTCAGGCATGTGCCTGAGATCAAGAAGAACCTGCTTTTTACTGGACAGCTTGATGATGCTGATTATGTTACCACATTTGGTCGTGGAAAGTGGAAGATTAGTAAGGGCTCACTGGTTGTTGCCAGAGGCTCTAAGGTGGACACTCTTTACTTCATGCATGCAGGTGTTTGTCACCATGCTAATGTAAATGCAACCGAGCTGTCGGAAATCTCTATGTGGCATAGCCGGTTGGGACACATGAGTGTCAAAGGAATGGAACAATTGTCTCGTTTGGGTTACTTGCCTTCTCTAAAGTTTTCAAGTTTTCAGTTTTGTGAGCATTGTATATATGGCAGGCAACTCAAGTGTCCCCACAAGAAAGCTCTTGGACAGAAAGATGCTCAGTTAGAGCTTGTGCATACAGATGTATGTGAGATGCCTCAGCTTTCTTTGGGAGGGGCAAAATATTTTGTGTCTTTTATAGATGATGTCACACACAAGGTGTGGGTTTATCCTCTTCGTTTGAAGAGTGATACATTCTCAGTGTTTCAGAAGTTTGTTGCTCTTGTTGAGAATCAAACTGGCAAAACACTGAAGGCTTTGCGTTCCGACAATGGTGGAGAGTATATGTCCAAACAGTTTCAGGACTTTTGTGATGCTAAAGGCATCAAGAGGGAGCTCTCTACTCCTTATGATCCTCCACAAAACGGGACAGCAGAGAGGATGAACAGGACCATACAGGAGAAGGTCCATTCCATGTTGTCACATGCTGTGTTACCTCATGGTTTTTGGGCTGAAGCTGTTATGACAGCCATTCATCTTATAAACAGGTCACCTAACACGAGGCTTGGTGGAAAAGTGCCAGAGGAAGTATGGACAGGGAAGCCTCCGTCATACAAGCACTTGAGAGTGTTTGGTTGCGTTGCGTACGTGCACATATGCAGGGAAATGCGCACCAAACTTGATCCTAAGTCTCACAAATGCATATTCCTAGGATATGGTGACAGAGGTGAAATGGGGTATAGACTTTGGGATCCTGTGAATAGAAAGATTATACGCAGTAATGATGTCATTTTTTATGAAACATGCATGTATAAGGAGCCTGCAAGGCAACAGGAGCCTGGCAGAGTCATCTTTGATGATGATGGACATCATGGACAACAACCAAGGGCTATAAATCAGCCATTACAGCAGCAAAACCAGCCCTTAAATGGTGCTGAAAATGGTCCAAATGGACAGCCAGAGATGGTAGAAAATATCCCTATGGATATACCACAGTTAGAGGAGATACCAGACATGATTTTTCAGCCTTATGGCATGGAACAGGAGCCACCAATAGGTGATATACAGCCTCGACAGCAACCTGCAAAATGATGGTCATTGGGTACGGAGGTCCACAAGACCCTCCAGAGCCCCTGACAGGTTTGTTCCAGGGGTTGACTACTCACTGACTGTGGGGAGCCCTCATGTTATAAGGAGGCTTTATAGAGGGCAAACAAGGCTCTTTGGAAGCGTGCCATGAAGTCAGAGATGGATTCTCTGCACAAAAATGGAACATGGAAGTTGGTGCATTTGCCTGCAGGCAAGAAGGTTTTGCCATGCAAGTGGGTATACAGGCTCAAAGTTGCACCTGGGTACAAAGCCAGGTTAGTGGGCTAAGGGATTCAAGTAGGAATATGGTGTGGACTTTGATGAGATCTTCTCTCCAGTGGTCAAAATGACCACACTTAGAGCTGTGTTGGCTTTGGTTGCTCATGATGATCTGGATTTGATTCAGATGGATGTGAAGACTGCTTTTCTTCACGGTGATCTCCATGAGGAGATATATATGCAACAGCCAGAGGGTTATGCAGTGAATGGAAAGGAGAAGCTTGTATGCAAGCTGAAAAAGAGTCTTTATGGGCTCAAACAGGCACCAAGGGAATGGTATCATAAATTTGATACATTCATGAAATCCCAGAATTTCAGGAGAAGTGACATAGATCACTGCTTATACACCAAGAAAGCTTTGGCAGTCTATTGATCCTCATCTTGTATGTTGATGATATGTTGATTGCCGGGAAATCTCGTAAAGAGATGGATGCCTTGAAGAAGAGGCTGCATCAAACCTTTGATATGAAGGATTTGGGTGATGCAAATCACATTTTGGGTATGCGGATACTTCGGGACAGAAATCAGCATGTGTTGTATTTGTCTCAGAAGGAATACATTGGCAAAGTTTTGCAGAGGTTCAATATGGACGGGGGGAAGAAGACTAGTACTCCTTTGCCTCCATATGTGAAACTTAGTGCTATGGACAGCCCACAATCGGATAGTGGCAGGGCTAATATGGCCAAGATTCCGTATGCTTCAGCTTGTGGCAGTCTTATGTATGCCATGGTTGCTACTAGGCCGGACATTGCATTTGCAGTGGGAGTGGTTAGTAGATATATGGCCAACCCTGGCAAGAAGCATTGGGAAGCAGTGAAAGGTGTCATGAGATACCTGAAGGGCACATAGGATATGTGCATTTGCTTTGGCAAACAGGATGCATTAGTGCATGGTTACACGGATTCCGATTATGCCGGTCATCCAGATAACCGGAAGTCTACTACCGGTTATGTGTTTACATTCACAGGAGGTGCTGTGTCATGGATATCCAGGATGCAGAAGTGCACTACCTTATCTACTACAGTAGCTGAGTATATTGCAGCCACAGAGGCTTGCAAGGAGGCATTATGGCTATCTCGGTAAGTGGTTGATTTGGGCTATACAGGGGATATTCCATTATTGCATTGTGACAGTCCAGTTGGCAAAGAACCCTGTCTTTCATGCAAAGACAAAGCATGTGGATGTGAAGTATCACTTCATCAGAGAGGTGATAGAGAACAAGCAAATTCAGCTTGTTAAGATTCACACGGATGACAACCCGACTGATCTGTTGACAAAGAGTTTGCCTCTGGAGCGGTTTGCTCATTGCAGACACTTGATGGGCATTGGATGAGGCCAGTTTCAGCCTTGATATGGCCTTGTATATTATTATGCACATGCTGATTTTTCTTTTCCTTCATTTAAGGGCACTTTGCCTTTAAGTGGGAGGTTGTTGGGGTAAAGGCATTATGCCCACCCTTGTAGTGTGTACAAGCCCATAAGTTATAGTACATAGTACACTTAGTACATTAATGTACTAAGTGCACTATGTGTACTAGTGCAATATACATGTGTGATAGGGGAGTCACACACTCTCATCTTGATGAGTTGACTTATCTCCACAACTCTCTCACTCTCTCTCCCTTCTTGTTTCTCTGTGTGTATCTCCCTCACATGAAACCCTAATTAACTCTCCAATTCACTCTTTCCCATTTAGAATCAATTAAAGTAGTTTTTAACTACTTATAAAATAATTTAAAAGAATTAACCATTATTTTGTTAACATAAAAGCATAAAAATACCATTTTCTTATTCTCTAGCTTAATAAGCTTAGAGTTTGATTTTGAATTAAGAATTTATCAATGAGAAGCATTCTTTCGCTAAAGAATTAGCCATAGGAATGACTACTCTTTTTGAGAGAGAGATATACATAAGAATGCATTCTAAATAAGCATAAAGATTAACTTTTTCTTGAGTACACATTAAAATTCTTAGGGAAAGCTTGATTTGAATTTAAAACAACCAATTAGAAACTTCTCAAGCTTGAGAGGGGTTGAGAAGAGGTCATTTGAGAATATTAACAAAAAAACATAAAATTCATTCTTACCTCAAGGATTAGCTTGCTTCTTTTTCTAGAAGTGAAGCCCCCAACCAATCGATTGGTTTAGCAAGTGGAGAAGAGAGCTCCATGAATTATGCTAGGGTGTGTGAGGATTAGCCTTGGCAAAAGTTATAAATAGAGAAGAGTACACATTTTAATGAAACTAAGATAAGATGGATAAAATCTAAAGTCTAAGGTTGAAAGGTCGAATGCAAAACCTCAGGAGTAATTTGTGGGAAGTAATAAATATAATATGTGGAGATAGGCATGAGAACTAATTGATAACTCTAGACTTACATAAGTGTAGGAATTAACTTGATGTAAGGGTGGATGCATGTAGGAGTGGTTGAGTAGTGCATGAAAAATGAGTGGATACATGAAGTCTAAGGCTGAGTTGCATAAGATATTGTGTGCTACCAACCTTGAGTTAACTAAGTGAGCATGTAGAGTGATCAGCCATCATTTTCAACTATATAACGGGCCCCTTGTTAATGAGATATCAATGAATTTTTCTCTTGAAGGAGGAGAGTACTTTTCACATAGATCTAATGCTTGACTTGCTCTTTGGTCCCATGTTTGCATTAGCTAGAATGTAAGTACTCCATTAGTTTAAAAGAGGTGATAATTGGGGATTGTACAAATACATTGGGATCTTAAAAAAAAATCATGGGATTTTGTGGGACGATACAACTTCTAGATTCTAATGCTTCACTTTCTCTTTGGTCACATGTTTGCATACATTTGCATTAGCTAGATGGTAAGTACTCAATTAGGCTAAAAAGGGTGATAATTGGGGATTGTACAACTATATTGGGATCTTAAAAAAACTCTTGGGATTTTGTGGAGGAGGAAGTTTCATTTGTGTGTACACATGGTACAACACCTCCCTTATAAGCTAATATTCAGGGTATAAATAGACCCTTTATTTAAAATTTACAAATTCTCCAATTTCCTTGTATTTGATATTTATATTCTATTATAAATTAATTTTAGATTAAATTAAATTAATAGGTTCTCAATCTCTGCACAATCCCCTCTAAGGTCCAGAATTGACTTTAGGCAATTTAAATCATATACAACCTTATGAAAATCTTAATAGATTAAAGACAACCTCTTGTTATATAGAATTATAGTAAAATAAAGGATTAGGAGATAGGCTAACTAAGTACCTAGGAAAAATCAATATTTAAATAATTTATGAGAAGCCTTAGGCTAAATATTTCCTAGAGAGAGAAAATTAGCCTAGGTACTCTAGTGGCAGTGAATCCAAATTTAGGATAAATTTAGTATTAGTATGTGGAAGGTTGAGCTTAATTAGAGAGATGATGCTCAATTTATGAATTAGGGATAACCCCATGTGTAGAGAGAGAAGGTAGAGTTTAAGATATAAAGAGAGAAAGGCATAGTGAAAGATATAGGGATAACCCCATGTGTAGAGAGAGAAAGGTAGTAGAAAGTTGAGACATCATTCTAGCTTATTGAAAGTAAGTAAAGATTGTTAGATTTGCTTTCAAGGAAAAATTAGGGTACAAGGGTGGGTCACAATTTTAGAGAGAGAGAGAGAGTATTCTAGAGAGATAAAACACTTATTTACATGCATCAAATGTGAATGGGAGAATTAAGGGTAAAGTAAGTCATTTAGACCCTAGGTTTAAATTTAAAAAAGTTAAATTACATCATATTTCTTTTCATACAGCCTCAATTTTTGAGACTTGTATGCTATAGGGTGGTAGAGGGTAGCCTTTCTGCATTATGATTCCACAAAATGGTAAACCCACTGCCACATTAGTGGATGACTTCGAAGGGCTTCTCAAATTTTGGTAGCTTTAGCATAGGATTTGTCTCTAATGCAATCTTTGGCTTATTAAAGTGTGGATGCATGGTAAGGTGGTACACTTTCGACCAGTAGAAATAATGATTTTTGGGTTGTGGTTTGCAACTTGGAAATGAACTCTGAATTGGAAAAAAATGAAAATATTTTGAAAACTAAGAAAAGAAAATGTACATAACTGAAAAGATAGTGGGGGGGATAACTAAAAGAGGCGGGGTAGATATTATTATTTATATGCATTCTCTATGTGCACTGTCTCATTTGAAAAACTCAGAGTTAGCATATCTCTTCTTTCTTTCTCTCCCCCACTCATAGCAGCTTGAGAACATGTATGCATCTTCGGCGATGGCTAACACAAAGGGAAGCGGCGGTGAAGACACAAAGCTAGCCCTTCTCTCTCTCTCTCTCTCTCTCTCTCTCTCTCTCTCTCTCTCTCTCTCTCTCTCATCGCTCATCAACTTTTGCTAATCGAGCTCCAGAGATGTTGGTGGTCTTGAATTCAATATATGAGAGACAAGGAGAGTGTGTTTGCTTGTCTAACCAATGTTTTCTGTATGCCAAAAGCGGGCAACCACCAAGTTTCGCCACCCAAAGTTAGAGACAGAGCCATTGAAAGAATTTTGTAGGACTTCAGAGGATTTTTCCAGAGTGTATGGTCTCAATCTTGAGGGGGAGGATGCAAGGCATTTGACTCCTAATGAGGTGCCACCAAAGCATTGGCTAAGAGTGTTTTCAGAGCTCCCCGAGACAGACAAGAAGGTGATGTTGCGAATAGCAAAGCAGGAGCACTATCTACCCTTGTATACATTATATAAATAGGTTTACCAAACTACACCCTCAAACTAATTTTTGGGCCTTCAATTTTCCCAAGGCTACATCTACTAGGTCTGCACTGGGCCATATTTGTTGAGCAAGTTGTTAAGAAGACAAGTGTTGATGGTAATTGCACAAAAAAAGAACTCAGTGGATGTGCAAGGCAAGTGTACAGTGGATGTCATCTATGAGCTGTGGTGTAACACTATCTCAAGATGCATGCACTCCATTGGCACATGGTAGACTATATGAGGAAAAGGTGGAGATCTTAGGTCAGGTGTGCAGACATTGGTGGATGACATTTTACTGAATACCGGGTGCAGCAAAGAAGCTGAATTGCTAGCTCTTTATACAACGACAACGAGGGTAGAGGAGGCAAAGTGTAGCTTGCATTGCATTGAAGGTGCAATTGAATACCACACCATGATGCGTCCATCAAATAACATGCCCCTGATGCACAAGAACAAGCAGAGCGGAAACTTCAAGATAAATGTTGCGTTACTAGAGAAGCTCTAGAAAAAGCAAAGGCATATATATTTGTTTTCTGTATATGAAGAAAGTTCATGCCATGTTCATTTCCTCTTTGTTTGTGTTTATAGACCGATTTTGACCCCACAAGAATGAGGTTGTGGAGAAAGCCGGTTCTAGTATAGCTTTCATGATGGGTGTGAAGTTAGAGAACTCTAGCACAATGATCATTCCACAATCACTAAAGATTTTTCTGCATGAGGATAGTGATGACCTTATTCAATGCGTCTGCCCGTGAGGCAACAAGCGAAGGAACACAAACAGGACATACATGGTAACCTGATGTAGTGAGACCTGAACAATAGACGCAATTAAGAGTTGAAGGTGGGTTTAGGGTGCCACATCCTTTGCCTACTCATAATTAGAAGTGCAATGCTTACCTGAACACTCGCCATAGCCTGGGAAGTCATGCATCGTCCACATCAAGATTGCTTTGCAATTGAAGTCTCATGAGTGACGAGGGAGGCCTGATCACATCATGCACCTCGATACCTCTCCAAAGTATCTCTAGCTCGTCAATCAAAGGCTCCAAATAAACATCAGGATTTTTGACTTTATGTTTCCCTGGAATTAGAAGGGATAACATAACATGTCCTTTCTTAATCGCCATAGAGGGTGGAAGATTATAATTCACCAATATCACTGGCCATACACTGTAAGAGGTGCTTTTGAGACCAAATGGGTTCATACCGTCCATACCCAATCCAAGTCTCAAGCTCCTAGGTTCTTCCTTGAAGCTTGGCCATGTGTCTTCAATATGCTTCCACGCAAGAGTGTCTACGGGAGTTCTCCACTTGCCATCGGTTGATCGATGGGAGGAATGCCATGACATGAGCTCTGTAATGGATTTGCACTTGAACATATGTTGGATGCGAGGGATCATGGAAAAATGTCGCAAAACCTTACGAGACACGTCCAAAGTTTTGAGATCTTCTCTATATCTTGCCTCTCCACAAGTAGGACACTCTCTTGCATCCTTATGTAGTCCATGAAACAAAACGCAATCGTTGACGCATGCATGGATGCTTTTGTAATCTAATCCTCCAAGAGAGGTCACATGTTGCCTTGCCATATCTTTTAAGGTCGGTAATTTATTCTCCCTTGGAAGCATTTTATACAATAGCCTGCACGTGAAGACTGCACGTGAAGACCATAAATGAGGAAAAGCATTCGAGTAATTGATCCACTAGCATAATTCACCATGTTTGCAAAATAGACTTTAAAGCTTACTTGAGTAATGCATTCAAACTTGCATTGCTCCATCCATAGATGGTTTGCAAGTTTAGTAACTCAAGGGAGATATGTAGAACAGAGAATGTGCATCCATCAAACAGTGGGGTCGATGCTACGGTAAAAAGATCGTCCTGCTTCATGCTATCATCCCTCCCTTCGGGTTGATGGACATATAAATCCCTTCCTTTTCGGATTGATGGACTATATATATCCCGCACCATATCATCAAACACCTCCTCCTCCATGGCTTCATGAGGTAATGGCGGAGGGCTACTATCACCATCACTCCATGCATCCGTAATGGTCCCTCCTGAAGATCCCACCTCATATCGCCGACGCTTTGCCTCCTCACGACGAGCATAGGGCAACATATGCACTGCATCCTGTATCAAATAAAAACGGGATCATAACTCAAACATATGAACGCCCATAGGTATCTCAATCAACCTTAACTCTTTAACACTTACCATGTTTACAGTCGCATCCCATTCTCCATACTTTGAGATGTGATTGAGTGTAATCCCATTCTCCATACTTTGAGATGTGATTGAGTGTAATCCTGCATGCACGATACATGTTTCCTTGACATCGATCACACATACATTTGATTTTTTTCTCTAACCACATTTCGCGATGGTGGATACGGAGGGATTGATCCTCACTGGAGCTACTTGTTGAAGATGAAGACATCCTACAAATAAATGGAGGGATTGATCCTCATTGGAGCTACTTGTTGAAGATGAAGACATCCTACAAATAAACAACCCAAAAAAATTACTCTTGTATCAAATATTTAATCTAAAAACTCTGTGGCGCATCTAATACCGCGTCTAAAACCGCGTCTGTTCTGTGTGGTGCGCGTCTATAGGCACATCTAAATCGTGTTGTAAATGCGCAATACGGAGGGATTGATCCTCACTGGAGCTACTTGTTGAAGATGAAGACATCCTACAAATAAACAACCCAAAAAAATTACTCTTGTATCAAATATTTAATCTAAAAACTCTGTGGCGCATCTAATACCGCGTCTAAAACCGCGTCTGTTCTGTGTGGTGCGCGTCTATAGGCACATCTAAATCGTGTTATAAATGCGCAATTAAACGTGCAATTAAATACGCAATTAGACGCGTATATACACGTGCACTACACAGAACAAACGTGATTTTAGACGCGATATTAGACGTGCCTATAGACACGATTTTCAAACCTACTTTTAGCACGCTTGATTTTCTTCACATACTTTTAACGAGCTTGCTTTGCTATTAACAGATCCATAGCCTAGCATCCATACTTATCTTCAAGAACCCACACTTATCTCCATGCTTACACAATCATCTCCAAGCACACAGAACAAGGAAGAGAAGAAAGAGAAGCAAAGGGTGAATAAGGACGAGAAGAAAGACAAGCAGCTTTGAAGAAGGACAAGAAGCTTCCATACCTCTATCCAAGGTAAGTATCTTTAGGGTTGATCTTCTTTGAAAGTTGCACTCTTTGGATTCGTCCTTTGCTCTCTTTGAAACGAATGTTTTTGGTACAACTGTTGTGCTTTTGTGTCGAGCGCATGTCCTTTTCGAGTTTTTAGAATAGTCCGTCTCTGTAAGAGCGCGTCTATAGACACATCTGAGAGGGCGTCAAAAAGCGCATCTAAGAGCGCGTCTATAGACGTATCTACTCTGTGTTGGAAACAAGTAGCCGCGTCTATAGACGCTGTGTGGACAAAATAGGAGTTGGTAATGTGTACATACGTGTGCATGGCGTGTGTGAAGTTTTGCTTTTGAGAGCGTTACCAAGTGTACAGGCTGGGTGGTTTGGCAGTAAGCTGGTATATGCACATGTTTTTTTTTTTCGGAGCAGATGCGGGAGATCTGGAAGCTTTATGGCAAAGTGTGGTGTGCGAATGGTTGTTAAAAGCAGGGTACCGACGACTGGGAAATTGTCGGGTTTAGTAAGTGGGTGCTGATGATGATGAGCTTGTGGGCAGTATTGTGTTGAAAATGTGTGGGCGCTGTTTCTTCTGAAAAAGACAAGAAAAGAAAGAGCCCTTTTAGTGTTGGTAGCCATCATTATTGAGCTTTATAAAAATATAACAAAGAGTGGCCACCCTATAAATTGCCACGTGGAGTTTTTTTGGAGCTGCCAGCACGAGTTCTGGAACGTGGGAGAGCATGGCGAGTCGACGCAACTGCTGACGGGTGTGAGTGGAGGAGGTCGCTTTTGGGTTTTTGCTAAAGGGCGTAGCTGCAGCGATAGGGCAGGAGGGAGAGAGTGTGGTCTTTTGGGTGTGTGGTTGGAGAGGCCGCCTCTGAGAAGGGCGAGTGGGTGATGAAGGAAGTGTGTGTTTTGCTTGGGCTGAGAATGACTGGTGACTGGCGACAGGTTGGGGACTGCTATCTTGGTGCTGTTGCTGATGAACACGTGGCTGGTCACTAAAGAGAGAGACTCACAAGGATAGAGATGGCAGGGGCTGTGTGAAGGGGACGTGTAGGTCGGGCTGACAAGAGCAAGAGGTGGTGTTGACCCTGTAGCAACTGCGTGTGCGAGGGATTGTGTGAGTTGTGGAGCTACTGGTCTACAGAGGCAAAGCAGACACTGAAGAGCCGCCTATGGGCAAAGTGGGCGCGCAGAGGCAACAAGGTCGACGTGAACATGCAGGTCGGGCTGATCATAGCAAAGCAGCAGAAGGGTTGGATGCCCGTGTTGTGAAGAGCAGAGAGTTGCTTGGCTTTCATGGCTGTGGTGGCTGCTCTGCAGGTGACGATGCAGAGGAGCCGCTTTTGAGAAAGTGGTAAGTGTGTAAGCTGAAGTTGATTGGGGTGGTTAGCAGGGAGCAAAGGGTGCAGCTGTGTGACGGGTGTCAAAGGCAGCTTTTACAGGTACGAAAGGAGAAGGCCCTAAGGTGTGGTAGCGCAAGTGGCTGCCTGGTAGAAGGCTAGTGAAAAGCTGACTGGTTAAGCATTAGGACCTCAATGGAAGGCTTCTTGGGCCCTTTTATTTGGCAGTTTAAGGGAGTCAAACCTTTTCTCTTAAGAAGAAACATTTTCTAATTAGAAGCTTCAAAACAGCTACTTTATTCGAATTTGAATTTTGGGGGAAAAATAAAATTTAAAATCTAGCGGATAAAACCATATCATGTAACATATCTATGGAAAGCTCTTGATGCGTAGATCACGGATCTGTAATCTCCGCTCAAATCGGAGCTTGTGTGTAGAAGTTATGGAGGTCCGAAAATGTAAAATTGCCCCCCCCCTCTTTTTGGGAAAAAAGTGCACCCTTTGACCACTCTTACACCTCTCTTAAAAACCCAACATTTCAGTCCACATGGCAACCCCCCATTTGGCTATTCCTTAATCACCTTGATTAGGCTTGGGCAAATTAAAGGGCCCAAGAAGACCCCATTCACTTCCTAATGTGAAGCCGTGTGGGAGCAAGTATGGAGGGTGCAGCTGCAAGTTCATGCAGAGGAGACCGATAGACAGGCGAAGGGTGGCAGGTGTGGGCCGCTAGGTGAGACAAGACAGTGGACAGCAGAGTGGGTACCGTGAGTGATTGGATAAAGAAGGACAAGTGTTGCTGCTTAGCTGGAGGTCTGCAAGCACAGAGAGCCAGAGAGAGGGTGTGTGTGTGGTTTATTTGTGGTTTTCTACCTCTTCTGGAGACTCAAGCCAGAGTTGTAAATTCTTTTGATTTACTGTGGCTGGTGTTTGGTGATGCCAGAGAGTTCTTTTGTTTCTGTGTTTGTTTGGGTACAAGTTGTAACAGCCAGATCTGAAATATAAGTCTCGTTCATGCTTTTTGGTCTGGTGTTCTGGTGTGTTTATGTGCGTGTATGGAAGTGTGGCATCCTATAAGGGCGTAAACAGCTTTACCGCTTCCGTGCCATCACTTTTTGGTGCCTCCACAGAGGAGCAGATTTCCTCTGGTTTGTGAAAGAAGACAGGGGCTGTGTGAAGCAAGATTTGGAAAGATGGCTCAAGATTTTCCAGAGTATTGGGGATTGCCACAGGAGAGTGCAGTCAGGTTTCTGGTGGAAAAGATGGAATTTTTGGCCTTGATGAAAGACAGAGCAACTCCGGAGATCCTTTCTCAGATTTTGGCTTATTGCTTGCAGGGTGATGCAAAAACATGGCTACAGATGTTTGTGACTACACACAGGAACATTCATCAACAGGATCCTGAGTACCGTGTAGTCAGAGTTGCATTTTTGGCACAGTTTGCTCATGTGAGGAGTCCGAATGAAGTGTGGAAGGAGTTGTGTAACATTCAGCAGAAGGACGGTCAGGATGTGGGCTGATAGAGTTTGGTAGACTGTGGAGTCTATGGTGTGAAGCTTTGATTCCTGAAGTACCCCCACAGATGATAAAGAGAGACCGATTTGTGGCTGGTCTAGAGCCAACCCTCCATCTGAAGATGGAGCTGAAGAACTTGGATAGCTTTGAGGAGGCTGTCAGAGTAGCTCGAGAGAAGGAGTGGAAGGTGAAGCGTCTGAGGCAGATGGGAATACAGGAAGAGCCGAAGAAGGAGGCAAAGACTCCATTGACTATGGAAACACAAAAACACAACTAAGCTTGGTTGAATTGTATTACAAAGAAGATGAGTGAGTATTTGTTTGACTTTTTTATAAGAGGTATTTCTTTAGTGACTCGGGCCATATGAATGAAAAGAAGGATAGTTTCATTGGTGTTTATAATTAAAGCTTCAAAGGTTGTGGAGGGTGTTTTTGTGTTGGCGGCCCAACCAACCCATTTGGCTATCGCTCAGGTCACTACATAGATTGTCCCATTGTGTAACAAACTATTATGGTTTAAGCTTTGTTGCTTTCTAGCAACACTAATCATTTCAAATGTAGAACTCTATGTCTCATATGCTAAGAATAGAGCTTGAGAAATTAGCTATCAAAACATGGAGTTAAGTGTACGAAATTAGTATCCCAAGTCAGGAAGATACTAGAGCCAAGGCCCAATTGCCTAACCTTGCTTCAATTAATTTAAATTCATTGGATTTAATAGTAATCATTTCAAATGCAAAATTCTATCGCTCATGTGCTAAGAATAGAGCTTGAGAGATTAGCTATAGAAATATGGAGTTGAGGGTATGAAATTAGTAGAGCCAAGGACTAGTTGCTTAACCTTGCTTGGATTACTTTAAATTTACTAGCTTCTTATTAAAGATCTCGTAAAAAGCAATGCTCTAGGACTCAACTTGAATGAATCAGAGATACCCAAATCAATGTAATATGATGAAGTTCCATATAACATAATTCTACTAGTGATTAAATATGATGATTGTGAATATTTTCTTACTCATTTTATTACCATTTTCTTTATTTCAATGTTACAGTTATATTTCTATTATTGCATAATTGTTTAGCTAACAACATTTTTAGAATGCACCATAGAGGAAGAGCTACTAGAACAACTAAAAGCATAGTGTTTTCATGATTTTAATCATCACCATGAACCAATGTAGCCAAACACAATTCCAATTCCAAACAATACAATATTTCATATCCAATATGTGAAGTTTGAAGTGAATCCATCAATGTGTGAAGTTTGAGGTGAAGTTATCAATCATCAAAGAAGTTGGGAATGGCTTATAAATTGTCCATTCACATGTGGAAACCTCAAGAAAGCCAATAATGGTGTACATTATAATGCACAAAAACACCTCTATGCAAATGGGATTGAGCAATAGTGTGCAATCCGACCAAGGATTAAAGAAATATTCATTTCTTGAGGACCATGAAGACTTGATAAAGCAAGAAGATCTGGTTTACGTAGTTGGTGATGTGTTAGATGGAAATATTGCTGGTTACATCAAAAGCTCGAGGCCTTGAATAGATGGAAATACTTTTGGTAATCAGATGGAAATATTGGTGGTTACATCAAAAGCTCAAGGCCTTATACAGAGAGAACTAATGTGCACTATGTCTGGTCTCCAAGATTGTCTCCATGGATAACCTATTGAAAACATCTCATAAAGAATTTGGCTATATTGATGTTCGAGCATTACGGAACATCAACATCAGGGAGAAACTATTTGCTAAATGTGAGTTTATGCAATGACACCATGCTCTTTCAAGAGATGGAATGATATGCAATATTATCCATGCACTAATCTGGGAATTGCCATATGGCCAAGGGCTCAGTCATGTGGCAACTCCTTGAGCTCCCTCATTCGAGTGTGAGGTAGAGTGGTAGGGCATGGGTCACCAACTAGTATCATTTATGCATGGTGTTTTTCAACACTATCATTTCCAAGAGATCTATAATGTCTTCAAACTTTCTTTCAGTTAAATGTAGATTCTTTTGGGAGATTTGGAGTGCGTGATTGTAAGGATGTAAAAAAGCTGAGGTGGATGTGTGAGGATGAGATGCCAGAGATTGAGAGTATACATCCTGAAAGGGAAGCTGCTGTTGTTCCAGAACAGGAGGACACTTTGAAGAGGGACATACATGATGCAGTGGAGCTCATGAAGTCTCTAAGTTTGAATTGGATGGAAGCAGGTGGAAAGGGAAGAAGCCGAGGTGCACCAAATAATAGAAGAGACAATATGTCAACAAGTGAAGGGAATATGGGAGGAACAGGGAGAGGACGGGGCTACTATTTGAGCAATGTTCAATGCTCGAACTGTGGGGAGCGGGGACATATCAGCCCTCAATGTGACAAACCGCCCAGAGCAGGTGGAGGAATGTATCCTGTGATGCAGAGGACTAATGATAGATCGGGGGATCATAGTGTTGAAGTAAAAGATCCAAATCAACCCTCCACCAGTGGAGTTAAATGGGAGGATAAAGAGAAGGGATCGGCTCTCAGCTTGATAGGAGTGGAGACCATTCCAGAGATTATGCCTGTGGCAAAGAGGACGAGGAGTACAATGGCAGAGCCTGAACCATCTTCTAAGAAAGGTAAACATGTCCAATTTGATATAAGTCCTCAACCAGAGAAGAAGAAGAGGAAGCCAAGAAGACATTATAAAACTTCAGATTTGCATATTGGTCAAGGTCAGGAGGGGAGATTTAAAGGGAAGGGTAGCCAATATAACTTTTGCCCAATTGCTTGGATTGTGTCCGAAGCTTAAGAGAGAGTGGAAAAAGTTGGCAAATCCGAGGAAAGTAAATGAGCAGGATCCCACACAAGGCGAAATGGAGCTCATGTCTATGGAAGACCTTCCTGATATTTGTCCATCATATGTAGAAGTGTGAGTGTTGGAGAAGCATATGTAGATGGCGGTGCACAAATCAGTGTGATGACTCAGTCCTGTATGGAGAGATTGGGGTTAAAGCTGAATGCTAGTTCAGATTTTAGACTCCGTTTGGCAAATCATGCAAAAGTGAAGTGTTTGGGTGTATGTACAAAAGTGCCAGTGACTACTTTTGGTGTGGTTTGCAACATAAATTGCCATATTATGCCGGCTGGTTTGGGAGCTTATCCACTGATTTTGGGCAGACCTTGGCTCAAACAGGTGGGTGCCATCCAAAATTGGAGAAGAGGGACTATAACAGTACATAATAAGAGAGGAAGGGCCGGGAAGTTCAATATGAGTAGTAAGCAGGAAATGAAGAGTGAGCCTAAAGAAACAAGTGCTGATGAGTATACAGATAGTGAAACTGAAGAAGAGAGTTCTACTTCTGATGATGAGAGCTAGGTATCATTTATAATGAAGGAAGAAAATGAGCATGTGATGCAAGCTGAAGAGGAGTTAAAGAAGGAAGAAGAGAGCAGACTTGAAGATATGGACAGTCTGATGCATCCTCCATCACCCACCAGTGCAGAGAAAGAGAAGCTGTTACAGGGTATGTTGAATCCTAAATTGCAACCAGTGGAGAAAGAAGAGTATATGAAGGTAATACATAAATTCCCTCATTTGTTTATTACTTCATATGAAGAGATTTGAGGATTCAAATGTGAACCAATGCCTATAGTATTGAAAGAGGGTGTGAGGCCAGTGTTTCAAAAACTGAGGAGGATAAATAGAGAGCTATTGCCTGTATTAAGAGAGGAGCTGAGTAAGTTGTTAAAAGCAGGGTTGATTTATCCAGTAAATCACTCAGATTGGGCAAATCCAGTGGTCTTTGCTCCAAAGCATATAGGTGGGTGGAGAGTCCGTATTGATTACAAGCCTTTGAATGCTGCAACAAAAAGCAATCACTATCCTCTGCCGTTCATTGATGATATTTTGGATAGGGTAGCTGGATATGAGAGGTATAGTGTATGCGATGGCTTCTCTGGATATTTTCAGATCTCAATTGCTGAGGAAGACCAGGCTAAAACCACTATCATTACACCGTGGTATTGCTTCTGTTACCTAGTACCATTTGGTTTGAAGAATGCACCCTCGTGGTATTAGAGGAACACTGATAGAGTACTTGCACATCTTACAGATCATTTTGTGAGAGCTTTTTTGGATGATATATGTGTATATAGTTCTCAAAAGGAGCATGGTAATAAATTGGAGCAAGTATTTTCTAAAATGGATGATGCAGGTGGACAGCTGAATCCAAAGAAGTGTCATTTAGGACATTCAAAGGTGAAGTTGTTGGGGCATATGATATCTCAGAATGGAATTGAACCTGATCCAGAGAAGATAAAAGCTCTTGTCTTAGTATCTGCACCATCAACATCCAGGCAGATGTAGACTTTTGTCCAGAAGGTAAAATATATGGCAAGATTTGTTCCTTTAATGTCTCAACTGCTTTACCCTCTTTAGCAGGCTATGAAGAAAGAACCATTGCAATGGAATGAAGAATGCAAGCAAGTGTTTGAGAAAGTGAAAGAAATATTGGGAGGTATTTCCGGTGTGAAAGCTCCGGATTTCTCTCAGGTCTTTTATGTGAATCCATCTTTTGGTCTGGATGTAGTTGGAGCAATCTTAATGCAGAGAGGAGATGAATCCAGATATATGAAGCCTGTGTATTATGCAAGTAGAGTGAAGACAGAAGCAGAGAGGAAATACACTAAGGCGGCTGAATTGGTTTTGTCAAGTCTGGTGTATGCTTGCAGGAAATTCAGGTCGTATCTCCTGATGAGACCATTTGTGGTGCTGACAAATTATACTCTACTCCCTCAGCTGGTGAATGGAACTTCACTCTCAAAAGGTATGATGCGATGGTTAGTAGAGCTTCAAGAGTATGATTTCTCATTTTTGATTGAAGATACTTGCAAGGCAACTCTGGCAGATCTTCTAACATACAAGGATGGCCCGATACTGGTGAAGGAAGTGGATTCAAAGATAGAAAAAGAGGAACAAATTATCATTCCTGGAGCTCATGTTTTATTCTTTGACGGTTCATATAAGAGGAGTATACATCAAGCCACTAGGGGTTATATAATCCAAGATTCAAATTATCATTCCTGGAGCTCATGTTTTATTCTTTGATGGTTCATATAAGAGGAGTATACATCAAGCCACCGGGGGGTATATAATCCAATATTCAGAAGGCGTGCTGATTCTAAAGGGTGGGATACTTCTGAAAGCTGAAAGTAACAATGAGGATGAATACATAGCATTGTTTCAAGGGTTGCAGGCTGCTTTAAAATAGAAAATTCAAAAGCTAATCATAAAGGGAGATTCTCTATTAGTAGTAAAGCAGGTCTTGGGTAGCTGGCGAGCAAAGAATCCAAGATTAAAAGAATGTCTGGCTGATGTTAGAAGGCTGCTACATCAATTTACAGCATGGAGTATTCAACATGTGCGGCGTGAGGAAAATCATATGGCACATGAGTTGGCTCAGGAGGCAATTAATCAGGATCCAGTAATTGCAAAAATCGAAGAGCCATTATACAGAGGGAGGGAATACCTGTCCAGAGTGGTGGATTACTTACTCTCAGGTCGCTTGCCTGAGGAGCTCAAAAAAGGCCAAAAGTATCATTTTATCAGGAAAAGTAAGCATTATGTCATGATTGGAGATGAATTATACATGCAAGGAGCTGATCAGGTATTAAGAAGAATTCCCTGGAGGGAAGAAATTTATTATATTCTATCTTCAAATCATGAGGGAGCATGTGGGGGTCATTATGCATTTAAGATCACCTTGCAGAAGATATTACTGGAGGGTTATGTATGGCCTTCCATCCAGAAGGATATTCAGCACTGGTGCAGGTCTTGCCATGAGTGCCAGAGAATGGGGAAGAGAATCTTAAAAATGGAGCCGAGAAATATCATGCTGGTATATGACATTTTTGAAAGATGGGGAGTGGATGTAGTTGGACCACTTCCCAGGACAGCCAGAGGAAAGTGTTATGTGCTTACTGCAGTGGATTACCTATCAAAATGGGCAGAAGTGAAAGCAGTGAAGAGAGTGGATAGTAAAGAGGTGGCTGATTTTGTGTATGAACATATATGCTGCAGATTTGGTGTTCCTCTGGAGATATTATCAGATAATGGTCCTGAATTTCGAGGAGAGGTAGTTGACCATTTATGCAAAAGATTGAATATCAACCACAAGTACTCCACTCCTTATCACCCTCAATGCAATGGCTTGAATGAAAGATTCAATGGTGAATTTAAGCTGATGATAACCAAAATGACAGAAGGCCATATCAAGAATTGGGATATAGAGGTGAATCGTGTATTATGGGCATACAGGGTTGCAGTAAAATCTAGTACACAATTCTCACCATTTCATTTAGTTTATGGGAAAGAAGCACTCATGCCTATTGATGTGGAAATTCCAGCTTTGAAGCTTTTGATTGAAGAAGGGCATGAGCCTATTAATTGTTACAGAGAAAGATTACTGGCCTTGCAAATAGTCCAGTTGGACAGAGAGCTGGCATTTGATCACTATGCAGCTATGCAATTGAAAAGACAAGAGAGAGAGAATGAGAAGGTGGAGCAGAAAGAAATTGAAGAGGGTGATCTGGTTCTCAGGTATAAAAGCAAGCTGGATAGTACTTTTCATACTGCATTCCAGACAAAGTGGGAAGGTCCGTATAAAGTTGAGAGAAAATTTGATAATGGGAGTTATTAGCTTGCTGATTTGAATGGAAAGAAGCATAAAAGGAGAGTGAATGGTTTACGACTGAAGAAATATTTTGCTCAACTGATGTTAGCCGTGAAAGAAGAAGATCAGGAAGCTTATGATGCATGTCAGGAGGATGTGGAGAGTCCAGAGGAAAATCTGAATATTTCATCCCTGTTTGTATAGCTGCTGGACATGAATGTCTCAGCAGAAGTAGGGGGTTGCTAAATATGTGTGGACAAAATAGGAGTTGGTAATGTTTACATACGTGTGCATGGCGTGTGTGAAGTTTTGCTTTTGAGAGCGTTACCAAGTGTACAGGCTGGGTGGTTTGGCAGTAAGCTGGTATATGCACATGTTTTTTTTTCGGAGCAGATGCGGGAGATCTGGAAGCTTTATGGCAATAGTGTGGTGTGCGAATGGTTGCTAAAAGCAGGGTAGTACCGACTGGGAAATTGTCGGGTTTAGTAAGTGGGTGCTGATGATGATGAGCTTGTGGGTAGTATTGTGTTGAAAATGTGTGGGCACTGTTTCTTCTGAAAAAGACACAAGAAAAGGAAGAGCCCTTTTAGTGTTGGTAGCCATCATTATTGAGCTTTATAAAAATATAACAAAGAGTGGCCACCCTATAAATTGCCGCGTGGAGTTTTTTTGGAGCTACCAGCACGAGCTCTGGAACGTGGGAGAGCATGGCGAGTCGGCGCAACTGCTGACGGGTGTGAGTGGAGGAGGCCGCTTTTGGGTTTTTGCTAAAGGGCGTAGCTGCAGCGATAGGGCAGGAGGGAGAGAGTGTGGTCTTTTGGGTGTGTGGTTGGAGAGGCCGCCTCTGAGAAGGGCGAGTGGGTGATGAAGGAAGTGTGTGTTTTGCTTGGGCTGAGAATGACTGGTGACTGGCGACAGGCTGGGGACTGCTATCTTGGTGCTGTTGCTGATGAACACGTGGCTGGTCATTGAAGAGAGAGACTCACAAGGATAGAGATGGCTGGGGCTGTGTGAAGGGGACATGCACGTCGGGCTGACAAGCGCAAGAGGTGGTGTTGACCCTGTAGCAACCGCGTGTGCGAGGGATTGTGTGAGTTGTGAAGCTACTGGTCTACAGAGGCAAAGCAGACACTGAAGAGCCGCCTATGGGCAAAGTGGGCACAGAGGCAACAAGGTCGACGTGAACATGCAGGTTGGGCTGATCATAGCAAAGCAGCAGAAGGGTTGGATGCCCGTGTTGTGAAGAGCAGAGAGTTGCTTGGCTTTCATGGCTATGGCTGCAGGTGACGATGCAAAGGAGCTGCTTTTGAGAAAGTGGTAAGTGTGTAAGCTGAAGTCGATTGGGGTGGTTAGTAGGGAGCAAAGGGCGCAGCTGTGACGAGTGTCAAAGGTAGCTATTACAGGTACGAAAGGAGAAGGCCCTAAGGTGTGGTAGCGCAAGTGGCTGCCTGGTAGAAGGCTGGTGAAAAGCTGACTGGTTAAGTGAAGCCGTGTGGGAGCATGTATGGAGGGTGCAGCTGCAAGTTCATGCAGAGGAGACCGATAGACAGGCGAAGGGTGGCAGGTGTGGGCCGCTAGGTGAGACAAGACAGTGGACAGCAGAGTGGGTACCATGATTGTATAAAGAAGGACAAGTGTTGCTGCTTAGCTGGAGGTCTGCAAGCACAGAGAGCCAGAGAGAGAGGGTGTGTGTGTGGTTTATTTGTGGTTTTCTACCTCTTCTGGAGACTCAAGCCAGAGTTGTAAATTCTTTTGATTTGCTGTGGCTGGTGTTTGGTGATGCCAGAGAGTTCTTTTGTTTCTGTGTTTGTTTGGGTACAAGTTGTAACAGCCAGATCTGAAATATAAGTCTCGTTTATGCTTTTTGGTCTGGTGTTCTGGTGTGTTTATGTGCGTGTATGGAAGTGTGGCATCCTATAAGGACGTAAATAGCTTTACCGCTTCCGTGCCATCAACGCGCTGTTATACGCGAAGATAGATGTTGTTTTTCTCCTCTCTTTTTCTGTCTTTTTTTTCTCTTCTCTTTTCCTCTCCTTTCTCCTCTCTTTTATCCCCACTTTTTCTCTCTTTTTCTCCTCTCTTTTCCTCTCCTTTCATGGAAATAAGTGATTGCATGAATGAAGAAAGGGATCGCATGAATGATGGAAAGGGATTGCATGATTGAAGAAGGGGATTGCATGAATGATGGTGGAAAGAGAAAGCATGATTGAAAAAATGGATTGCACTCTATATTTTCCTCTCTTTCCTTCTCTTTTTTATCCTCTCTTTCCTTCTCTTTTCGTCTCTCTTTTTCTCTCTTATCTCCTCTATTTTTCTCTCTTTTTTTCTCCTCTCTTTTCCTCTATTCTCCTCTCTTTTTCTCTCTTTTATCCCCTCTTTTTCTCCTCTCTTTTCCTCTCCTTTCTCCTCTCTTTTATCCCCACTATGCATGCCTTTTCTACTCTCTTTCCTTCTCTCTTTTTCTCTCTTTTTCTCCTTTTTCTCTTCTCAGTTCATCTTCTCAGTTCATCAGTAATCTTCTTTTTTTCTTTTTTCCAGTTCATCATGTGGCCAGGAAGCTCTTTAGGCTCACCTGATCTTCGGGAGACCATCTTTCGGGACTTATATAACCTTTTGCGGCACCCTCCCAGTCATGGGGAGTTATACGGCTACATGACGGGTACTCTAAACACCCCCCCAGGAGTCGGCACTACAGACTCCAAACCACCCCAACCCCACACCTTTTGAGATTACCCCAGCGGAGTTAACACAGCCCAGCCAGCTACATAGCCAACTTCCTTCCCCCATGCCGTCCTATGCCCCTTCCCCCATGCCATCAGGAGGCCCTTCTGCCTCGCAGAGCTGTCGACGTACTCCCGTGCAGTCGAGACTTGGTTCTCCAGCTCTACAGGTGGCCGTCGTACTAGCTCGACACGACACAGTAGCAGGCGTAGTAACAGGGAGAGCGGTGGGGGATGCATGGCACAGTGCTTTGGGAGGGGTGGTGGTGGGGACGAGAATGATTTATATGATTTAGATGTGCCTCTGGGTGATGGTACGATCTACTATGACATCACTCAGACAGGAGGCATCTTGATGGATGCACGGGGGAAGGACATCATGGCCTTCATGTGCTCTATAATTGCTAACAATTATAGAGATTGCTTTATTCACTACAAAGATCAACCAAAGAGGTTGGCTGATGAGACCCTCGCTGTTGTTCGCTCTAGGTATCCTAACCCCCCAATGTTCAGTTCACAGCAGATAAATGGGCCAAGTCAAAGATTGTTTCGATACTTAGCAATAAAAGATCTTCGCTTAAGAGGCATGCACTAGCGGAGCTTGCCACGCTCCAGGGAGGTCAACCACCAAGGGGCCCGCCCCACACCGCTCACAAGTGTGAGTGGAAGAAAGCAATGAAGTCAGCGAAGGAGGAACCCAGTATAAAGCACGTGGAGGCACGAAGGATCCAAATGGAGCAATATGGAAGCATGCATTTTGGAGCAGGGGGTGTTGAATCATGGGAGGCCCAGTTTGTAAGTATCGATCTCAAATTATATTGTTTATGTAGTTTATTAGGAGGTTGTTTCTTTGTACTAACCCCTCCGCAAATTGAGTCATCTTGCAGCTTGATATCGTGGGCAGGTACCCTACTCCTGTCGAGACAGCCTACCACCGCCACCATCACAGAGGAGATACATGGAGGCACTTCTATAATGATGGGTTGATTACTGAGGAGCAGTATATTCGCGCTACTGGAGAGTCCCCCGAGGTATTTGAAAGTAATAAAATAATGTCAATATTATAAATAAAGATTTGATTTTTCATACATTGATATATGTTGTCCCTTGTTTACAGGACCCTGCACAAGAAGATGAGGAAGAAGGAGGCGGAGAAGGGAGCGCAGAAGGGAGCGAGGACGTGGAGAACTTAGATAGTTGTAGAAGTAGTGCTAGCTACTCTTTTTTGTACTTAGCCACTAGCTTGGCTTCGTGTCTCTTGTATATACACTTCTCTTATTTTTGGTACTTGAAGCCTCAGGACGTGGCTTAGCTTCGTGCTATATGTACATACAAGCACTTTTTGAGCTATCAATTAATGCCTTGTAACTAAACATTTTAGAGTTATAATGTTTTTTTTTGGAATTCTAATTAATGTTTTAGAGTTATAATATTTTTTTTGGAATTCTAATTAATGTCGGCTATAGACGTGCTTGCAAGAGTGCTAATTAAAATGCAGTTGGCTGTAAGAATTGAATTACACAATGTGGAAATGGGAGTCCTGTAAATACATAGCATACACAACATACATAGCATTATGTTCAAGCACACAAAATTTAAAAAATATTCTATAGCGCGTCTATAAATGCGTCTATATACGCGTCTCTCTATTCAAGAAGCGTCTATTTGCGCATCTACAAATGCCTCTATAATTGCGTCTATAAACGCGTCTATGCATGCGTCTGTTTGTTTTTTAAAATTTCTCCCCGAGCGTCTATTTGTGCGGCTATATGCGCGTCTGTTTGCTATCTTTTAAACGCACCTTTGGATGCGGGTCTGTAGACGCGCTAATAGACGTGCAAATAGACGCGCCCGTAAGTTTTTTTTAAAGTTGAGTAAACACGTCTGTGTACGCATCTGTAGGTGCTTTGTCTTGTTGTGTCGTCACATCTATTTATAGAATGTAGGAGAATTCTAATTTTTTGATATAAAGATTCTTTACGCATCTAATTAGGCATAAAGACAACTTTAGTAGGAATAATACTTTTATAAAAATCCTTTTATGCATCTATTTAAGCATAAGTCCAATTTTAAGGAAAATAACACTTTCGAATTAAAATAAACCTTTTGTATACATCCACATCTACGTCCATACATCCATTTTCACATCCACATTCATACATCCATTTTGACATCCTCATTCATACATCCACATACATACATCCATACATCCACATCTATAATACAACTTTAGTAGGAATAATACTTTAAAAAAAATCCTTTTATGCATCTATTTAGGCATAAGTTCAATTTTAAGGAAAATAACACTTTCGAATTAAAATAAACCTTTTCTATACATCCACATCCATACATCCACATCTACGTCCATACATCCATTTTCACATCCACATTCATACATCCATTTTGACATCCTCATTCATACATCCACATACATACATCCATACATCCACATCTATATATCCATATCCACATCTACATCCATATCCATATCCACATCCATGTCCATATATCCATTTTCACATTTATCTGTTTCATATCACTTTCATCTATCCATTTACATCTATCTGATTCCTATCACATCTATTTATAGAATGTAGGAGAATTTTAATTTTTTGATATAAAGATTATTTACGCATCTAATTAGGCATATAGACAACTTTAGTAGAAATAACACTTTTATAAAAATCCTTTTATGCAACTATTTAGGCATAAGTTCAATTTTAAGAAAAATAACACTTTCGAATTAAAATAAATCTTTTATGCATTTTACTATGCATAAATTCCATTTTAATGAGATGTGATGTGAATCAGATAGATGTGAATGAATGGATAGATGTGGATACATGTGTATGTCATGAAAATGGATGTGAATGTGTATGTGAAGAATGGATGTGGATGTGTATGTGAAGAATGGATGTCGATGTGTATGTGAAGAATAGATGTGGATGTGTAGTGAAGTATGGATGTGAATGTGTATGTGAAGAATGGATGTGGATGTGTATATGAAGAATGGATATGGATGTATGTGAAAGAATGGATGTGGATGTGTATGTGAAAGAATGTGATGTGATGTGATATAAATATATGTGGATGTGAAGTGATAGATATGAATGTATGGATAGATGCGAGTAGTCGTACACATGTGAACGATTGGATGGATGTGGATGAATGAGATGAGATGTGTATGAATGAGATATGATGTAGATAGAAGTGATGTGATATAATGTGGATAGAACATATGTGATGGGATGGTTATCAGAATGAATGTGGTGGATATGAATGAATGAATGTGATGGATATATGTGATGTGATGGATGGAAATGAATGTGACAGACGTGAATAGATGTGATGTGATGTGAATCGGGATGTGAATGAATGAGATGTGATGTCATGTGAATTGGGATGTGAGTGAATGAGATGTGATGTAAATTGGGATAGATGTGATATGTGATGTGAATGAATATGATGTGATGAGATGTGGATATGGGTAGATATGAGTGGATCAGATCCAATACAGATAAATGAGGAAAGATGTGATGAGATGGAAAATGATGTGATGAGAATGGGAATACATATGAAATAAATGAGGATTGATGTGGAGCAATGTGAAAAGACCAGAGTTCGTTATAGAAACTGTATTTTATGACCTGTTTTTAAATGACCGTTTTATGTCAAAAATGCTGGGGAAGCATTTTGACCATCTTGTGAATGAGGTCGTGGAGACCTATCTGATAAAGTTGCAACAGCTGACAGAGAGTCAACGGAGGATGTCTCATTGACCAGCCTCGATTTAAATAGTGAGCTTCGAGTACGGTGGATGAGGGACTAAGGAAGCGACCTATGAGTGAAGCGCTAGGTGACCTGCGAAGGATCCTAGAGGGTGCTGACCATATGGTGCTCGGGCTCTGAGTCGCTGAAGATACCCACAGGTATGTCGTGGAAGATATTAGAACAAGGAGTAAGAGTTGTTTTCTGAATTCAGACATGGATTTGGTTGATTGACCTTGCTGGTCCTCACAACGGATAAGTCCATGGCTCTTTTATATGGATATGTTGGTTGATCTTGTTGATCTTCAAAGGAGATTCTATTTTGATTTTTATAAGTGAATATATTATCGGGTACTATGAGCTAGGAACTATCGAAAAGGCCCTTGAGTGGAAAGGTGGTGAGTGTTTTGGTTGCCAATGATGCCATAAGTATATCAATGAAGGAAAATTTAGAAATTAGGATTTAATCCGATTAATTTTGGAGGATTATGATTAGTGATACTATATTTTCATTAAATGATTGTTTTAAAGACAGTTGAATCTGTGAAAAAAGCAATTTCACATTGGGTGTGTAAGTGGTGAGACTAGTTTTAAGTTTGCATGAATATCCGACTAGGGGGACCTGGGAACTCTTTTCCCTGGTAACCGTGACAAAACCTAACCAAATTCTTAAATAGATCCTATCACTACAGTGGTTGGGCAGTTAGCTAACCCACGGGACTAGATGGGGTTAGGCTGGACTCATGGATCCCTAAAATGAGACTCAATTCTGTTATGGTACGATAGATGAAGTAAATCTCGGATAAAAATTGTTCAATGGAAAAGAATCAACGGTTGTGTCTCTTAATGAGAAAAAAAGCGTTAGTCTCTATGATTCAAGTGCATCTTTTCCTTGATCTGACTATGATACTTACGGGCTCGGTCAGATCAGTTCAGTTAGTTAAGGCTCTTGACTACATTAGAGTAAAAATATCCTGGAGAAATCGCCCGTACTTTCCGGGCGAAGGAAGTCTTTCCGAGTTCGGTTTTGGAAGAACCGAGGGATTAGTTTCTTGTCCGGATATTCGTGGTGGGCGAGGCCCGAAAAAAGGACCCAGCCCCACGCAGGAAGTACTACTTTCACTGCTAGCACCCTAGGATTCGTTTCACGGAGGGAATAGGGATCTTTCAGCAGCTAGTATTAGAGCAAATTGGCTAAACTAGATCAACCGAGAAACCAAAAATGTCAAAAATTTATGAAGTAGCAATAAAAGGTTGTAATTGTGTGATGAAATTCATACAAATTGATATTCAGAATGAAGATTTATTAATAGGTAATTGGGTCTTCAAAAGGAAGTATCGCAATTATATGGAATCCCTGACTTGCTTGAGGCCTAGACATGATGGTATTTACGTTAAAATTTCAAGGACCATGACTACCCTATATACCGAGGGTATAACTGCAGCTTTTATTGGGGGCAGTATATACGAGTAAATCTAAGATCTTGAAATTATAAGCAATTATAAGCAAAACTGCTATCCAGATGATGAATTCGAATGTGGGTGATATGATTTTGAAATTTTGGTTGAGAAAACTGATGAGTTGAATTGGATTCTGATTGAAAAAATGATGATTCCTCAATTTTGGTTGAAAAGCAATAAGCTGAGCAAAACCACAATGAGGATGAATGGGATGACTTCAGCAAATCACTATGAGATTAGTGGATTGTGCTGACAGATTGCTACCGTTAACACTTGACCCAGTGGATCAAGTTAAGGGATGATAAATGAAAAACTTGTATAATTGAAATTCCCATGGAGGAATGTTCAGATAGAAATTTCGGTCTAATGGACCATTATTGTGTTAAGGATATACATAATATGATCTGAATGAATTGTTATCTGATGATGAGTTCTATATAAGGGATCTTTTTCCCAGGATTCTGTTGGGTTCACCAGACTATAAGGAACCCCAGAATCAGTTGGATCTTAAGGGAAAGAGTTGTCCTCTAGTTTGCGAGATGAGGACATCTCGCATTTTTTAAGTGGGATAGGATGTAAGATTCTTCCCTCCAGCTTTTGAGGTGCACATATAAGAATCTCCCCTTCTGATCTTATAATTATTCCCCTCTCTGAAATAAAAGAAAGATCTTGTTTTACCTTATTTAGGCCTGGAGAGAGAAAATGTCTAGAGAAAGGTAATTCAAAATTGAGATATTTTCGGATATAAAAATCCTCCTAGTGTCTAAAATGGTTTTTCCTGAAATAAAAATTCAAAAAGAACTTTCCAATGTGCAATTGGAATTAATTAAAAATAAGTATAAAGGACCTTAGCCTAAGGGTTCAGATTTTTAAAAAATTTTAGATTATGGTTCAATTAAGGTTTCTATGGACCAATAAGATTAATCTAAATGTAGGGAGGAGAAAAATTAAATAATAAAAGAAACCCCTCCCAAAAATGACTAAATGCTCGCATAAGATGAAGAGTGGACTCATAACAAAAAAAAAAGAATTAGAAAACTGAATTTTGACACCTCAATGTGGAGATCTCCCCTCATGAAATAGGCACCTTTTTCTCATCATTATCGCTAATTTTTAATTAATAAAATAAGATATTTTCATCTCTCCACTCTTCTATTTTAAAACTAGATCCAAAAAGTAAGCTGAACTGATCCAAAAATGGTCAAAAATTGACCAAACTGATCTGAAAAATTCTAGAATCAGTTTGCTTGGTTAGAGGCTCACTTTTTTCTATAAATAAAAGCCTCTCCCTTTGTAAAAGCTTAATGGTGTTTATGCACTGTTACTCTGCTCCTGTCCTAAGCCATCTACATTGAATTTTTTATTAATTCAATTGTTTTTGGCCTAATCCTCTCCAAAGTGAATTGGTGGCCACTCTTGCTTTAAACCAGAGTAGAATACTCAATCCCTCAAAACAAAGGAGAGCTTACAAGCTCCATGTAAGCTAATTTTCTTACTTGTTTAATGAAAAATCTATGGTTTTCTTAATTTTTATGTTTTACAAATGTTGAATTAAATTCAAATGCTATGTCTTTGATAAAAAAGCCACCCCCTTCTCCTCTTTACATTCCAACCTTTCTCAATCCTAAAAAGATTAACTAAGGGATTAATTAAACTCTTCTTATTGTTTACTTTCTTTAATTTAAAAAATTGTGTAGATTAGAGTTCTATAAATCTAATTTGGGTTAATGTAAGTTAAATAAAGAATGATAAAATGAGAAATGGTCAGCCATACAAAGGAGGTTATGGTAAAATTTTCTAGAATTTTGTGGAAAAGAAAGTTTGTTATTCTAAAAGAGTAATTTCCACCATTTTTGCATCTAAAAGAAATATTCTAATTACTCCATGTATACATTCACCTATGAATATGCATGGATATCACTGATATTATTATTAAAATTGATTCCTACGCATAGAAAGATGCATAATGGAATTTTTTTTATTACAAAAGTGTTATTCTTATTAAATTTGATTTCTATGCATAGAAAGATGCATAATGGAATTTTTTTTATTACAAAATTGTTATTCTTATTAAATTTGATTTCTATGCATAAAAAGATGCGTAATAGATTTTTTTAATTACAAAAGTCTTATTCTTTTATTAAATTTGAGTTTATGCATAGAAAGATGCATAAAGAATTTTTTTTTATTACAAAAGTGTTATTCTTATTAAATTTGATTTCTATGCATAGAAAGATGCATAATGAATTTTTTTTAATTTTACAAAAGTGTTATTATTATTAAATTTGATTTCTATGTATAAAGGAAAATTTTTATTATAAAAGTGTTATTCTTATAAAAAATAATTTTTACGCATAAAATATTGCATAAAGAAATTCTTTTTATTTTAAAAGTATTATTCTTATTAAATTTGATTTTATGCATAAATAGAAGGATTTTTTTATAAAAGTGTTATTCCCATTGAAGTTGATTTTTATGCTTAAATAGATGCATAAAAGGATTTTTTTTAAATAAAAGTGTTATTGCCACACTGAAGTTGATTTTTATGCATAAATAGATGCATAAAGAATTTTTATATCAAAATTAGAATTCTCTTAAATTTTATGTTTAAATTCTATGATTATTTGACAAATGAATAATTAAATACTCAGAGAAAAATTTCTATCGTTTTATATTCACACGGATTGTAAAAAGACAATTCAAAAAATCTATCAAGATCAAAATATTCAGATAAATGATTAATCTATTCCTCATTGGATTTCGTAACTAATTTAGAAATCAGTTAAGTGAATATTCAAAGAAAGAAATTCAGTAAAATAGTAACTAAATTATCAAACCTTTTCGAGAAATATAGATCAGAAATATAGATATGAATGAATGGATGGATGTGGATGTGGATGTGTATGTGAATGGATGGATGTGGATGTGGATGTGTATGTGAAGAATGGATGTGGATGAGTAGGTGAAAGAATGGATGTGGATATATGTGAAAGAATGGATGTGGATGTGTATGGGGAAGAATGTGATGTGATGTAAAGAGATGTGATGTGATATTAATATATATGGATGTGAAGTGATAGATATGAATGTATAGATACATGTGAGTAGTCGTACATGTAAACGATTGGATGGATGTGGATAAATGAGATGAGATGTGTATGAATGAGATATGATGTGGATAGAAGTGATGTAATATAATGTGGATGGAATGTATGTGATGGGATGGTTATGAGAATGAATGTGGTGGATATGAATGAATGAACGTGAATAGATATGATGTGATGTGAATCGGGATGTGAATGAATGAGATGTGATGTCATGTGAATCGGGATGTGAGTGAATGAGATGTGATGTAAATTGGGATAGATGTGATATGTGATATGAATGAATATGATATGATGAGATGTGGATATGGGTAGATGTGAGTGGTGGATGAGATCTGATACAGATAAATGAGGAAAGATGTGATGAGATGAAAAATGATGTGATGAGAATGGGAATACATATGAAATAAATGATGTGGAACAATGTGGAAAGACGAGAGTTTGTTATAGAAACTGTATTTATGACCTGTTTTTAAATGATTATTTTATGTCTAAAATGCTGGGGAAGCATTCTGACCGTCTTGTGAATGAGGTCGTGGAGACCTATTTGATAACATTGCAACAGCTGACGGAGAGCCAACAGAGGATGTCTCGCATAGCAAGGTCGGCCGAGGTCTTGACCAGCCTCAGTTTGTTTAAATGGTGAGCTTCTGGTATGGTGGATGAGGGACTAAGGAAGCAGCCTATGAGTGAAGCGCTAGGTGACGTGCGAAGGATCCTAGAGGGTGCTGACCATACGGTGCTCGGGCTCTGAGTTGTCGTGAAGATATCCACATGTACGTCGTAGAAGATATTGGAACAAGGAATAAGAGTTGTTTTCTGAATTCGGGCATGGATCTGGTTGATTGACCTTGTTGGTTCTCAACGGATGAGTCCATGGCTCTTTTATATGGATCTGTTGGTTGATCTTCCTGATCTTCAACGGAGATTTCATTATGATTTTTATAAGTGAATATATTTCCGGGTACTATGATCTAGGAACTATTGAAAAGGTCCCTGAGTGCACAGGTGGTGAACGTTCTGGTTGCCAATGATGCCATAAGTACACCAATGAAGGAAAATTTAGAAATTAGGATTCAACCGGATTAATTTTGGAGGATTATAATTAGTGATACTATAGTTTCATTAAATGATTGTTTTAAAGATAGCTGAATCTATGAAAAAAGTAATTCCATATTGGGTGTGTTAGTGGTGTGACTAGTTTTAAGTTTGCATGAATATCCGGCTAGGGGACCTAGGAACTCTTTTCCCTAGTACCCAGGACAAAACCTAACCAAATTTTTAAATGGATCCCATCACTACAGTGGTTGGGTGGTTGGCTAACCCAAGGAACTAGGCTGGACTAATGGATCCCTGAAATGAGACTCAATTCTGTTATGGTACAATAGATGAAGTAAATCCCGGATAAAAATTGTTCTATGGAAAAGAATCAACGGCTATGTCTCTCAATAATGAGGAAAAACGCGTTGGTCTCTATGATCCAAGTGCAAGTATTTTCCTTGATCTGACTATGATACTTACGGGTTCGGTCAGATTAGTTCAGTTCGTTAAGGCTGTTGACTACGTTAGAGTAAAAATATCCTGGAGGAATCGCCCGTACTTTTCGGGTGAGGAAAGTTTTTTCGGGTTCGGTTTTGGAAGAACCGAGGGATTAGTCTCTTGTCCAGATATTCGTGGGCGAGGCCCCGAGTGAAGGACCCTGCCCCGCGCAAGAAGTACTACTTCCGCTGCTAGCACCCCAGGATTCTTTGCGCGGAGGGAAGAGGGATCTTTCAATTATCATTCTCAAGTCCTCCCATCATTTTGAGGGGTAGAATGATACCACTGCCATTCCAGTGCTTCCATTCAAAGAAGAATGGAAGTGGCTGCAATTCTCAAGGTCTCCCATTTGATCGCCTTGAAGGGGTGAATGGCACCGTATCCAATATCCCAAAAATTTTCCTCTTAGTATTTTTTTAATCATTTTGGGCCTGTAAAGTTGAGTGTGCATATGCAATCCCTACTCACATGTGCACTTTCTTCTTGATTATTTTTTTAATATATGTATATACTTACGTGTGTACATACACATAAACATAAAGAAAGTTCCATAAGATTAGGATTAATTGGTATCCATATACTAATTTTAGACTAGATAACTCTAATATAAACTAGTTAAGCTAAACTAATTAAATACTAATTAATATAAACTAATTAAGTACTAATTAAGCTAAACTAATCAAATACTAATTAGATTATAAATACTAATTAAATATGAATTATACACTAATTAAATGAAACTAATCAAATGCTAATTAGATTGTAAATACTAATTAAATACAAACTATAATCTAAACACTAACTATATTTTAAACTAACTAAAGTAATTAGAGAGTGAGAGAAAGAGAATTATTTGTGTGTGTGTGTGAGAGAGAGAGAGAGAGAGAGAGGGAGAGAGCTGTAGTCACCTTGAAGGGGAGAATGGCAGTGGTGCCATTCTTAAGAACTCCCATCACTTTGAAGGGGAGAATGGCACATTCTAAAGGAATAATGGCAGTGGTGTCATTCTCAAGGCCTCCCATCACCTTCATGGGGAGAATGGCACCACTCCCATTCTCTCCCATGGTAGGATGGAGAATGGTAGTAGTGCCATTCTCCCCCATTTTCGATTCTAAATTTTGAATTTTAACCCCCATTATTCTCACTCTCCCTCCTTGTTTTTTTGAATATAAGTATGGCACCAATTTCTATCCATTGCATTTTGAATTTTCCCCCTTGTATTCCAAAATCCTAGTTTCAAAATTTTCCTCTGAAATTCGAGCATTTCATATCTAATATCCCAAACAAATCTCTCTCGGTATTTTCATCATTTTGGGCATGTAAAGACTAGTGTGCATGCACAATCAACAATAGTGAAGCTACAATTAAAGGTACACTTTCTTGTAGTTTATTTTTTTACGTGTGTATGTGCAGGTCCATCGCTCTAAATTAGACTAATTAACACTAATTAAAGATAAATTAAATTAAAGTAATCAACACTAATTAGGTTATAAATAGTAATTAGAAACAAATTAGAATCTAAATACTAATTAGATTTTAAACGAATTAGTGTAATTAGAGAGAGAGAGAGGGTTTGTGTGTGTATGTGTGTGAGAGAGAGAGTGAGAGAGGGGTGTGTGTAGGTGTTTGAGAGAGAGAGAGGGGGGGTGCAAGCATGCGCTGATGCCCTCATGACCATACCTTGCTTACCACTACCTTCTTCTCTTGGTCCCAACCACACTGGCTGCCTAGCCTTCCTTTCCCTTGCCCTGCTCGCGGGCAATCTTATCACGATTGATAGCCTTGCTCACACCCACATGGACTGCCACATAGAGGGTCACACCGTCCACTGTATGGTGGCCAGGTGATTGCTAGGCCAAGTGAGTGTATGCGTTGCTTCTCCTCACGATTGCTGGCTTCTCATTGAGTGCGCCCTCACAATTTGCTTGGCACAATTTACTTGGTTGCGACACGATTTGCTTGGTTGCGCAGATGCGCTACTTGTGGCGGCCAAAAAAGCTTTAGGGCTAGCTAAGGCCTACTTTAGCTACATTGATTAGTTTCACTAAGGCTACCTACATTGAAAGGTTAGTTGAATATTTGCATTACATTTAGTTGAAAGCTTACTTTAGCTACATTAGTTGTGTCCAAGAACTTGATTATATTTGCAATGGGAAGTGTTAGTCAGAGCCTTTGGGTATGACTAACATTTTAAAAGATTTAAAACCTCTTACTTATAGTGGCAAGGAAAAAGAGAGAATTAAAAAATTTGATTAATTTTTTCCTAAATAAGTGGTTTGATCTGCATGCCCTAAAGAGAATGATGAAGGATATTTACACCTCTTAAAGGTTCATATCACTTTAAATGGAAAGACCTATTAAGTGGTAAATGAGCATGATCAAGATTTTTTTGCAGCCATGGACATGGGCCTTGAAAATGGGCCTTGAAAGAGGCCGTTTAGTATATGCTCAAATATTTGACAATACTTAGCAGAAGACCAAAAAAGTCTCGATGCCATGGATACAAAAGAGAAAATATCATTTTCAGCCATGCGGGAAGGTAAAAAGGGTAAGATTAAAAAGCCAACAAGTGGTCAAGCCACACAAGATATTTAAAACATGCCTATTAATCTATGTTTTTATTATATGGAACCTTGGCACAACAAGGTAGATTGTCCAAAGCTTAAGCGGGAGAGGGTTTAATTGACAAAAAGAAAGACAATGAGAAAAAAATGTACATAGTGCAAATGTTTTTGCTTCAAAACAGACAAGTTTAATGAGGTCACAATTAGTCATTTGATGTTTCCTGTGCATGTTGTGTCACTTAATTTGTGTTTGGACCATCTTTTGGGCCACATGATTTAGTTTGTTGATATGGTACCATTCACAAACATCGATTCATTGCCATGATAGATGAGCTCATGACACATAACTTCTCAAACTTCTTCTTGTTAAGAGCCATTGCATGCAAAGACCCTCTCTCCTATTTCCATAGATAGGCATCTCTCTCTCTACAACACACCTATATTCCTCTTGGCATCTTCAAGGTCTCTATGTAGAGTTAGCTACACAAGCGTTTCGAGGGCCTCTCTCCCTTTCTCAAGGCCCCCCATCACCTTGATTGAAGGGGAGAATGGCACCATTGCCATTCTCCCTTACATTCGAGGAAGAATGGCAATGGTACCATTCTCAAGGCCTCACATCACCTTCATTGAAGGGGGGAATGGCACCATTGTCATTCTCCTTACATTCGATGAAGAATGACAGTGGTGCCATTATCAAGGCCTCACATCACCTTGATTGAAGGGGAGAATGGCACCATTGTCATTCTCCCTTACATTCGAGGAAGAATGGTAGTGGTGCCATTCTCAAGGCCTCCCATCACCTTGATTGAAGGGGCGAATGGCACCACTTCCATTCTCCCTTACATTTGAGAAAGAATGGTAGTGGTGCCATTCCCAAGGCCTCCCATCATCTTGAATGAAGCGGAGAATGGCACCACTGCTAGTCTCGCTTACATTTGAGCAAGAATGGCAGTGGTGCCATTCTCCCACAAGCTTGATCTATGAAAAGCAGAATGGCACCACTGTCATTCTCCCTCAAATTTGATAGGGAGAATGGGAGTTGTTCCATTCTCTTTAATACATTTAAATAAAAGCAAGGGGGAATGCCAGTTCCTTTCACAAGTAATATAAGAAGAATAACACCACTACCATTCTCCCCTCTCATTAGTCTTTCTACTTTGGTTGAATGGCACTACTACCATTCCCCTTGCTTACATTGTTTAGAGGGTAGAATAGCAATAGTGCCATTCTCCTCATAATCAAATGCAATAGTGTCGTTCTCCTCATTGTTTGGAGGGTAGAATAGAAATAGTGCCATCACCTTTAAGGGGGGAATGGCACCACTACCATTCTACCTTACATTCAAGGAAGAATGGCACCACTACCATTCTCAGGACCTTGCATCACCTTAAAGGGGAGAATGGCACCATTGCCATTCTCAAGGCCTCCCATCCCATCACCTTGAAGCGGAGAATGGCACCATTGCCATTCTCAAGGCCTCCCATCCCATCACCTTGAAGCGGTCTAGGAAAACTGTGGAATTATCCCTTACGCTCAAGGAAGAATGGCAATGCTACCAATCTCAAGGCCTCCCATCACCTTGAAGGGGAGAATGGCAGTGGTGCCATTCTCCCTTACATTGAAGGAATAATGGCACCAATGCCATTCTTAATGCCTTCCAGCCCATCAACTTGAAGGGGAGAATGATAGTACTACATTCAAGGAATGACAGTGGTGCCATTATCAAGGCCTCCCATCACCTTGATTGAAGGGGAGAATGGCACCATTACCATTCTCCCTTGGGAATGGCACCACTACTATTATCCCTTGGGAATGGCACCACTACTATTCTCCCTTACAATCAAGGGATAGTGGCACTACTCCCATTCTCCTCAAGGTAATGGTGCTATTCTCCCCTCCAAGAAATGTATGCAAGGAAAATGACACCGGTGCCACTCTCCCCCCTTACATCAATTTGATTATGAGGAGAATGGCACCACTTCCATTATCCCTTTTAATTTAATGAGCTATTGTCTTAATAATGTTTATTAAATTTATTTGGGAGATATGAGTGTTTTATCTAATTCTAATTTTCCTTACCAACAAATAATTAGGGACCATGGCATTTAGAGGTGGGGATAAAATAAAGATGCTAGTGCTTCAGAAGGTAAGGAACCTCTCTAGAGTGGTGGGTCTGTAGATTTATTACAGGAAAGTGTCACTAATGCAAACCTAGGGGATATAAATGCCACGACTTCTACTACAGATGCTATAACAAGCATTGCCTCCTCGTTTTGTAAATTTCCAGAGAACTTGCTGGTACAACTAGATAATTGTGCATCAGAAAACAAAAAACAGTACTTAATTGCATACCTTTCTCTACTTGTTACAAGAGGTGTCTTCAAGACAGTTCAATTAGGCTTCTTGATGTGGTAGGGCACACACATGAGGACATTGATGCAATGTTTAGCAGGTTATATGAAAAATTGAGAGTGGGTAAAACATTCACTTTTCCACATCTAATTGATACATTTAGATGCTCTTTCGAATCCAAACCAACACCATTTCTTCTCAAAAGGATCCCTAACTTCAAGAGTTCCATTGAGGGTTATCTTAATGATGGGCAGGATATGCTTGTGGGTCATTCTAAACCATTGCAATTTTGTTTCTTTATGCTTGAAGAAAAACCCATGATGCAATACAAAGTGCATCCCAATTCACCTGACTGGATGCTTAGAGAAGGAGGCATTGAGTTGTGGAAGCAAGATTCTGATGGATGGCCACTTCTTCCAACAGGGTTTCCAGACATGCTACCAATGGATAAATTTGTAAGGGATCACTTGCAAGTAATGGCAGGTATAAAGAACTACATTGGGTTTTGGGAGAAGTGTGCAGATAGAAGGGGTGAGACAACATCATATGAAACCTATATTAGACCAGTCACTGGAAAAATGTGCTACAGGAACTTGATCATCCAATTTTCTTAGAGACAAGCGTGTACTCAGATTTTTGGCCAAAGACACAATTGCTAGATCATGTGGATAACTTTGATAGAGGCACAATAATTTCATAGGCTATGAGGAATGGAACAATCACTATTGCGATCCTTTAAGTGGTAAGCCAAGGGAAGATTTTAGCCCAATGATAGATGTTAAGAAAGGAAACTTTGTCTTGGTGAGGCCATCTGATCCAATTTATCATATATAGCTTGGTGTTGCTTTAATAAGAAATTGAGATAGATACAACATCACCTAATTTCAATAGGTACTAATTCAATATTGGGCACCTTGTGCTAAGAAAAAAGGACTAAGTCTTGGAGAAGTCTATGAGGATTGTTGGAGCAAGTTTTGGGTAGAGAATAAGAAGGATCCCTAAGTTTGGGAATGTGTTGATACAGTTGTATGGTCATGGATGTCAAAAGTCACAAATACTAAAAGGATTAAGATTCCATAGAATGTGCATACAAAAGCACAAGAAGGCTTGCTTAGCGCGATGAAGACTTGCAAATTGAATGACTTATCTAGTAATGTGTTCGTACATTTACATTTCTCAAATTCTACATAATTTCTTGTACACATTTTGAGTAAAAAAAGGTCTTTCATTGATTTTATTCTTGGTGCAGAAAAGCATTATAAACCTAAGGGAGAACATATATTAAATGGTGTTTATAAACACCACCCATTTGTGTGATTATCAACTTATATAAAATCCATTGTACCCCAAAACGGTGTGAAGAAAATAATCCATTGTTTGATCATTAAATCTCCCAAAGTTGTAGAATTTCACCCAAATTTAATGAAATTCATCAAATCTCAAATTTCCAACAATGGAGACTTGCAAATCGAATGACTTATCTGGTAATGTGTTCTTACATTTACATTTCTCAAATTCTACATAATTTCTAGTACAAAATTTAAAAAAAGGTCTTTCATTGATTTTATTGTTGGTGGAGGAAAGCATTGTAAAACCCTAGGAGAACATATATTAAAAGGTGTTTATAAACACCACCCATTTGTGTGATTATTAACTTGTATTAAAATCCATTCTACCCCTCAATGGTGTGAAGAAAACCATCCGTTGTTTGATAATTCAATCTCTCAAAGTTGTAGAAATTTACCCAAATTTAATGAAATTCATCCAATTTCAAATTCCCAAAATGTCTCCATTCACCCAAATTATCTAATACAGCCTTAGAAGTAATTATTTTTTAGCCTATGCAGCATATACACTGGCTTGTGAACACTATATTCGTGAGTTTGGGAATTTCCCAACTCCCATTTTTTGAATACTAAAAAGGTGGGACCTGGATAACATGCCTATAAGTTTCTCAAAACCATATCATGTGACCTATTGTTGAAAAGCGCTTGGAAAATGGAATCTAGTGAGCTATAGAGCGCTCAATTTGGAGTAACGGTGTTCAAGTTATGATTAATCCAAAGATTTGACCACGTGTCCCAAACTACTAAAAAATTCCCATATTTCCCAATATGGTGTTTGTGGGGTGAAGGATCCTAGGGTTCTTCCCTCATATGGAAAAAAAGAGCTTCTCCATTTTTGGCAACCCATTTGAGGAGCGCTCCCTCAACTAACTATATAGAAGAGCCCCCTCTCCCCATTGTAGAAGAGCTCACTCCCCCCACAGTTGAAGAGCTACCTTCCTCCTTAGGAGGGTGCACTACCAGAAAACCCTAGGTATCACGTGCATTCAAGAGGTATTAAAAAAACCCCTTAACTAAAATTTTTCCCTCAGTAAAACAACCCCTCTTTACTTATGAACTAACGGATTTTTTTCTAAAGTTGAATAAAAAAACCCCTCCTATTAGTGTAATCTTGTTAAATTTTCTCAATGTATCTAATTAAAAAACCCCTCCTGCTGAACTCACGTGGTACATTAACATTTTTTGAGGTGAACCCCCCAGCCTTCCTCCTCAAAAAAGAGAAGGCTTGATGTCTAAATGTGATCATAATAAATCCCGTCTTCCTTTGTAATTTTTACTTTTCTTAAGTTTTCAATGTGTTGTACTCAACGTCTCACTTTTCTTTTTCTTTTTCTTACATTGAGATATTTATGTAATCACATTTAGTGTATCTCTTCCAATTTGTGACGAATCATAATTGAAATATCACTATATATGTATAAAACGTTTGTTACAAACTCTCCATTGAGAAGGAGTGATGAGCACGTTGCGTAAAACAACTATGACCTTGAATTATGAACAGTTATGTTTCCCAAATAGCCATTCGAGGAGGAGGGAAGCACAACAAGCACATCGCTTTGCTCTTTGTGACATCGAACCATCTCACCATGGAAGCGGCATTCTTCAAAATATTATCGCAGATAGCTCGAACTTGGAACCTTAGTCCATATCTCTTCTTGCATAAAAAAAAGTATGGTTAATTTTTGACAAAATATCCATTGAATATAGTTCAAATGATAAAACAATTACGGACACAAAACAACCACAACAACGTGATGTGGGTCGAAAGTCCATGTAGAATGTCCCATATTGCAATGTTGTGGTCGTTTTATTGAAACATAATATTTTGCATTCAAACATCTTCATTAAAATGTAAGACATGGCAAGCATAGTTTTAATGGTGTGATGAGGCACTATAAAGTGCATTTTCATTGACCCCCAAAATGACCACAACAACGTGATACGGGGTATACTTGCCGGTAGAATGACCGAGTATCGTGTTGTGGTGGTAGTTTTGGGGGATGGAAAGGACTTCCCCTCTTGCATTTTTCTTTAACACCTAGATGACCACAACAGTGCAATATGATACATACTTACTGGTATAATTCCCTCCCCTCACATTGTTGTTGTCATTTAGGCAAGTTTCAATTTGTTTCATCAAACGACCAGAATAACGTGATATGGGATAAAACCCAACTCCTAATGACCAACATCACTTTGTTGTGATTGTTTAGCTCTTGAAGTGTATGTTCCAATTTGTTTCAACATCATTCAACAAACAACCACAACAACGTGATATGACATAGAACCCAGCTCCTAAAACGACCAATATCACATTGTTGTTATCTTCTTTGTTTAAAGTGTGTCTTGCAATTTTGTCTTGTGGCCCTCCTCGGCCTTCTAGTAATTGTTTTAAAATGCACTCAAAGTCAAAACACCTCAAAATAATAATAATCAAGGTCACTTACATGTTATAAGTGTCACATGTTTGTGTTGTAGGTCTTTACAATGTATGCATTGCTCACGTCTCGATCACACCTATACAGTAAAGAAAATTATTTTAGGAATCATCACATTATGCATTTTGAGAGTATTTGATTGTTTACCTACTTGTTGTTGCCTACTCTAAAATGGAAGCCAAAATAAGTTCTATTTGGCTCTCATCCAAGATATCTTGTCGTACTGTTGTAGGCTACAGTTTTCACAAAGTTACTGTGGAAATCACTCTATCATTGAGTTTAATTGAAACTTCAATAAGAGAATTCCCATCCATCTCATCCATGTCTTGATCCATTGGCACCAATTTGTTATGTACTCTTTGTATACGTATATAGTAGAAAGACATGATGAAGTTCTAACTATGAACAACATTACATTTCTCTCTTCCTTTGTATCCCATCCTCTATCAAGAATTTCAAGCATATCCATGTTTTTTATGTTTTCATAGACAAACATTGTTTTTGTAACCCATATTCTTGACTTTGCAAACAAATCCACAAATATCGTTACCGGCATTGCGAATGCTACTCGAATGATTCTTGTAGAGATATGTGGTTTGAGATTACATTGCACCTCCTGGAAAAGTTTTTCTTGATAACTTTCACTTATACTCACTGCACTTGGTAATTCCCACACTAGACTTGTGAATTCGGGTAGAGGAGCCTTACTCAATGTGCCAAAAGCTGCCGTTCCATTATGAATTTGGAAATAGTGGTCATAAAAGAATATACCTACCTCAGCCCATGATCTTGGAGAGTGACCTTTGTATTTTTGCTCTCCAATATATGCATGCAAAACATCAAGGATTCCAATTATCGATTCCATTGGTTGCCATTCAATATATGCTGAAGGATATATGTTTGAAAAATTAATCAAACAATTTGATTAAAAAATTTGTGTTGAGTTTAAAATGAAGCAACAATGAATTAGAAGCTTACAGTTTGGTCTGTGTCGTGGAAGATCGTACGGCCAACCATCCAGCTACTTCCGTGTGAATCCTTGGATTCTTCCTTTCCAGCATGATATAAAATTGTTTGCTGACGATCCTCTGCTTTCTCTTCCGTGAGACGGTTGTAGCAAAATCCAACTCCCCTTCAAAATTGTTAGAGGATTTCATGTCTTTTGTGCATCATCTAGCATGCTATGAATCATAATAGATTGGACTTGTGAAGATGACCTCCTGGGGCGCATTGACATTTTAGTCAGAGGGTTGTTTGTTGGTGAGACGAGAGAGAAAAAAATTGAGAAATCACAGTGAGATGGTATGTTGTCACGAGAGGAGAGCGCAAGAAAGAGAAGAAATTGGGTGTGTGTGAAAAAGAGAAGAGATTGGGTGTGTTACCAAATGTATGCAATGGGCGGGAAAGACAAATTTATTGCTTCAAACTTTAATGTTGACGGCATCTAACATATGGGAGGAAAAAGAAGAAAGAGAATGTCATCTTCCTTCTTTTTTTGGAGCAATAAATTTGATCTTTTTCAAAATTTTACTTTTTTAAAAGGAATTTCTATGTAACTTAGCCTTCACGCTCATTGCTTGGGCGCTTTTCCTTTCTCTAAAAGGCCTAGTAATGAGTCCCGTTTTCCCCTAATGAAGAAGGTGATTCTTCTACCAACCTTATAGAAGGGGATGACCTTTTTGATACTAGCCTTTTGATACATTTTGGGATGCTTTCCTTCACATGTATCAAGAGGATAAAACCTTAGTTTACGTTCCAAATAAACGGTGCTAAATGGACCATAAGTCCTCGAATGTGAAGGATTATGCTGAAGGAAAGCTGGTCTCCACTCCTCATGAAGGAAAGCTGGTCTCCACTCCTCATGTCAAAATAGTGTCTCCGTAATGCCTTTAACTTCTGCAACCCAAACTGTGCTAGATATTATTTTGTGCACATTTAGTTTTAACTCCATTCCTTAATTGTCTATTTGCACACAAGAATGATTTTCACTTAGCTGACCCATGATAGGTCTTACCTTGATACATTGGAGATGATGTCAAATGCTCAATGGTTTTTAAGGCATCATGTGTATCACTAATGTTCATCAATACCATGTGCATCATGTGCATCACTAATGTTAATCACTACCATCATTTTATGTTTATTGTGGTGTGAAGGGTTTACTTGGAGAATTAAAGGAAGAACTTCTTATGCTCATAGATTCATATGATATAAAAGATACACTCAGTGATTGCCAATGGCTTGGAGTTTCCACTTCTCCATCTCTATGTTTGAGTTTTCTAAACCCTAGGAGATAAGGAATAGAATGAGAATGAGAGACCCTTTGAGTGTGATGCAGTGGTGGTGGCAGGGGATGAGATCCCACCCACTTGTGTAGGGGAAATGACCAATGGAAAATCTCTCCTCATAGCTTCCTCCTTGACTTAAAAATGAAAAATTCAGACATTATCTTGGATTTTATGTTGTCAGCTTGATGCACTTGAGCTAGAAATGTTATGTGAATGCCCTTGTGGATTCCTTTGATTTTCCCTTTCCCATATTTCATGATTCTCATTTGAATGGAGAATGGAGAAAAACTAGAGCTTATTGGGTTTTTTGTGAAGATGCTTCTATAATAAACTCCTTGAGAAGGCAAGACTCCTACTTGCAGTCTGATGTGTGTTTGCTATGTGTTTTACAAAACACTTGTCCCTATAATGGTACAACAAAAGATGACTGTCGTAATCTCCAATTATTGTTGGGATATTTTTTGACATGGTCAGCTCAGGATAAACCAAACTTAGGATCAGATCATTGTGGTATTTGAATGGTTTCACCACTCAATTCATGGTCATACTCCCACTCTCTCTCACTAGAGCCTCACCCAAATACTTGAGTGTGTTTTTTAAGGGAGATTGGTGGAGGGAGCTTTTGCTAGTAACTATTCTCTCTTAAAAATGTGGACATTCTCTCTCTACAACCTCCACCACTACCTCCTCCCATCTCCTCCTACAACCTCCACCACCTCTCTCAAACCCCAACCAACCCACTTTCTCCCCTCTAGCCCAACTTAGGTCCTCCCTTATCTCTCTCTCTCTCTCTCTCTCTCTCTCTCTCTCTCTCTCCCCATCTCCCTATCTCCCACCCTCTCCCCCCTCTCACTCTTTCTCCCTTATCCACCCTCCATCTCACTCTTTCTCATTCCCTCTATCTCTATCTCTCTCCCGACCTCTTCCCTTTCTCTCTCCCTCTCCCTCTCCCTCTCTCTCCTTTTCCCCCTCTCCTACCCTCTTCCCTTTCTCTCTCCCTCTCTCTCCCTCTTCCGCCATCTTCCCTCTCTCTCTCTCCTTCCACTCCTACCCTCTTTCCTCACTCCTTCCTTTCCCTCTCCCTCTCGCACCCTCCCTATGAATAATATCTCCTTCCCTCTCTCTCTCACTCTTTCTCCTTGTCCCACCCTCCCTCTCACTCTCTATCCTTCCCTCTCTCTCCTTATCTTTCTCCTTGTCCCACCCTCCCTCTCACTCTCTATCCTTCCCTCTCTCTCCTTATCTCCCAATATTGTTTTCTCTCTCTCTCCCACCCTGTTCCCTCTTTTTGTCCTTCATTTTCCTCTCCCTCTCACTCTCCCATCCTCCCTCTCTCTTTCTCCTTGACTTACTTTCTCTCTCTTATATCCCTCTCTCTACTTACTCTCTCGCGTGCCAATGCATGTATGATCCATTATACATTCCATTGTATAGCATGGAATAGCATCGGGATGCTATCACATGTGCATGTCATTGCATTTCATTGCATGGTATTACTTTATATTGCATAGTTTTACATGTGATTTCATGTCATTGAATGCACTTGAGGAGCAATACTAACCATGGAGGTGCTTATAATTCTCATAAAAGGTTGGCATTGAACAACACTTTCTATTACAATAAAGCTTCTCATACCCTTGTGTACACACATTCCCTGATCCTGCTACCTTTGTGAGCATAGATAAATATGATTCACATTTTCTTGACAATGTTTGTGCTTAACATGTCATACACACTAATAAAGTATTGACATTTTATGTATTTTGTAGATGAATAAGGTAGTGTTAAGTTTGTAGACTCGAAGGATCTATAGGGGTAAAATGAAGTTAAGTGTAATGTATTAATAAATGAATGATAAATTTGTAGCCTCACAAGAACACAAGGACAAGAGAGAGAAAACATGAAAAGTAAGAGAGATCAAAGAGGTAAGGACATGGACAAGAGAATGGGAACATGAAGAGAGAGAGGATGCTATCTCCCTTATAATGTCATAGGTTCAATCCAAAGACAATAAGATTGATAAGAAGGAAGAGAGAGAGAGAAAACATGAAAAGCAAGAGAGATGAAAGAGGTGAGGACATGGACAAGAGAATGGGAACATGAAGAGAGAGAGGATGCTATCTCCCTTGTTATGTCATAGCTTCAATCCAAAGACAATAAGATTGATAAGAAGGAAGAGAGAGAGAGAGAGAGAGAGAGAGAGAGAGAGAGAGAGAGAGAGAAAGTTGGAAAGGGAGAGCCAGTGATAGACTACTAATGAAATGGAGGAGGGGAGAGGGTTAAGGGTGGTGGAGACAAAAGGAGGAGGGAGAAAGGGGGAGAGAGAAGGAGAAGGGGGAGAGAGAGGGAGAAGGGGGAGAGAGAGGGAGACAAGAGACAACCACCATATAGGAGATGGTAGGGGGGAGAGAGAGAGATATGGTAGATAGCAAGAGAGAGCAAATAGAAGGATATATATGTGTGTGTGTGTGTGTGTGTGTGTGTGTGTGTGTGTGTATAGAGAGAGAGAGAGAGAGAGAAGAAGAAGAATACAAGAGAGAAGAGAGATAAAGAATAAGAGATATAGAGATGGTAGAAGAAAGATATGAAGGTGGGAGAGGGAAAGGGAAAGAGATGGTAATAGAGAGATGGAGAGAGAGAGAAAAGAGTGAAGGGAGAGAAAGAAGCGAAGTAGAGATGTGAGATGGTTGGAGAGAGAGAGAGAGGAGAGGGAGATAAGAGAGAGAAAGATGGTAATAGAGAGAGAAAGAGAGGAGCAAGGTTGGAGGGGAGGAGCTAGGCTAGGCTGGGAGAGGTGGTGGGAGGTGGTGGTGGTGGGGAGATGGTGGTGGGGAGAGATGGTGGTGGGGAGAGTTAGAGAGAGAGTTCTCAAAGTAGAGAGAAAGGGTAGCTAAGAAATTCTCTCTCCAAAACTCCCTCCACCAAGCTCCATCGGTGACACCCCCATAATACCCTTATAAAGTCTATGGCACTCTTTAGAGAGCTAATTTATGAATCTCTGGCTCGGGGGACCATGGTAGCTCCTGTTTCTAGGTGTTTTGTGTTGCAGCTCCTCTACTCACATTTAGGTTCAGTAATCTCATTTCAATCCAGAGCTCCTTGCTTAAGCTAAATCCAAATTAGTTTAGCCTTAGTTACTTTGGAATACTCTGATGTTGAGAAATAGTTGCACTAGGCTTAAATGTTGGGTGGGTTTGAGGAAGTGTGGTTTGATGTGTTAGAATATCGATTATCTTATTGTTTGTATTATTGTTTCTAACAATTAATTCATATATCACATCATCAAAGGTATCTATTAGTTCTCCTAAAGGTAGCTTGAAATGGATTTCAAGTAGGTATATTATGCTGAGCCATGAAGAAAAATACGTTTTTATTATTTATTAGGTTCACCTTAAAAAATTTTAGTGTACCACGTGCGATCAAAAGGAGGGGTATTTTAATTCAAATTTTGGAAAAATTTTAACAGGATTACAATAACAGGAGGGGTATTCTAATTCAACTTTTAAAAAAATCCATTAGTTCATAAGTAAAGAGGGGTGGTTTTATTGGGGGAAAAGTTATAATTAAGGGGTTTTTTTAATGCCCCTTGAATGCACGTGATACATATGATTTTTTAGAAGTGCACCCCCCAAGGGTTCACATCTCTAGATTCACAACTTTAGATTCGCGTGTATAGGCTCACTGATGCAAGTTTACATCTATAGGTTCACATTTACAGGTCATGTTTGCAGGTTGGCATCTATAGGCTTGCACCTAAAAGCTCATTTTTCGGCTCATTCCTTTATTTATATATAAACTAGGCTCACATATTTTATTTGTATGAAATAGGCATATACCTAGGGCACATACTTTTATAAACTAAGCCTATGATAGGATTAGTGCATGCAATTATTGGGGTAAATTTTGTAATTTAATATCCTAACAATTGCAAAGGATAATAGTTTTCCTTGGAATTTGTAGCTATGACAAGAAAATCCTTAAAGGACAATAGATATGTCCTAACAAGTCTTTAAGAAATGAATAATTGGTTGGTATAATATTATTTATACCAACTTCTATATCTGGCTCTAACTACTAATGTATGTTGATGTACGTCTCTAGAATCACGGTCACATATCCAAGCTCACGTCTCCAGAATTATGGCTTACATGTCCAAACTCAATATGGCTCACATGTTTAGATATGGGTATGCTAGCTCATCCATAGAGTCTATACACGTTCACCAATCTAAATGCTCCTCATTTGTGACCTTATTGGGTGCATAATTATTAAATTACAATGAGAAAATAGAAACAAGGCTCAATTAGTTACATGCTAGAAGAGATACAAAGAAGACACAATAAAAGAGAATACAAACACAAGCATGAATCCCTTCACACACACACACACACATAGAGAGACATAAGCGTGCTAAATCAATACACGATAAAATTTTGAATATTTTAGAAGCTCCACATGATGCTTATTATGATTGTAAACCAATTCATGTAAATATTTGTATTCATAAGTGGAAGCTTACCAAATGTGTCTCTCTTTGCAAGGCATGGTGTACTCCACTTGGGACATTTATTGTGGCATAATCAACACATTTCCAACATTTAAAAGGCTATTTGATAATCAAGATTGGATCGTGAAATGTATTACTTCTCATATAAGGGGCTTTCCTAGCAAGTAAAATGCATGCCTTTTGTTATGGACAATTTCATGAAATTAAACACTCATATTTAAGAGTACCAAATTACTAAAGCCAAAGTAAATGAGAAAAATATATAAAACATAAGTGTTTCAGCATGGTAGAGGACATGTGTGTATCCACATTGTGCCTATGAAGCATATGAAGTTTGATATATCTTTGGCCCATAGGAATACGGGTTCCTTTATTTTATACTCCCAATATTTCTTGAGGTCTTAGTATGTGGTCATATATGCCATTGTTATTGTTAAGTCTATAAAGACATCAAAATGGGCCAACATTTTTGGCCCCACCTACTAGGGATGCTACTTTGCTTCCTCCACTCTTTTTAGTGTCTCCGCACCCAAATGATCCTAACTTTCCCTTAGCCATTGTTATGTGAACAATGTTGTAGTTGGTTGAGAAGTGGATAAAGTTATGTGTGTTGAGTGAAAAGAAAGGAAACAATGATTGTTTTATTTTGATGTTTTGAATTGTGAGTACTTGGGAGACCTTAAGGACAGAAAATCATTTACTTTTGCATTCATTTACATGCTTTTTACACTATAGCTTCATTCACAAGCAGCTTCATATGCTAAGTGTAGTTCTTATGAAAAACAAATCATGAAATACATGTAAAATTGAGTCTCATATATGACATGTGGGTTCCCCTCAAACAATTTCCAGGCATTGACTCGTGTGGTTTTTGGAATGGTAGAAAGTTAGAGCTCTTCACCCCGGATTGGTCTTTCATAAAACTCTACTGGTTGCTCGTGGAGACTGCATGCCACTTTAATCTGCGTTGATGGCTAGCCTTCTTCATGGTTTCTTCGGATCCCTTTCAAGTAGTGCTCATTGCTCTGCACTAACTGTGAAGTTTCCTATAATCCTTTAAGTTTCTTGTAATCCTTTCTCAGCAACTACTACATTTGTTGTGCTCCAAACCAGTTCAATTTGATGAATCGCCATGGTATTAGATTATGAGATGCTTAGCTTCAAAGGTCAAGGGCCACTGTTAGCCAAGCACAATGCCAAATCATTCATAGAGGTGCTTTAGTGCTTAAATATATCCACCAATCTAAAACTCCACTTCACTGTTTCTAAGGATATTCTCATGAGATTCTTCTTTGTCATTTTTTTAAGTTTTTTCCCTTACAATCTACTTCAAGCTCCACTCTTATCTCCAAATTTTCCTAAATTTTAACCTACTCTAACTCCTTTCTATTCTTTGATTTATGTATACCATTCAAAATATATCATGTTATAGAAAGAGAAACTATCATGATATTTTTTGCAAAAATGTTTTGTGATGTTTATTAAATACCCAAAAGCCTCTCTTTTTGTTGATCTTATCTGTAAGGGTTATGAAAGAATTGTAAGATTCCTTCCCTAGCCTCTCAGGATGTCCAGTATCTTCCCCTGTAGTCAAATCCCTCTTCAGAAATATAAAAGATCTTATTTCTACCAATTTTGGCCTAGAGAGAGAAAATCTTCTAGAGAGTGATAATTCAATTTTTAAATATTTTTGGATAGAAAAATATCTCATCTTATTAAAATAAGTTCCCCTGAAATAGAAGTTCAAAAAGATTTTCAGAAGGTGCATTAGAAATTAAGTATAATCTGTTCAAGAGGCATTATCGTGGGGGTGAAGATTTTTTTAAAATTTTAAATTAAGGTTCCTATGGACCAATAAGATTCATACAAATGTAGGGAGGAGATAAATGAATAAATAAAAAAAATCTCCCAAAAATGAGTAAATCCTCACATAAGATGAAGAGTTGACTAAGGACAAGGTTAATAGTTAAAAAAGGGAGATATTTAGAAGTAATGATGCATTTTTGACACCTCTGCATGGGGGAATTCCCCTCATGAAGGAGGCACCTATTTCACATGCTTTAATGAGTTTTAAACTCCCAAATAATGAGATATTTTTATCTCTCCTCTCTCCTGTTTCAACTAGATCCAAAAAGTGAGCAAAATTGACCTAAAAATGGTCAAAAATTGACCAAACTAATCTAGAAAATTCTAGAATCAATTTGCTTGGTTAGAGGCTCAATTTTTCCTATAAATAGAAGCCCTCCCCTTTGTTGAAACTTAATAGTGTTTTTGCACTATTACCCTACCTCTCCCAAGTGCCAAAAACAATGAATTTTACTCATAATTCATTAGTTTTTGACCTTCCCTCTTCCAAAAGATTGGTGGCCACTCTTGTTTCCAAACAAGAGTAGAACCCTCAAACCATCAAGCCAAAGGAAAGCTCTTAAATTGTCAATGTAAGTTGGAGATTCTTCTCTTTTCTTTTCTTTTATGGTTTTTATGATTTTTGTCTTCTCTACATCGCAAATGATGTTATGCCTCATTGCAAAAGGCATTCCCCTCTCTTCTCTAGTAAATCCAACCATTCGTTATCCTAGGTGAATGTTTAAAATAAGTAGAAAAATATTATTTTAGAATGATTTAAATACTCTTGATGCATTTCTAATTAACTTTAGAGTGAAAAATATTATTTTAGAATGATTTAAATACTCTTGATGCATTTCTAATTAACTTTAGAGACTTAAAGTTGAAAAATGGTCAGTCATACAAAGGAGATTATGGCAAAAAAATTTAAAAATTTGGAAATAAGTATTATCTTTCATTATTCTAAAAAGAGTAATCCTTATGATTTCTATATTCTAAAGTGTCAATTTCATGCATAGAAGATGCATTTTAATTATTTGTATAAAAGAAATTTAGTTTTATTAGTATAAAAGTATTACTTTCATTAATATTGATTTTTATGCATAAAAGTATGCATAAAAGATTTTTTTTAATTATAAAAGTGTTACTTTTATCATATTTGATTTTTATGCATAAAAGATTATTATTATTATTAAAAGTGTGATTTTCATCATAAATGATTTTATGCATAAATTAGATGTATAAAAGAAATTCTTTTATATTAAAAGAGTGATTTTCATCATAAATGATTGTATGCATAAAAGATATTTTTATATTAAAAGTGTGATTTTTATCATAAATAATTTTATGCATAAATTAGATGCATAAAAGAAATTCTTTTATATTAAAAGAGAGATTTTCATCATAAATGATTGTATACATAAACATAATCATAAAAGATATTTTTTTATATTAAAAGTGTGATTTTCATCATAAATGATTTTATGCATAAATAGGATGCATAAGAAAAATTCTTTTATTCTAAAAGTGTAATTCCTACTAAATTGGATTTATGCATGGAAAGATGCATAAAGAATTTATTTTAATCCAAAAGTGTTATTCTCATCAATTTTAATTTTATGCATAGAAAGATGCATAAAGAAATCTATTTTTTAGTTCAAAAGAGTTGTTTTCGTTAATTTTGATTTGATGCATAAAAGATTGATTTTTAATTTAAAAGTGTCATTCTCATTTAAAATGAATTTATGCATAGGAAGATGCATAAAAGATTGATTTTTATTTCGAAGGTGTTAGTCTCCTTAAAATGGAATTTATGCATAAATAGATACGTAAAGAAATCTTATATCAAAAATAAGAATTCTCTTGTATTCCATAAATAGATATGAGGATGTGAAACGAATCAAATAGATGAAAATGAAAGAGGAATAGATATGAGGAAGTGAAACGAATCAAATAGATGAAAATGAACGAGGAATAGATGGAGATGTATGTATGTGAAAGAATGGATGTAGTTATATGTATGTGTAAGAAATGATGTAAATATGGAATATGGATGTGGATGTATGTGAATGTGAATGAGGATGTGGAATGTGGATATGGATGTATGGATGTGAATGTGAATGTGGATGTGTGAATGGGGATATGGATGTAGATATGGATGTATGTGAATGTGAATGAGGATGTGGAATGTGGATATGGATGTATGGATGTGAATGTGAATGTGGATGTATGTGAATGTGAATGTGGATGTGTGAATAGGGATATGGATGTAGATATGGAATGTGGATGTGGATGTATGTGAATGTGAATGAGGACGTGGAATGTGGATATGGATGTATGGATGTGAATGCGAATGTGAATGTGGATGTATGTGAATGTGGATGTATGTGAATGTGAATGTGAATGTGAATGTGAATGTGAATGTGGATGTGGATGTGTGAATGGAGATATGGATGTAGATATGGAATGTGGATGTGGATGTATGTGAATGTGAATGAGGATGTGGAATGTGGATATGGATGTATGGATGTGAATGTGAATGTGGATGTATGAATTGGAATGTGGATATGGATGTATGAATGTGGAATGTGGGTATGGATGTATGGATGTGAATGTGAATGTGGATGTATGAATGTAGATGTGGATGTGGATGTATGAATGTGGATGTGGATGTGGATGTATGAATATGGATGTGAAAATGGATGTATGGATGTAGATGTGAATATGGATGTACGAATGTGGATGTGTGTGTGGATGTGGATGTATGAATATGGATGTGAAAATGGATGTATGGATGTAGATGTGAATGTGGATGTACGAATAAGGAATGCAAATATGAATGTGTGTGGAATAAGAAATGCAAATATGAATGAGAATGAATATGAAGTCGATATGAGCGAATGGATGAGATGAGATGTCATGTGAATCAGAATGTGAATGAATAATATAAGATCTGAATGAATGAGATATAATGAGAAATGGATGTGATGAGACGTAATGTAAATTAAGAAAGATAGGAATGGATGTTATGTGAAGTGAATGAATTTGATGTGATGGGATGGAAAATGATGTATCTGGTCAAGAATGGATACACATATGATTTGGAATTGGATTAAGTAATATGGATTGATGTGGAACAATCTGGAAAGCTGTGAGTTCATTATAGAAACTGTATTTGTGAACTATTTGTAAATGACTGTTTTATGTCAAGAATGATGGGGAAGCATTTTGATCGTCTTGTGATTAAGGTCGTGGAGACTTAACTGATACAGTTGCAACTGCTGAGGACGGAGAGTCAATGGAAGACGTCTCACATAGCAAGGTCGGCCGAGGTCTTGACCAGCCTTAGTTCGATTTAAATGGTGAGCTTCCAGTACGGTGGATGAGGGACCAAGGAAGTGGCCTATGAGTGAAGCGCTAGGTGACCTGCGAAGGATTCTAGAGGGTGCTGACCATACGGTGCTCGGGCTCTGGGTCACCGAAGATACCCACACGTGCGTCGTGGAAGATATTGGAACAAGAAGTAAGAGTTGTTTTCTGAAACCAGGCATGGATCTGGTTGATTGACCTTGCTAGTCCTCAACGAATGAGTCCATGGCTCTGTTATATGGATCTATTGGTTGATCTTGCTGATCTTCAACAAAGATTCCATCCTGATTTTTATAAGTAATTATATTGCCGGGTACTATGAGCTAGGAACTATTGAAAAGACCCCTAAGGGAACAGTTGGTGAGCGTTCTGGTTGCCAATGATGCCATAAGTACACCGATGAAGGATTGATTAGAAATAAGGACTTAACCAGAGATTTTGAGGATTGTGATAAGTGACACAATGGTTTCATTAAAGGATTGTTTTAAAGATAGCTGATGCTGAGAAAAAGGCAATTTCATATTGGGTGTGTAAGTGGTGTGACTAGTTTATGTTTGCATGAACATTCGGCTAGGGGGCCTGGGAACTCTTTTCCCTGGTACCCAAGACAAAACCGAACCAAATTCTAAATTGGATCCCATCACTACAGTGGTTGGGCGGTTGGCTAACCCATGGGACTGGATGGGGTAAGGCTGGACCGATGGATCCGTAAATCGAGACTCAATTTCTGTTTAGTTCGATAGATGAAGTAAATCGCGGACAAAAATTGTTCTATGGAAAAAGGATCAACGGATGTGCCTCTTGATGAGGAAAAAAGTGTTGGTCTCTATGATCCAAGTGCAATTTGTCCCTTGATCTGACTATGGAACTTACGATTTTGGTCAGATCAGTTCAGTTAAGTAAGGCTTTTGACTACGTTAGGGAAAAGTTATCCTGGTGGAATCGCCCGTGCTTTCTGGGCAAGAGAAGTTTTTCCGAGTTCAGATTGGAAGAATCAAGGAATTAGTCACCTGTCCAGATATCCGGGCGGAGGCCCCGAGTGTGGGACCCTGCCCCGCGCAAGATGTGCTACTTCCACTGCTAGCACCCTGAATCCGTTGCGCGGTGGGGACAGGGATCCCACAATGAAGTTAGCAAAAAAGCAAAAAACAAAGAGGAAAGGATGACACATGCAAGTAAAGCTAGAGCTAGGATGACACATGCGAGTAAAGTTAGAGCTAGGAAGTCCACCCCAGTGGGAATAGGCATTAGGAAATTTTTGAGCTCATTTTGGGGCCCTGTAAGGAAGTTTGACTGGAATATTCCCTCCAAAAAGGGGCAGTGGATAAAATTTTTGCAAACGAACTCCAAATTTGTTGGACCTCACATATTTAGATTCTACTCTTCAAAAGCTATCCATTGATATATAACATGATAGGGTTCGGAGAAGGGACAAGATAGATACCTAGAAGATTCCTTTTTGCCTAGGAAAGATTCACGTTACTCTTCAAAAGCTATCCATTGATATATAACACGATAGGGTTCGGAGAAGGGACAAGATAGATACCTAGAAGATTCCTTTTTGCCTAGGAAAGATTTTGTCCCTTCTCCGAACCCTATGGTGTTATATATCAATGGACAGCTTTTGAAGAGTAGAATCTAAATATGTGAGGTCCGACAAATTTGGAGTTCGTTTGCAAAAAATTTATCCAGTGCCCCTTTTTGGAGGGAATATTTCGGTCAAACTTCCTTACAGGGCCCCAAAATGAGCTCAAAAATTTCCTAATGATAGTTAGAACTGGTCAATGGTTCCCATGAATATAAAGGCACAATAGCAAGTAGAAAACAAGAATCACAAAGAAGCTGTGTATCCTAATATCTATAAATAAGAAGCATGGAGGAGTGGTAACCACTTTTGACATTTAGTACTTTGACACTGTTTTTTAGAGCTTTTGAGCAATTTAACTAGATATTTTACTATGTATTTTATGGCATATCTATGGAATGTAACTTCAAACTATAAATAAAACTATTATAGAAAATAACACTGACATAGTTTTCCATGTATTCTATCATGGTATCATGTCATAGTAATACTCTTTTTGACTCTTCATGTTTTCATTAATCTAAATAGCATACTAACACCTATAAGAGGATGGGAAGTGTGTGTTTTTAACATCTCTCTCTCTCTCTCTCTTATGGGTGAGTGGCATCCACTTTTGACTTTTAGAATTTTGACACTTTTTTTAAAGAGTTTTTGAACAAACTAAATAAATTTTACTCCATATTTTATGGCATATTTATGGAATGTACCTTCAAACTATAAATAGAACTATTAATGAAAATGACACTAAAATAGTTTTCCATGTATTCTGTCATGATATCATTTCATAATACTCTTTCCAACTCTTTATGTTTGCATTATAAATAACAAACTCATACATACAAGAGGATGGGGTGTGTGTATTTAAGTCTAATGTTTGAACCCATCTCTTCACATGCTGGCAACTCTCCCTCCTGAGTGCTTTACTAGATGGCAATCCTAGACCCAGTTATACCCTTTTCCACCTAGTTCTCCCATGGCAGGGGTGATATGAAGATGAGAAGTCAGACCCTAGCATGCCTTCGTATAGTAAGCCAGTACTCTATTTCCTAGAAGACCTAATAAACAACTTGCCTACCTATCCCAAGAAGAATACTAGAATCATGTTGACTTCCTACCATAACAAGAAAACAAGTAAACAACCTACCTACCTATCCCAAGAATACATGAATATCATTGCCTTCCTATGAAGACCAAATGGATCACATTTAAGGATCCTACTGGAGAAAGCCATCAATAACAAAATTTCTAAGAAAGGATTAGGACGGTCAAAAGTCAAAAGCCTAAAGTCAACATGAAACTACAAACAACAGATCAAGCCAAGAGGTTACTAACCCCATTGGGTTAACCAGGTTCTCTCTCGCCTCAATGAGAGTTAGTAATAAGTGTCATGAAAAGGCACTCTAAAAGTCGTAATCTTGATTTGAACATTGGGGCCCATGGCTAAGGTCATTTAGTTAACTTATGAGATTTGGTCATCCTAGTGTGAATATAGGCCAGTTACCTTTAAACCATTTTCTCATAATCAAAGGATACAATCCCTCTTTGTGCTAACTGAGTTCTCTGGTTATCTACTTGCTCTTGCCTATGTGTGAGAGAGTTTAGAGTAGTGTTGTCATATATATATAGGCAGTGATGTGTGTGAACACACTTAGGACCGTCGGGGCACTTTTTCCCTCTTTAGGAGGTTTTTTCCCCCGGCTTGTATATACGCCCATCCTTCTAGGGCTAACTTATCTTTTGTACATTGACACAATCTAATACACTTTGTGTTGTGTGCATTCTTGCTTCTTCTGCTCCAAGCTTTGTGTGCTTTCCTGCAACCCTAATTCCAACAATTGGTATCAGAGCAGGCATCGACTCCCAGGGCTACACCGCCAGCACCCTCCGACTCACGTTCTCCGATTGAGGTGAGCTTTCACGAGCGCTTCCAGGTCCTTATACTCTACAAATCAGCCCGTAGGTCTTTGCGTTCTCAGAAATCACATCTGAGGTCGTTTCGGGCTCCGTTTTTGCATTTCAAGTTCTGCACAGTTGTTTTCGTCATTTTTTGCAGAAATTTTGACAGTGCAGTTTTCTGCAAAACAAGCATACGTTCTCTATTGTGGACCGTGCTACATAGCACGAGTTGTTTTTTGTTCAGTGTTTGCTTCATTACAGGTAGCTTTTGCATCAGTTTCAGTCAGTGGCCATAGCTGATAACAGCAATGATGTATTTCGCATGTTATCTGCTGATGACAAATTGGATGGAGACAGCAACTACCCACTTTGCTCATGATGCAGCATGTTTTGGTTGCAAAAGGAGTGTGGAACATTGTGCAAGGTATGGATGTACGTCCAGGTTCTGTGGATGTAGGATTTGTTGAGGATGTTGTAGGTTCTAGCAGCTCTACTGTTGCTGCTGTTCACTGCTGAACAAGCTCGTTGTTGGGATGGTAAAGATGCGCAGGCTCATGCCTTAATTGCACTTTCTATCAAACGTAACATCACCCCACATATTCGTTCAGTTAAAACAACAAAACAGGCTTGGGATATTCTAGCTGGTTTGTATGCAGGTCGTAACGAGGCAAAAATCGCTTACCTGCGTAAAGAGCTAGAATTGAAGATTATGCAAGAAGATGATGACATGAATGTTTTTCTTGCTGAGATTAAAGATCTCAAAGAACAGTCTCGGGGGGTGCACCTCAAAAAATGTAAGTCTACCATGTGCGATCATCAAGTGGGGTTTTTTTAATCCAAAATATTGGGTAAATTTATAGAAATACAATTACAAGAGGGGTATTTTAATTGTACTTTGGAAAAAAACCCGTAAGTCTATAAAGAAAAAGGGGTAGTTTTATTAGCTCAAAATTCACAGATAAGGGGTTTTTTAAATACCCCTTGAACGCACGTCGTAGGAGGGGCTTCCATATAGTGCACCCCCCGAGAGAACAGTTGATTTCTGCAGGTGAGATTATTCCTGATCATTCTCTTATGCAGACTGTTCTTGATGCTTTACCTGAGACATATCAGACTTTTGTTTCCACGTGGAGACTTCTTAATGAGGACAGACCTGATGCTGTCAAGTATGATACTTTAGTCAACAAGCTCTTGCAAGAAGCGCAGTCCAAGCAAAACAGGGCCAGACAGCGTGCAGTTGATCAAGCAATTATTGCTACCCAGCAACAGAGAAGAAGTGGTAAGGCAGTCCCTTCCACTGTTTCTTCTCCTATTAGTAGGTCTGCAACTTCTTCTCCTTCCACAGGTAGCAATAATAAGTCTGAGAAGGCTCTTGCTAAAGGCAAGAAAAAGACCAGGTGCAACTATTGTAAGGCAAATGATCATGTCATTAAGAATTGCCCTAAGCTAAAGGCTAAAGAGGCAAAGAAGAAAGAGTCAAATGCAGCCACAATAGCGGATGCTTCTACAAATGTAGATTCTACAAATGTTGTGCAGGATACAGAATGGGCATTTAGCGTGTATTGCCAGTATGACCCATCTGTACATGATGCATGTTTGGCAGTTTTTGTTGACTCTCATGTATGGTATTTTGATAGTGGTGCTACAAAGCACATTACCTCGCATCGTGATATGTTCACTTCTCTTGAGGCTGTCCCTAATGGGAATACTGTCACATGTGCCAATAATGCTTCTTACCCAGTGAAGGGTGTTGGTAAAATTATGCTTACTACTGCAAATGGCAGCGCTTTCACACTTTCAGATGCTTTGTATGTGCCAGGGATAAAGAAGAATCTATTGTTTGTCTCTGCGCTTGCTAGACTTGGATTTGTAGTCAAATTTGTGGATGACAGATGTACTGTTCATGATTTGACTTTTGGTGATACGATTATTGTATCTGGCACCTTGTTTTGTGGGTTGTATAGGCTCAATTCTTATGACAAGTGTGTGGAAGATTCAGCAAATGCAGTTTCTGATGAAAAGGCAGTTTCAGATGCAAAACTATGGCATGCTCGTTTTGGTCATCTGTACTTTGCTAGCTTACTGCGTTTGCAGAACTTTGATATGGTTGCTTCATTGCCCCCTCTTGAGGCACCATTGAAACATGTTTGTGAAGGCTGTATTTTAGGCAAAATGCAGCGTTCTGCGTTTCCAAAGGATGGTTCTGTGTGGGCCACTCGTAAATTGCAACTTATACATAGTGATGTATGTGGGCCTATGCAAACTCCGTCATTTGGTAAACACTTGTACTTCGTGACTTTCATTTATGATTACTCAAGGCATGCATGGGTATATCCACTGAAGGCAAAGTCCGAAGTGTTTTTGTCATTAGGAAGTGAATGGGGTCTTCTTGGGCCCTTTAATTTGCCCAAGCCTAATCAAGGTGATTAAGGAATAGCCAAATGGGGGGTTGCCATGTGGACTGAAATGTTGGGTTTGTAAGAGAGGTGTAAGAGTGGTCAAAGGGTGCACTTTTTTTCCCAAAAAGGAGGGAGGTAATTTTACAATTTTCGGACCTCCATAACTTCTACATACAAGCTCCGATTTGAGCGGAGATTATAGATCCGTGATCTACGCATCAAGAGCTTTCCATAGATATGTTACATGATATGGTTTTGTCCGCTAGATTTTAAATTCCATTTTTCCTCCAAAATTCAAATTCGAATAAAGTAGCCGTTTTGAAGCTTCTAATTAGAAAACGTTTCTTCTTAAGAGAAAAGGTTTGACTCCTTAAACTGCCAAATAAAAGGGCCCAAGAAGCCTTCCATTGACGTCCTAATGGCTTCAAACAGTTTTTTCTTATGGTTGAAAATGTATCCAATTGTACTGTGGGCACCCTCCGTTCTGATCGAGGGGGGAAGTACATGTCTAAAGAGTTTGATGCATTTCTGGCTAGTTGTGGAATAAAACACCAATGTACAGTGCCGTATATCCCTCAGCAAAATGGTGTTGCTAAGAGGAAAAACAGGTCACTTATGGAGATGGCACGATGTATGGTCAAGAGCCAAGCTTTGCCACATGCGTTTTGGCTTGAGGCTGTCATGTGTGCTGCATATGTACTCAACAGGTGTCCCACTAAGGCCCTGCAGTCTATTACTCCATACGAAGCTTGGCATGGCAGGAAGCCTTCTATTGGTCACTTGCGTGTCTTTGGTTGCTTGGCCTATGCTTTAGTGCCTGTGCAACAACGCAGAAAATTAGATGATAAGGCTGTCAAATGCATTTTTGTTGGTTACAGTGCTGAGAGCAAGGGTTACAGATTGTATCATCCACAGTCAAAGCGTATCTTGATTAGTCGAGATGTTGTTTTTGTGGAAGATGCTGTGCAGCCTTTGTTATAATGTACCAAAGAGACAGGTGTGAGCTCACGGGATGTATTTGATACATTGTTGCCTCTATTTACAGGTGGGAATTCAAATGTACGTCCTAATGAGGCAAATATTCAGCCTATGTAGATTTCAAATGACATCATAGATCAGCCTATTTCTGATGCAGATTTACAGGATATAATTCATGAGGATAGGGCTGAAAATGAGCAGGCTAGAGGTATGTCAAAATGGCTGGTGCAAACCTTGCGTGATAGTAAGATTGATGCACCTATGACTAGTCGTACTCGTTCATGTTTTCAGCATGCCTCTTATACATCAGATTGTTATGCTTTGGCTGTGTCTAGTACCTCTTTCATTTGATGAGGCATGCCTCTTATACATCAGATTGTTATGCTTTGGCTGTGTCTAGTATGTGTGAAGAGGAAGAACCTCTTTCATTTGATGAGGCACAAAATTCAGATTTACAGGATGTAATTCATGAGGATAGGGCTGAAAATGAGCAGGCTAGAGGTATGCCAAAATGGCTGGTGCAAACCTTGCGTGATAGTAAGATTGATGCACCTATGACTAGTCGTACTCGTTCAGGTTTTCAGCATGCCTCTTATACATCAGATTGTTATTCTTTGGCTGTGTCTAGTATGTGTGAAGAGGAAGAACCTCTTTCATTTGATGAGGCACAAAATTCAGAAAATTGGTTGGCTGCAATGCAAAGTGAATATGATGCTATAATGAAGAATGGTACATGGTCTTTGTGTGATTTGCCTATTGGTAAAAAGGCCATTGGATGTAAGTGGGTTTTTACGTTGAAACGAAAGCCAGATGGCAGTGTTGATCGCTATAAGGCTAGACTTGTTGCAAAGGGTTATGCTCAAGAAAAGGGCATTGATTTTGATGAGACCTTTGCTCCCACTTGTCGTATGACTACCATCCGTAGCATTTGTGCATTGGCAGCTCATAATGGTTTGAATGTACATCAGTTGGACATAAAGACTGCATTCTTGAATGGAGATTTGCATGAGGAGATGTATGTATCGCAGCCTCGTGGTTTTGTTCAAAAAGGGCAGGAAAACAAAGTGTGCAGGTTGAAAAAGGCTTTATATGGTTTAAAGCAAGCTCCACGAGCTTGGTATGAAAAGATACATGCATATTTGACTGCACATGGTTTTCAGAATAGTCCAACAGAAAGCACTTTGTATGTTAAACATGTGGATGATGTACATCTAATCATTGCTCTCTATGGCGATGACATGCTGCTCACAGGACCAAATGAGAGTCATATTGCTGATTTTAAGGCTGACTTGAATGCCTCTTTTGAGATTATTTGGGGATACAATTCAAGCAGTGTGATGGAGGTATTGCTTTGTGTCAGACAAAGTATATCGAGACATTGTTGCGGAGATTTGGCCTTGAAGACTGCAAGCCTATTGCTACTCCAATGGAGACAGGTTTGAAGTTGTCTTCATGATGCTGGAGATCACTTTGATGTCACACTCTATCAGACAGCTGTTGGTTGCCTCATTTATGTATGCATTATGAGGCCGGACATTCAGTTTGCAGTCTCACAGGTGAGCAGATTTATGCATAGCCCAGGGTCTCAGCATTGGAAGGTAGTTAAATGCATCTTTCGCTACTTGAGTGGCACCATACATCTTGGGTTGTTTTATCCCAAGGGGGGATCGTTGCCGCCAGATTTACATGCTTTTTCGGACTCAGATTGGGCTGGTTGCTATGACACAAGAGTGTCCACAAGTGGTTTTTGTTTCATGCTCGGTAGCTCATGCATATCTTGGTTGAGTAAGAAGCAACCTACTGTGGCCACTTCTAGTTGTGAAGCTGAGTACAAGGCAGCTTTCACAGCTACGGTTGAGTGTGTGTGGCTCAGACGGCTTATGGTGGCTGACTTGGGTGTTGGATAGGAGTCTGCCACCTCTATCTTCACTGACAGTCAGAGCGCATTGGCAGTTACGAGAAACCCAGTTTTTCATGCTCGCACAAAGTGCATTGAGGTGCATTATCACTATGTCAGGGAGAGACTCTCAGCAGGAGAGATCAGCTTGGCCTATGTACCAACACAGGACAACCTCGCCGATCTTTTCACAAAGGCCCTTCCTCGTGAGAAGTTCGAAGCTTTCCGCAAAGCTTTGGGCTTGCTCCCCTTTGTGGACTGATCTACTTCGGGCATGGCACTCCCCTATACATGAGTGCCAGCTCTCGTTTCACACCATCACTCCCAGCAGGGGGGATTTGTTGCCATATATATATAGGCAGTGATGTGTGTGAATACACTTAGGACCGTTGGGGCACTTTTTCCCTCTTTAGGAGGTTTTTTCCCCCGGCTTGTATATACGCCCATCCTTCTAGGGCTAACTTATCTTTTGTACATTGACACAATCTAATACACTTTGTGTTGTGTGCATTCTTACTTCTTCTACTCCAAGCTTTGTGTGCTTTTCTGCAACCCTAATTTCAACAAGTAGAATCTAGAGTGATTCTTAGTGCAAGTTACTTTATATGGGCTCTAAGAGTGTGAGTCCTTGCAAGAAGTGTAACAACTTCCTTGGTGGAATCTTGGAAAAGAACTCAAAAGAGAGGATCTAACAGCCACTATTCAGGTTTGGAGGTCTTAAAGAGACCCAAGCTTGGAGGCAAGGTAATTTTCCCAAGTGGTTGTTGCTTATTTATGTTTTTCTATGAATGAGAGAAAGTTTGGAGAATATCAAAACGGACCAACGTTTTTGGCCCCACCTACTAGGAGGCAACTTTGCTTCCTCTACTCTTTTTAGAGTCTCCACACACAAATGAAACTAACTTTCCCTTAGCCATTGTTATGTGAACAATGTTGTGTGGTTGGTTGAGAGAAGACTTGGATAAAGTTATGTGTGGTGGATGAAATGAAAGAAAACAATGATTGTTTTATTTTGATGTTTTGAATTGTGAGTACTTGGGAGACCTTAAGGAAAGAAAATCAATTACTTTTGCATTTATTTACATGTTTTTTGTAGTGTAGCTTCATGCACATGCAAATTCATGCTAAGTGTAGCTGTTATAAAGAAAAAATCATGAAATTCATGTAAAATTAAGTCTCATTAATAGAAAAATTGAGTAATTCATTCTAAGGAAACTTGATATGGGATTCTTGGACAAGAAAAGCATTCATTTGCACCTTCACATCTAAAATTATTTCTCATGCTACCTAGACTTTCATGCAGTAACATGATTTTTTTACGCCATGAAAGTTTCCTTGATTGCACATCCTCATTGTAGGGCTTATTTTTCTAAAATAGTAAGTCTTTATCATCATAATCTTATCCTCTTCCATAAAAAATAAATTTTTTCACACCGTGAAAAAACTATATATTTTTCGTGTCCTCCATAAATTTCTCAAAATTCTTTGATCAAGGAAAGATCTACATCGTAAATCATCATTGTGATCATCAAAGGAAAATATTCTACATAAAAGAAAATTAATAAAATGTCCAAGCGACTTAGTTTTTTAGGTTGGCTGCCACCTAAGGTATTGGTGTATTGTGCATGCCTTTTACATTGAAAAAATATTAATTTCAAGATGGAATTATCACCGTTTAAAAATCTAGACTTTTACCTCGTGAAAAATTATGTGGTTTTATACGTCATAATAAACTCCATTCTATGAAAAACAAAATTTAGATATAGGTGATGTGAGTGAGATTTGGTCTATGTGCTTAAAATTTGATAGAGTGATTGGTGATGATCTTAATTGAGAAGATAGTGCATCTAACTACTCACCATCCTTATATTAGTTAAGTGTAGGATCTCATAACTCGGCTAACACCCAATTGAGTTTGTTTTCCTAGAGAGAACTAGAATCTATTGAGACCTATAGAGAAAGGAAGCCATAAAAAATGCTTCAAGAACTGAGAAGAAGCAAAGTGATGTGAAGATTATATCCTCCCCACAAAATCCAATCGCCTTTTGGACTATGCAAAGGGACTATTTAGACTATAACTTAAAAGTAAACAAGAAGCTATATTTACTGACTATGGTCAAGCAATGAGCTATGGATGAATGAATGTTGCCAGTGGAATAGATACTCAAACTGTACCTCCTCCAACTATAATTGTGTAAGGGAAATCACTTGCATAACTGCTTTAAAACAACCCCATATCACTCTCCGGATTATGAGATGTTGCCAGGGCTCTTAGGACAAGAGAAGCATTCTTTCTTGCTACAGAGGAAATGAAAGTACATGAAGAAATTAGAGAGAGCTATCAACCAATATAGTTGCTTAATCACAAAGTAAGGCTTGGATAAATAAAGAGCTAATTCTGAATGGAGCAATAATAAGAGACTATGAGCTCTAGAGTCAATTGGATTCCAGTTTAACTTTCGGGAAGATGTGACTACACAAGCCCAAGCTCTAAGCTCTTGTGAAAGACCTTGTTAACAAAGGAATACCAACTTTAAAGCCAGTTCTAGGAGCTTCAAATAAATTCTAGAAGATAGCTACTCATCCTCATATTGTAGACCTTCATCATGATCAGATGAAATGAATAAGTGAGTAATCACACATAAAAGAAGACATTAACAATCAATTGATTGATCTCGAGTTCTCCTTGTACACATACACATAGTAACTTGGCATTGTAGAGCCTAATCATGAAAAGACAAAATGAACTACTAAGTAATTATACACAAAATATGACATTAGTATCAGTTGTGCCTGATCTTGAGTTCTCCTTGTACACATGCATGCAGTAACATCACAAGTCATGAGAGAAAATCAATCAATGAAACCCAAATTTTTAATAATATGATTACACTCCTATGATACTCAATTTGGGAACCAAGAAGGGATGGAGGACAAGCTGGGGAGTATGGTAACACTTGGTCAAAGAACAGATATAGGTGGGCTTATAGGACCAACTCTGCAACTTGCCATAGGAACCCTAACTCACCAACAATGTGGTTAAAGATCATGTACAAAAAAATGTGTAAAACTATTTAAGGGCATACTACCAATGATCTTACCACACAACAACAACCTCCCTTTCAGCTAACACCAAACCAATCAGGTTTTAATTAAGGAACCACCAGAAGAAAGTGAGTATCCTCACGTAAGTCAGAGTCCAAGACTATTATGAGAAGCCACATGATTTGGTCAAGGAACAAATACAGGTGGGCTTACAGGACCCTTCACAACTTGCCACAATAACCCCAACTCACCAATGTCAGGTTAAAGCTCGTGTACAACAAAATGTGTAAAACTATTTAAGACAGACAACCATCGATCTTACCACACCACATCCACCTCCCTTTAATCTAACACTAGCCAATCAGGTTTTGATTAAGGAACCTTCAGAAGAAAGTGAGTATTCTCATCTAAGTCAGAGTTCAAGATTTTTATGAGGAGTCACATGATATTATGCTCGACTTCTACATCTTGCAAGGAGCTATGCTAGTACCAATATTTAGAGTTGAAAGGATGAGATATTAACTCCGCTATTGGGAGTAATATATTAAAATATTTCCATTTCCAAGGAACCCACCAAATAGTAAATCCTTCACTTGATTAGTTTACTACTTAGACATATAATGGCCCCATGAAATGTTTTAACTTATGCTTGAGCCTGACATTATAACATTAAAGATAAGGTAGATTATCAGTTTGCCAATTTTAGTCTTTAAACTAGGCTAGGGGGGAAGGTAGGAGAAGAAGTGAGCAAGGATGAGATTATGTTCTAAATTCAAGATGGTGGAACGAAAGAACCATAGAACCATAGAACCATAGAAATAAGGTCAACACGATTGAGTGAAGAGGATTTTTTACCACAAGAAATGATGTTAGATCCTAATAAACAAGATTAATATGCTAATGTGATATTTACAACCCCTCAATTAGGGACTTTATATTTATGTGATCACGTAAAATTTTATGTTATCAACAAACATCAATAACATGTTAATATGATCACAACATTGATAGGCTATATCAGTTGTAGTGAGAGAAAGAAATGAAAAAAGGGCAGAGGGAGAAAGAGAAGATGGGGAGAGAGAGAGAGAGGATTCAAAGTTTACCCCCAAAAATGGCATTGTTGAAAAATCACCCTTTCTAAAAAGTTGAAAAAGTTGAAAAAAATAGGGGGGGACCATTTTTTCAAGCACTACCCTTCAAGTATAGTAGGGGGGAAACGTTTTATGCACTAATCCCCAAATATAGTGGTGAAAGTGATACTTTTAGGCTAGATACCTCCCTTATCACTAATCTTAACCATTTCCTAATTCTTTGTTACATGGCCCATTTCCTTGTTTTTTTGGCCCCAATGATTCTATTAATGGAATATTCCTCCCTAAATCTACCTTACCTCTCATACTAAGTTTAAATTTCTATAAGAAGGTGCTAGGGAGGACTATAAATTATAAATAAATCTATGATAAAGAAGAATTATTAGACATTAATTTAAAATCATAATAATAAGAGAATATGCTCAATAGAGAAATTATCAATTCAATCACACTCATAAAATAAGCAAGGGTGTACATTAATTTATAGCTTACACAAGGAGCATCTCTAGATCCACAATTAACTCCTTGAATATCTCCACCAAGGCACCTATTATATCTCTTAGACTAAACTTCCTATATCATCTCATACTACTCTTGATTCTCTCAATCACAACCATGAGTCCCTCAATTAGCTTTTTTCACCTTGTTATTCATCTTAATGTCACCCAACCAAATAGACTTTGAATAGACAACCTTTGATTTCATAAATATAAAAAAACCTTTTTCTATGCCCCTGAAGACCTCCACACATGTGTACACAAATCAAGGTTCATGTGCTCTCTCTCAAAACACACACCATCCATCACACAATTTTCCTCATGTGATCCTAGAGACAGCTTCATGCAGAGTCTGGATCCAATGTTAAAGCCATTTTGTTCTTCTAATAGCTATGTTATTTGCATTATTTGAATGTGATTACTTGTAGTATAAGAATAGTACATCTCTTATAATAAGGTCTCTAAGGTCTCTAAGGTCTCTAAGGTCTCTAAGGTCTCTTGTTTGAGCACTCTAAGTTTTGTTAAATAGTTGTGTACACTATGTTTTGATAGTTATAAAAGGTTCTTGTTAATGACCTTTTGAGATTTTTCTGCCCACTAAAGGATACCATGAAATATTTAATCATAACTACAATATATTTTTAGATGTAGTACTATTATCCTATTTAAAGGTTTCATTATTATACTAAGTCCTATTTTATTTATGTCTTGGAGAAGGTGGTATACATCCAATCTTGGAGAAGGTGGTGTATATCCAATCCTTAGATATTTCTTCAACTTTGAATAAGCTCATGATAAGGTTTTCATTAACATCTCTTACTTTCAAGATTCTTGAAAGTATTTGCCTCATTGCACCTACTACAATGACAAATTTTAAGTTGTGTCCTAGTCTTTAATATATAGATATACCAATAATGCCCAGTTTTACCATTTAAGTATGCCATTGGCAAGGTTATGATCCCTCCTTTTGGGCTTATTGTAATCTTATTGAAGTGTTTAATCTTGTAGATCTTATGGGTTATTATTTAATGCCATGTAGGGGAAACAAAAAGGAACATAGAAAGATTGTGCTCCTATTTTGTTTCAAATATTGTTTCTCCATCATAGAAAGAAGAATTTTTGTAAATTATTACAAAAAGAAAACAATTCTGAGAAAATTTCAACTTGCATTTTCTATCGTATATGAAATCACCTTACACATTAAACACTAGATGTTGCCCTTTTGGATTTTCTCTTCCACCTCCAACAAATGAGACATAACTTTTATCATAACTATTGCATTTTAGATATAGTCTAGCATAAACTAAAAGCATATATACAAAAAGATGTTACTAGCATGCCATGGTTCATGGTCGACCATTTCCAAAGTGAAAAATAGCATTTTATAGAAGCACAAAAACATTATTGCAAACTTGCAAAGATGAATCAATAGCATTGTATAGAAGCACAAAAACATAATTCCTAACTTCAAAGATGAATCAATAGGACTCTTGATATTTAACACTTTGAATGGAGAAAAATCTTGAGTTTACGATACCGAGCTAGGAGTATCCATTTAGAAAGTTGGAACATTGAAAACTCATATTTGCAAGGAGAGGTTGAATATCATGGGGTAAGTGTGAACATTCTTGAGTTGGTTTCTAGCACGTTTTGAAACTAGGGAAGGGATGCTTGTGGTACTTGCAAAAGGTAGGTGGTGCGCATGGGGCTCCTAAGAAAGGCAAGAGCTATCCACAAGACCTGCCCGCCCTTTGAAAACACAATTTCGATATGGGAAGAAGCATCCACACACATGGTCTCTAGCAAGACTTTTGGAATCGTCTAGCAAGACTTTTGGAATTGAGAGAGAGATGATGGTTTGCATGAAGTGTGGAAGCTATCAACCAGCCCATGTACACGTGGCAACGAGCCATTGTATGAAAATATCCGCGTTAGTCCGATCATGTCCTGGGCATGACTTCCATTAAACCCACGGGGACACGCAATCCAGGCACATGGATATTAATATTAATAATCCCACATTCTCATCGTGGTTGGCACCTTCAGTGAGGCGCGCACTGTGCAAGTGTCTGAGTAAACCTATTTTTCCCTTCTTAGCAAGCATGGAGCTCCATAGCCTTTATGGCAACCTCTTCTTTTCCATGGCTGCTTTAACTTATGTGGGATACCTGCAACCACCCAAAGGGTTTGACACTGATGATACTACTACTAGCCATGGAGATGGGAGCTCCCACTATTACGACTCTATGCCCGTTTTCCTCTTCTTTTGCTGCAACTCTGCCTGCTTCTACCTTGCAGTGTGTGGCCTGATAATATACGTGGAGGTGGTGACCCTACTCAAAGATGGGCTCGTTGAGGGTATAGTGGAAAGGGCTATGGCGGCGCTGTGGAGACTGTGTGTGTTAAGCATGGCGATGGCTTTTGCTTTCGCGGGAATCGCAAGCTCTTCAAGGTCTTCCCTCGGTTTTCTTTGCGCAGTTTCGGTTGTGGGTAGCGCTGCTATCATAGCGTCGTGGTTCCTCGTATGGACGAGAAAGCTAGTGCATCAAAGCATGTGTTCCTTCATAAAGAAATCCTTGGCCAAAATCAAAAGAACAGTCGTCCGTCCACCCCAAACATCATCACAAGAACTTCCCGTTTGATAAGAGTTGACATCACCATCTGTTTAGCCTGTAAAGATTGATGTTTATTCATACACGCAATTAACTCTTCTTGCACGCCCTCTAAAGAAAAGGCTACCTACTAGTACCACCCTTCTCTTCATATATCTTTCATTGTGAAGATTCTCTCTTTAGTTATACACCACCTTAACGGGGCACATCTATCATCATCCTTAGTAGTACAAACACTTCCCTATTCAAGGGTTTTCTTGCAGTGTTGAAACCCAATTCGCCCATGTTTACTAGTCAATCTTCCTTCATAGCGGTAAAAACTATTGAAGACAAACTCTAGTATCTTACTTACTCTGCATGGTAAGGAAAGAAGATTAAGCTAGATTAAGCTGACATATTCAAAAATACAATGGGTGAACCACTTTGCTAGCTTTTTGTTTGATTCTTTTGGGTTTCTTAAAAAAGATAAAAAGTGTGGATCCAAGATAAATGTCATTGATTGCATATGTGGAGACAACTGAGACCTAAAAATCGTGCAAAAGTAAAATTAATTTGAGAGTGCTTCCAAACATAGCCTATAACATGGAACTACAAAAATGAGATACCTTAAGCACATAAGAATTATTGTGTCATATAGTTCGTTGTACTCTTTCCCAAGGTCCTCAAACAGTCTTTGGTGGTAAGTGCAATCCTATTTTCAATGTCAATCTAATCTATTACAATATTCACACTGTCTCCAATATTTTGTAATCTTTCCATGTTTCTCATATCTTGGTGGGAAGTCTCTTGAGCCAAACTATCAACTTCAAGATCTATTTTTTTCTTGAGAGATTCTTCATAAAGTGCTTTCCCCCTTATGTTCTTATCATGTGTCACTTCTATCACCTTCACTTCTTCACCTTCCTTTGATTATCTTGATGGTGGTACTTGTCTGGTTGATACAAACAAGACCTTTATCAAATCGAATTAGGACTAATGGCACAAAACTTGTTTGTTGCCCTCCAAAATTTAAAAATTCAATGAATTTGATGTTTTATAATAAATAGAAAATACCTTCAGTATGGTGTGTATAGTAGTTAGTGTTCGTTAATATAATGTGTAACATAGTTAGTGTCATATATTCCATCTTAAATGCATGAGGATCTAAACATATTCACCTTTTCAGTATGTGGGTATATTATAATGTTTCTTTTGGTTTATCTTTTTTCCTTTTTACACATTCTTGACATCAAATAAATAAATGAAGAATTTTTAGAGGACCCCAAAATGATTTTTGATTTTACCTAATGTCAAAATAGCCAAACAGAGGTGGCAATGAAATCCAATGAGAGAGGGTAAAAAGCATTAATTTTTTCATCGAGACTTTGACTAATGGGTTCGTCATATTTGTTAGAGGATATACATATAAGTTTATTGAGCACAAACAAAAAATATGTGAACTTTAATTATCAAATCATTCTTTGCTCTATTTGTTGTTTGTTGAGCACAAACAATAAACATTAGACCATTAATTTTCAAATCATTCTTTGTTTTCTCAGTAGAAAATTACCTCTATTATAAACATAATTATCACTAATTATGTTATTAATTTTTAAATCATTCTTTATTTTCTCAGTAGAAAATTACCTCTATTAATAACATAATTATCACTAATTATAATTAAGTTTTAAGCCATTGAGGGTTCTACTTGACCATTGGGGTGTTGCTAACACTTATGCATCATAAAAATCAATTTTTTTCTTGGTTTAGTACTCTAATTTACTCTCCCAAATTAGAGTTTATAGTTTTTAAAATTGGGAAGTATTAGACTCCTTTGCAAGGAACTAGACACTAGCATAAGTTAACCCATTGCAAAGACATCCCCATCCCCATAAGGGGACCATGGTAAATCCACTCATAGTTGATAAATTTAATGATAATGATTTTCATACATGGAAAATAAAACTTAAGTTTGTTCTCATCGTGAAAAATGGGCTTTGGGGGATAGTAAGTGGAAGAGAAAAGTGTCCCAGATTAGAAGAGGAAGTTTCAGCTTTGAAGAGATGAGATGGCTATAGCCATCATTGCATTAGGCCTAGGAGATAGTTTCACCCATCATATTCCATCAGGCATGGGATGAACTAGAGAAGCTATTTAGTGCCAAATAAAAGAACTCTAAAATTAGTTTAAAATTTCAATTTTTGGTTTGGACATCAAAGAGAGTGAATCAATCCAAGAACATTTAAATAAAATTAAAAGTGTTAAGCAACAACTTCTATGTGTTAGGCCTTTAGTGGAAGTGAAGGATGCCATAGTAATCTTTTTCAAGAGCATAAACTTGAAAGCATTTAGCCCATTACCACCTTGAAGAATCTACCCGAACTAATCTTCACTAGCATTGAAATAGCCTTGATCAAAGAAGAAAAAAGACTCAACATCAAATTGGGTGGAGCTTCATCAAACTGGGTGGACCAAGGCAAAGTGAAGTGCAAATTTTGTGCAAACCAAACCCACATAGAGAGATATTGTTGGAGCAAGAAGAAGACTCCAAACAACACTCAAGAAAACATCATTATCAAAGAAGAGAAATGAAAGGGCTTCCCAAGAAGGAGACCAACCATCCGGAATGACTCATCTAGTTGATATGGAAGAGGGTGGGAAGCCCTTGCACCATAGAAAGAGTGTAGGAACAAACCAATGTCATGGGGCTTTTCCCAATCACACTCGGGAGCATAAAATAGCTCAACCAAGAAGACAATATCCCATGACCTAGCTCACAAATGCAAGGGCATGGTGTGTCACTCACCTCGTGAATACTTGTGCTTAGGATCCTTGTAGGAGATGATGTTGGCATGTAGCTGCACGCCAAAGCTACCACTGCCTTGCCACACTCCAAAGGAAGCTCTACCGTCCTCACAGCTTACTCTCTCACAATGCAAGAAAGCAAGCACACATAAGAGCTCATATAAGAAAGCACACATAAGAGCTCATATAAGAAAGCAAGAAGTATCATAACATAGTAGAGCACTCTATTGAATTAGCATAAAAGAATGAGTCATGAGAGTTACATTTTAGGAACTTTGTAGGTGACCTCTAGGGTTCACACTCTTGGGTGGTCAAAATTAAAAAGTTTGGTGATCTAAAATAAGATGGAGAAAAAAGCATGCTTGCACCACACAAAAACAAACCAATGTTGTGGGGCTTTGCCCAACCACTGTCGGGAGCATAAAACAACTCAACTGAGAATCCAATATTCCATGACCTATGTGACAAGTGTAGGGGAAGGGGTGTCACTCATCTCATTGATGAATACTTGTGCTTGGGATCCTAGTAGGAGACGATGTTGCTGAATAGCCACACTCCAAAGCTCCACTCCACCGTGGCCACCGCCGCAGCTAGCTGCACTCCAAAGGAAGCTCGACCCTCCTCATAGCTTACTCTCTCACACTCACTCTCTCACATGCAAGCAGGCAAGCACACATAAGAGCTCACACAAGCAAGCAAGAAATAGCATAAGATAGTAGATTGAGAAGAAGATAACTCTATTGAATTAGCATAAAAGAATGAGTCATGAGAGTTACATTTTAGGTTTTGTAGGTGACCTCTAGGTTTCACACTCTTTGGTGGGCCAAAATTAAAATTTTGGTCCTCTAGCTCATTTGGCCACTCTAGCTACTGTAAACACCTATTTTAAAGCTAGCACTCTCCACATGAAATCCTGGGTTTTACACACACGTAAAATATACAAAACATGGTTTTCAAGTGAGCTCCAAACATTCTCGTCCCTCTGACGACCCAAAGGTGATGAAAATGATATTGTGGCCAACATTGATGCCATAGAGGTCTCCAACAAGGGGATTAACATACCTCCCTTCCTAATGCAAGTTCCATCCTCGTAATATGTCAATGATGATGTAGTGCAAGGCTGATGCTAGATGCATGTTGGCATTGGAAATGTCAGAGGCCTTGGAAGGTCTACAAGGTAATAGGGTACAATCAGTAAGGTGCTCTTGTGGAAAATAAGTGAAATTTAAGCATAATGCAAACATCTAATGCAGCAGTGAAGAAGAATTTTTGTGATTGGTCTAATTTTTGTAGTTAAGATAAGGGTAATATTATGCTTGGTCCAAATTTGATCTAAACTAAGATGGAGCAAAAAGCATGCCTTAGGTTATGATCCTAGTCTCTATACATTGTCACTTTGGTGAAACCATCTCTAACTATTATCTAGCCTCATAAAGGAAACTGTTAAGTGATTATTACGTGCTTCACCTTTTTAAAAATTTATTTAATAAGAAGATAAAAATGTAAAGGTAGGGCACCACTCTGCAGAGACCCAAGCAATGGCATAGAGTCCTCATACAAGAGTATCAAAGAAGCGCGTACCTCTACAAATTATTTTTTTTAAAAATCCCTTTATTGGTAGGTTTTTAGCCACAAGGTCCCATCCCATGGAGATCAAGGCTCCATCACTAAGATTCAAAAGTCCTACCTAGATTGCACATAGCGATGATTATCTTTTTGTGTTTTTTTTAATTTTGTTTTGTTGTTTGTTTTTTGCTTAAACTAGTTTCACTTTCACAATTCACCTAGAAGGCTCTATTCTAATTAAAGAGGGCACAATAAGGAAGGTGGAGTACTTGGCATAATCTTTTTAGCATACTTTAAAGTCGATCTTATAAAGGATTGAAATAGGACCAAATCTTGAATGGTTATCCAAGTAATAACTAGAAAAGTGATAAAACACTCACAAAATGATCCAAGAAGCAAGCATGCAAACAAACACTAAATACATAATCATTAAAACTATTGAAATTAAAAACAATATAAATAGTTGAGGATGGGTTTAGAATACACCTGGTTAGTTATATGATTGGGAAGTTGGTCTTGCGAATTGTTTGGATTAAATACATAATCATTAAAACTATTGAAATTAAAAACAATATAAATAGTTGAGAATACACCTGGTTAGTTATATGATTGGGAAGTTGGTCTTGCGAATTGTTTGGATTAATGATGAGAATTTCCATTGTGCTTCCTTTGAACCTTAAAAAATCTTTAAAAATCAATGAAACACTTCATCATCATCAAATAGCTATAACTCATACCATGGGTCATACTCTATGTCACTAAGCTCATCATCCTCACAGTTTGCTTCTAATATATATGTCTTCTTTGGTAGTCGAGGCAATGGTCTAAGTTAATCCTCACTATGATCTGGCATGGGTACTATAGGTAAGTGAGCTAAGTAGCTACCTTGAGTTAAGTTATCTAGAAAATCACCCACCATGCTTCAGAAGGGACAAGGAGTTGGTAACTTTATTTCATAGAATGGTGGTGTAAGTGCATAAGTCGTTGCCCTCTTTCCCTGCTCTACAAGCTCTTCCTGTGCATTTCTTACTTGAGAGGTTCCTCCCACTGGATAAATTACACTCACATCATCATGTCGTTGTGGTGCCTATCCTACCATTGATTGTAATAGTCCTGTCCCATAACGCCTAAAATAAGTTCTACGATGCCAGCATAAGTAGGACGTTGTGTACAACACATTCCACTCACAGGTAAAACATGGTGTAAGGGGATGAAATTGTAGGTAGAATAGGTACACAAAGGTGGCTTCACAACTTCTCTCCCCTGGTGCATAAAAATAGCATGAGTGGGTTTGGAAAGAAGGAATACTTAGCCGCCCTTGATAGTACCATTCCAGGCAATCTGGGTCTAGGATAGGGTCACTTGTATCAATCCATGAAAAGTCCATGCTCATGGCTTGTAGTCATAGCAAAGTCATACTTTATTCTCTTATTTGACATGTGCTCTTTCTCATTATCATTTTTTTAATTTTTATGGTTAGTGAGATTTTTAGCATGTGTGTAGGTGCTATATTGTTGTACATGTTGGTGTAAGCTATATTGCCATGGGTTATCTTTTTCCAATAGGCTCCCTCTTAATATGGACATGAACTTTGTCGTCGACGGGGGAGAAAAATGTGGAGGATAAAAGTAATGATATTAGCATAAGTCCCCCCCTCTTGCTTTCTATCATACCTTAACCTCGCAAAAGGTGTTGTAGGTTTTTTGTAGCCACCCCTTCCAACTATTCTACATCGGTGTTTGTTGGCTAGGAGCGCCCTTTGTTACTTGTCATGGCATGTCAATTTCTAGCTTTAATTGCAGTAAAGGGCTCTCATAAGACTGGATGGAGCTTATGGGTTCTCCCTTATAGATGAGCAATGGAGTTAACACTTGAGATAAGTCAATTTATACTTGCGTAGTGGGTCACTCTAGGGAAACCAATGGGGTTGGGGCTTGGATAGCCAACAATGTTTTTTTAACATTTTGTGATGTAGAAGCTTCACCATCGATCACCATATCTTGTGTGATAGGGTTTATTTTTGGGATCCAGACTTGTTTGGGTGTTGGTGGTGAAGGTTCTTTTATTAAAGTTTTCCCTTTGTTAGCAGCTATTGAAGCCTTTATCCATTTCACTAATGAGATTTTGGAATTGGTAAGTGGTGGTAGTGAGACTAGTGGTATACATTTATGTTTTGGTATCCAAATACAATGGTCACCTTCATAGTAGCCTTGAGATCTCAATAACCGTTTGGGTATCCATTTTGGGGTAACTTGTAATTTGGACTTCCTATGTCGATTATTATGTTGAGGCCCTCTTTGCTTTGTTGGTTGAGGTGGTATAGAAGATGGAGAAATTTTAGGAACCCATTTCAAGGTAGATCTAGGTTGCCACGTTTTTTTAGCTCGTTGATCTGGTCATCCTTTTAATATACAAGTGTGGGGGTAAAAGAATCGAGAGTTCCTTGAATAGTGGATGCGAAGTGAAGGGGGTTTCCTTATATTTTGTGGATGTTAAAGCTTCCTTTTCTTTGTGACTCTCAGTAATAGTGAAAGGTGGTAGGGGTTTATGAGTAGAATGTTAAGCCTTGGCTTCACCCACCAAAAAGACACATCTTGTCGACCAATCAATCAAGAAGCCACCATCATCCATGTACAATCAAGTATTACTTATTCACGTAATGTTTTGCTAGGCATAACTAGGAGTTCGTTGAAATTTGAGCTTAATGATGAGCTATGGTGGATCAAACACTAGAATCAACATAATTAACAAAGTGATTAGCAAGTGATTAAGATGTAATTAGTGAATAATTAGCACATAGATTAATGTAGGCATGGATACTCAAAAACCAGCAAATTCTCATTAGGGCTATGTCTCAATTTATAGAGTTTACATCAAGCATCAAATCCCATTGATTTCTCCATGATTCACTCCCAGAATATCTCCACCTCTTGCCTGATTCTCTCCATCTCTTCTCTTTTCCCTGAATATCTCCACACTCCTAAATTCCCTCATGCTACCCATTATTCTCTCCCAGTAGATTCTTCTAACCTTTTCACAGGTTCTTTCACAATTACATCTCCTCTTTTACAGCCTCTATCCAAGAGCTTGTTCCCACACACACCCTTTTCACTTGTATATTTCAACACCTCCCCTCAAGTGAATAATCCTAGCACACCTGGACCCTGTATCAAGTTTCCCTCTTACTTGATAGCCCGCGACCAGTGCCTCAAGTCCCTAAACTCCATAGTCCTTGACACTCTCTCTCTTAATGTGTCCAAGGCTACTATAAGTGCCCGCGACCTTGACTAAAGTACTCACACATACATCTACCACTTGGCCTACATCATCGGTGGTTTTACTTTATTGGGGCAGGTTACATTGGGTTGTGGGGTGTCTCTCTCTCTCTCTCTCTCAGAAAAGATGATCCGACTCCACTTCCCTTGGAGCCTCCATGAAGTTTGCCGATGTCGTTCCTTCTTCACTGGTGGGTTTGCTGTAGCAGTCTCTCGCCATGTGTCCTGGCTTTCCACATTTGTGGCAAGTGAAGGTCCTCCCTCCTACTCTGCCTCTTCCTCGTCCTCGTCCTCGAGAGAATCCTCCTCGGGTGAAGAATGCTTTTTCCTCTCCTACTGTTGAGTCGAGCTCTTTCTTCTCTTTGCCTCTGCTCTCTTGCTCTAGTAGAGCTGCTTCTATCTCGTGTATCTTCAGTTCAGGTACATTCTTTAGTGTTGCTACAATGTTTTCATAATCTCCTTTGTCCACACTCTTCAAAAGTACAGCTAATGCTTCATCATCTTCTACCTTTTTGCCAATAGCTGCCAGCTGTTGCTTAATGCTTTTATATTTGTTCAAGTGTGTGATTAAAGGTTCACTTTCCTTCATGTCCAATTTGTAGAATTGCATTAATAGATTTATCTTGGAATTTTTCGCTTGTGTACCAAATAATTTATTAAGTTCATCCCATGCATCTTTTGCCCACTGTATCCCTGTGATATGATGAATGATTTCATCATTTAAACTGAGTGCAATAAGTCCCAATGCTTTTTCATTCCTTCTCTTCCACTCATTTTCTCCTCTCTTTGGGCATTCATCTCTCCCTTCAACTAATCCCCACAAATTTTTCCTCATCAGCAAATACATGGTTTTTGTCTGCCATGTATAAAACTGTTCCCCATTAAATTTGGCTATTTCCTGTGCTGAATTCATGGTGATGTGAAGGGGGTCTTACCTCTTGATCCAAATTCAATATTCAAGGGCAGTGTCTACCCTTTTACAACTCAATATGGTGTTTAATAGATGATTACAATAATTTTATCAGCATAAAATCACCAGAAATTACATTAAATTGAGGGTAACCAATTTGTACGGGATGGTTGGAGTATCAAACCAACTCCGATTTGAAATCTAAAGTTATAGGGATCTGTATCAGATACCTAATGGTTAATTTGAACCCTCAATTGCACCAAAATACAGTGATTAGCACTGATACTGATTAGCAAATTAATGCTCTGGTTTGTGTGCAGAAAACAGAGTATGCGGGGAGCCCAGATCTGGTGCCTTCCACTTCAAATGAGCTCAAATTCTTTCAAAGGCATCAATAGCAATGAGTCTAGTAGAGGATTAAGCTAAGAAACACAAGATTTGACCAAATATTGAAAGCTTAATCTCTGTTTTACCAAAGTCACCTGCAGATTTGATGAAGAGCTTGGATCTCACTGTAGACTTGATGAAACTCAATTCTGTCTTCACCAGCTTGTAGAGCATGCTTGATTACCCCTTGGGCTAAGAGGAATTAGAGAGCTTTGATCTGTGGAAGTTGCAATGTCAAAAACACCTCAGAAAATAAGCACCGGCGAAAATCGCGAATTCTCCTGATTCCTTTGGCGGTTTGCTGCGCCGTTTTGATGGGCTGGTAGCCAGGGGTGTTGACTATTATGTGCTAGAAGTTCTTGCCCTAATTTTGAGTGTGCTAGATGCTAGAGACCCTCCACTGGGGCTGGGGGTGAAGGGGAAGATGAAAAACTCACTAAAAACTGATTTTTTTTGCTAATTACCTACTAATCCTGATTAATTCACTAATGGGCTCATAAATCTGGTTGATTCTAGGCATGGCTCTGATACCATGTTGACATTTGAGCTTAATGATGAGGTTTGGTGGATCAAACACTAGAATCAACATAATTAACAAAGTGATTAGCAAGTGATTAAGACGTAATTAGTGAATAATTAGCACATAGATTAATGTAGGCATGGATACTCAAAAACTAGCAAATTCTCATTAGGGCTATGCCTCAATTTATAGAGTTTACATCAAGCATCAAATCCCATTGATTTCTCCATGATTCACTCCCAGAATATCTCCACCTCTTGCCTGATTCTCTCCACCTCTTCTCTTTTCCCTGAATATCTCCCAGAATATCTCCACACTCCTAAATTCCCTCATGCTACCCATTATTCTCTCCCAGTAGATTCTTCTAACCTTTTCACAGGTTCTTTCACAATTACATCTCCTCTTTTACAACCTCTATCCAAGAGCTTGTTCCCACACACACCCTTTTCACTTGTATATTTCAACAGTTCTCCCACCAAGTGCTTGCTTTCCATCACACTATGTCTCTATTTATAGTAGCCCAATAACCTTGGTATTTCTACCATGGATACCTTTCACCTTTAAAGAGGTATCTACAAGTTGAGGTTTTCCCAATTGGTTCCATGCATTGAAGAAACGTATATTGTAACTAGACCCCTTATCAAGTTATGCATTATGAAGCACTTTACCATAAACTGAATGGATATTCGTAGAGCTACTATGTGGTCCTCTGTGTCTCCTTTAACTTCTCCCATGAATGCTTGTGAGGATCCCATCATAGCTTCTTGTCCATTTGCTATTTTCAGATTTCCTTTCTTTAGCCTCTTGTCAAGCTTGAGTTTTCTTTAGCCTCTTGTCAATCTTGAGCTTTCTTTAGTTCCGCTTTCTCCTAGGTTGCCTTCTTATCATGTGCGACCCACAAGGCTTCCTTGGTAAGAGGACCATAATAATTTTTTACATTTACTACCATTAAGGAAACTGAAAGTTTCAACTCCATCAAGAGTCTCAACACATATAATACTTTGTGGAGTAGCTTTGCAAACCCTAAATGGTCCCTTCCTAGTATATTTGAGCTTTTCTTTTCACTACTACGGACCCCATACATGAGTACAAGATCTCCTACCTTAATGTCATTGTCCTTGAGATTTTGGTCAAACCACTTCTTTCTTTTATACTTTTCTAGAAGCATGTTTTGCACTGCAATTTATCCCTCCTCCCTAAGTTGTTCTAAAACAAACAATTGGTCAACCAATTCATTACCATCAAGCTTTTCACTTATAGGTTACCCTTAAGCTAGGGATCATGAACTCCTAAGGCAATACTGCCATACCATAGAAATGGCACAACACAAATAAAATATAATCCGATTGAAAATCCAATCTCTCCAAGGGCCCATTTGCATGGGTACAAAATCTACGCATATGCCCTATCTCGAGTTTGGATAGGTGGATTGTATGCATGTAATGAAGAAGATTTTATATGCACATGCACATGGGGGATGAGTCCTAGGGACTTGGGCTTTAGGGTCATTTACATGTGTAATTTTGGGGTCCTTGGGCTATATTAGGCCTAGGGTTCATGGGCATTATACCTTTTTGATCATATTTTACTCTATGTTTTCTTGGTAAATGGCATGTAACTAATTGCAACTTTGTATAATGTGCGATAAATCCTTAGAGTTTCTATGAGCTCAGACTCCTAGCCTATGCATCGAGCCTCAATAGTCATTGTCAATATTGAAATAAGAACCTTGTTTGGTGCTCTCAAATTGGCCGTTTTCCTATCGGTAATATGGTGTTGACTTACGTTTTGGGATCATGAATGTGTTAGTGAGATTTTTAATTACATCTTTGATGAAATGCTTATCTTAATCACTCACTAGATCAAATGGACATCCAAAGGAGGTAATGATATTCTCATAGAGAACTTAGCAATTGCCATGACATCCACTTTTTGTGAGTCTCTTGCTTCAGCCCATTGGTTACATAATCTGTGGCAACAATGATGAAGCATGCTTGTGTGCCATGTGCAACAGCACTAATAGGGCCAATGAGATCTAAGCCTCATTGTTATGGGCTACCACACCTCCAAGAGGGAACTCAATACATTCACCTAAAGGATGAGCAATAGATCACAACCATCGTAGGGAACTTACCAATGCTTTGAACTTGAGTCCCTTGAGGCCTCCAAGATCACTTATTAAGCTCCAAACCTCCAAGCTCCACCTCCATGTTGTCATCGTAGAGTTTCTCACACCGTCACGCATAAGGAAATCACTCTCCCACACAAGCATGAATCATACAAGCATAGAAGAGGCACAATGCTAGAATGCTATCTCTCTCAATCTCTCTCAAGACATAAAGAAGAACTCTCTATAGCAAAAAGGGGGATTGTATCTTTTCATTTATGAGAAAATGCCTTATATACATTTGGCCCTTATTCACACTTGGGTGCCTAAACTTACTTAACTAGGCCTTGGGTGGCCAATATCTCATAATGTACAACTTTTATAGTATCGTTTCATGACACTTATTAGTGTCATCAATTGGAGGAGCATACTTGTTAATCCAAAATGGGATTAACAACCCCCCCTTCCCTGATGTACGTTCTGTCCTCACACAACCTGTTATACCGAGGTCTACAGACCTGGTCATGAAACTCATGTCAGTAGAAATTTCTTCGTGAGATGGAAGCTTCCTGAGGGTGCGTCTGAAGGCTAAGTGGGAGCGCCAGAACCCTGTGTCCACCATGTCTTCGAATGTGACATGCGTGTAAGTCAAAAGACACCTTAGATGATGGTAAAAGAGCATCATGCCCCAATTAGATGGCATTTGATTTATGTCAAAGTACAGGTGTTCATCTTCATAGCCATCATAGGGCTCTTTGGGTTGATCAATCAGGACCATGAGAAATTTCAAAAATCAAACACTTGTCATGATTGCTGGGTCTGGGGGATACGTCGCCATGCTTGTATCTGTAAGATTCCTCCCTCTAGTTTTTGATGATGTAAAGAAGTAAGAACCTCCCCTTCAGTCTCTTGTAATCATTCTCCCCTCCTAAAATGGAAAAAGATCTTGTTTAACCTTGTTTTGGTCTAGAGAGAGAAAATATTCTAGAGAGAGATAACAAAAAATTGAAATATTTTTGGAGAAGTATTTTTTTTTCAATTAATAGGAAGAGAAGTATTTTTTTCCAATTAATAGGAAGAGATCCCCTGAAACAGAATTTTAATCAGAAATTTCTAAGTTGCATTAGATTTGGACAATGGTGGGTGAGCCAAGGAGTCGCCTAGTTCAAAGTTCTAAGCCTTATTAAATTCTTTTGAATTTAAAATTGTGATACCCTTATCCATTAAGGTTGGAAAATAAAAATTAAAGAAAAATGATAAATTTTAGAATTATTCACAAAAAATAGTAAAGAAAGGCTCACATAAGGTGAAGGTTCCATAATTATGAGTTTTTAGATATTTTAGGAGACTTTTGGGAGGCCTTATGATGACACCTTACGAGAGAGAAAACCCATCATCTAGGTGACACCTAGAAATCACATCAAACAGTCATTTTTTTATTCAGAAAAATCATAAAGTGGCTAGATATTTTATCTCTTATCTCTCCTCTTTCAAACTAGATCAAAAAGTGGGCATAACTAGTCGAAAACTAGTCCAAATTCGATCAAGCTGAAGCTGGAAGCCTCTAGATCCCAGTTGGACTTGGTTGGTGGCCTCCTTCACCTATAAATAGAGCCCCATTCCTTTGTATTTTCATCTTAGAGTAATTCTATGCTAGTGTAATGTTTATTTTAGTGTATTTCCTTTATCCCTCTACCTTGCCTCTCCATTGTGAAGCTTTGGTGCTTCACTAAACATCTTCCTCTCTTGAAGATTGCCCTCTTCTCTTGGTGGCCAAGCCTCTTCCTTGAGGGCTACACATCTTTTGCAAGGTAAAGAATCAAGAAAACAAAGGGTAAGCCTAAACAATGAAGTTTATTCTTTCTTTTTGATGTTAATCTTTTTCCTAACCTCTCTCATGCTTGGGAGTCATTTTATTTTATGAGTTTCCTCTTAAAACTATGCTTTTCTTTATTTATGTTATTTTTTAGATGAATTAATGTTTATGTTTATGCTTAGGTTTATGCATAAACTAATTTTTATATTAAAAGTGTAATTTTAAGCATTCTCATTTCATAGTAAAAGTGGGAAAGCTATGGTAAAATTTTATTATTAAAAAATGAAGGTTTATTCATAAATTCAATTTTATGCTAAAAGTGTAATTTTGAGAATTTGCATTTCATAGTAAATGTGGGGAAGCTATGGAAAATTTGTATCATTAGAAAATATATGCATAAATTAATTTCTATACTAAAAGTGAATTTTTGAGTGTTCTCATTTCAAAGAAAATGCGGGGAAGCTATGGCAAAATTTTCATTATTAGAAAATGAATTTTATGCATAATTAATTTTATGCTAAAAGTGGAATTTTAAGCATTCTCATTTCATTAAAAAATGTGAGGAAACTATGGCATAATTTTTATCATTAGGAAATGAATTTATGCATAATAAATTTAATGCTAAAAACATTGAAAGATCCCAGCCCCCTCTACGCAACGGCGGATTCGGGGGTGCTAGCAGTGGAAGCATCACTTCTTATGCGGGGTAGGTTCCCTCACTCGGGGCCTTGCCCACCACGGATATCCAGACAAGAGACTAATCCCTTGGTTCTTCAAAAACCAAACCCGAAAAAACTTTCCCCCTACTGGAAAGCACGGGCGATTCCTCTAAGATATTTGTACTCTAACGTAGTCAAGGTCATTACTGACCAAACTGATCCGACTTAACCTGTGAGTCACTTGGTTAGATCAAGGAAGAAACTTGCACTTGGATCATAGAAACCAACCCTTTTTTTCCCATCAAGAGGCACAGCCCGCTGATTCTTTTTCCATAGAACAATTACTATTTGGGATTACTTCATCTATCGTACTATGACAGAATTGAGTCTCATTTTACGGATCCATCAGTCTAGCCTAATCCCATCCAGTCCCACGGGTTAGCCAACCGCCCAACCACTATAGTGATGGGATCCAATTAGGAATTTGGTTATGTTTTGTCCCGGGTACCAGGGAAAAGAGTTCCCAGGCCCCCTAGCCGGATATTCATGCAAATTTAATGCTAGTCACACCACTTACACACCCAATATGAAATTACCTTGTTCACAAATTCAGCTATCGTTAAAACAATCATTTAATATGAAACCATAGTGTCACTGATGATAATCCTCAAAAATATCCGATTGAATCCTAATTTCCAATCATACCTTCATCGGTGTACCTATGGCATCATTGGCAACCAAAACGCTCACCACCTGTCCCTCAGGGGCCTTTTCGATAGTTCCTAGCTCATAGTACTCGATAATATATTTACTTATAAAAATCAAGATGGAATCTCCGTTGAAGATCAGCAAGATCTACCAATAGATCCATATAAAAGAGCCATGGATTCATCCATTGAGGACCAGCAATGTCAATCAGCCAGATCCATGCCCGGTTTCAGAAAACAACTCTTACTCCTTGTTCCAATATCTTCCCCCACACATGTGGGTATCTTCGGCGACCCAACGCCCGAGCACCGTATGGTCAATACCCTCTAGGATCCTTTGCAGGTCACCTAGCGCTTCACTCATAGGCCGCTTCCTTCGTCCCTCATCCAATGTACCCGAAGCTCACCACATTTAAATCGAACCGAGGCTAGTCAAGACCTCGGCCGACCTTGCTACATGCGAGACGTTCTCCGTTGACTCTCCGTCAGCTATTGCAACTTAATCAGCTAGGTCTCCACAACCTCATTAACTTAATCAATTAGGTCTCCACGACCTCATTCACAGGACGATCAAAATGCTTCCCCAGCATTATTGACATAAAACAGTCATCTTAAAAACAAGTCATAAATACAATTTCTATAATGAACTCTCGTCTTTCCACATTGTTCCACATTAATCCACATTACTTAATCCACGTCCAATTCATATGTATACCCATTCTCATCCAATCACATCATTCTCCATCTCATCACATCTTTCCTCGTTTACCCTCATCACATCTCATCCACGCGCATCTACCCATCTCCACATCTCATCATATCACATTCATTCACATCTTATCCATTCATATCTACCCCGATCCACATCACATCTCATTCATTCACATCCCGATTCACATCACCTCACATCTCATCCATTCACATCTCATATCATTCATTCACATCCTGATTCACATGACATTCATCTATTCACATCAATCACATCACCTCCATCAATCACATTCATTCTCATCACCATCCCATCACATACATTCTATCCACGTTACATCACATCACATCTACCCACATCATATCTCATTCATCCCATCCACATTACATCACATCCACATCATGTCTCATTCATACACATCTCATTTCATTCATACACATCTCATCTCATTCATCCACATCCCTCCAATTGCTCACATGTACGACTACCCACATCTATCCATACATTCACATCTATTACTTCACATCCATATATATTTCACATCACATCACATCTCTTTACATCACACCACATCTTATCCACATCTACATCACATCACATCTCTTTACATCACACCACATCTTATCTACCCACATCATATCTCATTCATCCCATCCACATCATGTCTCATTTATACACATCTCATCACATTCATCCACATCCCTCCAATCGCTCACATGTATGACCACCCACATCTATCCATACATTCACATATCTATTACTTCACATCCACATATATTTCACATCACATCACATCTCTTTACATCATACCACATCTTATCCACATCTACATCACATCACATCTCTTTACATCTTATCCACATCTAGATCACATTCACATCCCCTTACATCACATCTCTTTACATCATATCCACATCTACATCTACATTCACATCCACATCCCCTTACATCACATCACATTTCATTCTCATCCACATCCATTCTTTCACAAACTCATCCACATCCATTCTTTCACAATACACATCCACATCCATATCCATGTACTCCCCATCTCACCCTTTTTACATATCCTCTCATCTCATTCTCATCTCGTCATTCACATCCACATCCATTTCCATTACATCACATCTTATCACATCCTATTTTTATCTTATCACATCCTTTTTTCATCTTATCACATCCATTAACATGCTATTTCCATTTAATAGCTTTTTCTAGTTTGATACCGATAATGGGACTTTTTCTAAATTTCTACCAATTGCTTGGCCCAATTAAAGGTTCATTTTTCTCGAACAACTATTTCTATATTCCTTCTCAATTCCTCAATTGAATTATGTTCAATATTCCTCTTTTGAATAAAAGTGCTCAATTTGGTATGGTGTTGTGCAGTGCGACTGAGGAAGGTGTAACTAAATTGGTGCATTTTGCTAGTGGGTTTTAGTTGTGAAAAGCCTATGGAATTAACTAAATTAGTGCATTTTGTTAGTGGGTTTTAGTCATGAAAAACACGTGGAATTAATCACATCATGATTTTCTTAAGTTAGTCATCATGTGTACTTTTATTGTTTTGATGACATGCATGTGCTCAAAAGGTGGGGAATATATATTAACAAATAGCCTTTGCCTCTTACCTTAGGATTTTTTTGTTGTGGTTTTATGACTTCAAAGCATTTAAGTGTGAAAAACCATGAAAACATGGAGAGAGGAGCATGCAAATTTACACATCCAATCTTTTAAAAGTTTAAAAGACAATGAAGAGGGCTTTGAACCCTATCTAGTAAAAGTAGTGTTGTGTTGTTGAGGGGTAGGAGATGAAGGCAACGAGACGATGATAAATGCATGAATAAGTGCCAAATAACATGCAAGATCGAAGCTGCATGGCATGAAAGACAAAGCAAAATAGCAAGGATAAAAAAAGGATTGTTTTTTAAAAGGCACACTCATTTCCATGCAAGAAGGCATGACCAAACCATTTAGGAGGGGCAAGGAACACATGGAAACATGCTATTGGGTTTCTCATTTTAGATAGTCATGGCATGGAGTATCCCCCACACCTTTCTTGACTTAGCTTTTGACTTGATGAAGCTAAAGATTATGCCCTCAAGGAAGCTCTTGCTACCTTGGTTTCTTAATTTGACCCACTTGCACATGAAAAAATAATAGATTAGTCACATCCATAATTCTACTTGGTTTTGCACATGTAAAAATGTCATTTTTTGGTAATTGGAGCTAATTCAGAGGTTAAGTAATTTATTGGGAAGGCATTGGCATGACCATCTTAGAACTTTGACCAAAATTTTTTCTCAGGACTATTTTGAGACAATCATGACATGTGATGATGCTGGAGGAGTTCCATGAACCCCCCATGAGAGATATGTATATGAAGAAGATGTCCTTTTGGGCTACCTTATTGGATGTTGAGCTCCTATGTTGAGATACTCATGTTGGGAAGAGAAAATAGAATCGGCCTCTATAGCATTTAAATCATTGAAAACCTCCAAGTCAAGGCACCCAGCAGCCCTATAGCTATCCTCTGACTCTCTACTGATGTAGTCGCGGACACCTAAACCCTCTCAGTTTGAATCAGCTGACCCACTAAAATGTTTGCTTGAGTCGGTCCTGACTCTAAACAAGTCTGATTTTTAGCCCTAACACTTCAGATGAACTCCTCTGACCATTTGTTGACCTAATCCGATCCCTGACTAACTGTTTGCTGACCCCTATTTGATCCTGACTGACTCTATCAAACTTTGAGGAAACTTCTTGTCCTTTAAAATCCCTGGTCCTGCTCCATATCCAATAATCCTTAAATATCTTACTCCAGAACCCTCCTAAACATGTCATTACCTTTCTACTGACTATTAGACTCCTATTTGATTTACCTTTGACTGAGCTAACTTAGGTGACAAACCTTTCCACTCCTGCGTCCCCTCTAACACTTACAAACCCTCACTTTAGACCCCACAATGATTCAACACTACTCCTTATTTTACATCAGCAGCTAATTCTGTTAGACATCTCCTTATTTGACATCAGCTAACTTTGCTAGACATCTCCTTATTTGACATCAACTAACTCTGTTCAACATCCTCTAGCTCTCAAAACTATATGACTAACTCTAATAGACCTCTGATAGTTAGATCTAACTCTAATTGACTCTCTCTCAACTAAAAAATATTAATTCCATCCTTTTATGCCTTCAGCTGACTCTGTTGTACACTCAGTTGACCCTACTTGACATTGTGCTGACTCTCAGTGCACTAACATCATCAACTGATTCAACCTTGACTTAGCAGACTTCAAATCTTCACTCATAATTGATTTTTCTCAATAATTTTAATTAAAACAACATATCTACCCCAACTAAGACACCATAACACAAAACTCTATCAACCGCAACAAATTTAAGCCCAAATACTATGTCTTATACATATAGATAAAACCAAACTAGTCATAAACATGCATAAATTAGGCATAAACTCTACCACACCCAACCACCCTCGAGCCCAAGGGTTGCACACATGAAATAAGGAGAACATACTCTTCCTCATAAAGTGAATCTCTACCTTGATACAAAGACTCCTAGACCTTTTAGCATGCACATCTTTGATAAAGACTTGCTTTGGCAATTCATGGGCTCTCTTGTTGTCATCCTCAGATACATGCCATATTTGGAAAGCTTGAAAATTGTTAAGAAGCTTTCTTATCTTTAAAAACCAGCATTTCATCTCATCTTTGTTGACCTTCCAAGTGATGTGTACTTGCCTTATGATGAGCATGGCATCACATTTGATGATTAACCTTTTCAGTTCTCTTCTTTTACATTCTTCAAGACCTAAACATAGGCTAAAATGTTCAGCCTCATTGTTTCTCTTTACCTCTATCTCTTGACATCCATACCATAGCTCTTTCTCTTTCTCATCCACAAAAACAAATCCAAGTCCTTCTTTGATGACATTTCTCTTAAAAGCTCCATGAAAAAACAATATACCATTGATGCCCCGCAATTCCTCATGCAAATTAGGACTAGGTATAATCTACTTGTCAACATCCCTAACAAACTTGGGCCTTACCTGAACTTGTCTATAGGTGAGCATATTAGCCATGTGTGCTCTTACACTATCCTCTTTAATGAAACTCATATAAAACTCTTGAAGAGCCATAATCCACCTTTGCACCTTCGGGTTATCACCTGTATATCTCATGAGATGGCTCAAAAGACTACAAGAGGTAAGTACCACAAAAGATCTATAAATCAATTTAATAAGATTTCAGCCTTTTAGTATCATAAACAAGAGTCCAAATCATAAATTCAACCTCATTCCATGACCTCTTCATCTCACCCATTGTCATGCTAATAAAGTAGACAGGCCTCAACGGTATGATTGCTTTGTGTCCTTCTGTGTCCTTCTGCATAAGCACTACTCGCACCACATGCTTTCCAACATTGAGGCTCAAATAGAATACCTGGCTCCAATTTGGTGGCATCATGATAGGAAGAGTGGAAAGAATATCCTTGATGTTTTCAAAGGCATTCCCTTCCACTTCTGACTCCACATAAAAGGATCCCGCTGACTAGCTTTTTGGTGGAAAGGGTAAATTTTCTCTGTAAACATACAAGACCTGGAAAAAAACCTGAGATTTTGGAAAAACTTATAAGCTCTTTGGTTGAATTTGGGATTTGGAACTATGCCATTTTCACTCACTTCATGACCCAAAAGTACTACCCTGGCCCTTGCTAGTTTGCACTTAGCCAGATTGAGTTGGGCTCCATTTTCTTCAAGCCTTTTAAACACCATGTCCTCTCCACATGGATCCGTTTGTCACTATAAACACAAAAATCATCTGTAAAAATTCTAAAAAATGGGCCAAGAACCTATCCACCTAGCTTTGAACTAGCATATGCATTAAGAAGCCCAAGGGAATAACCTTGTAACAAAACACCCCTCAAGGAGTAATAAAATTGGTCTTCTTCTAGTCTTCTGGGTCTATTCTAATCTGAAAGGAGCCACTAAATCCATCAAAAACAGAATATCTCTCATGCCCTGCAACTTGGTCTAGTATCTCATCCTGAAATGGGAGAGGATAGTGATGCCTCTTTGTAGCTTCATTAAGAGGTTTTTAATCCACACAAACCCTCCATTTATTACCCTTCTTAAGTACAATGACTATAGGAGAAACTCACTCTGCATCATCAACCGTGTATATAGAACCAACTTATAAAAATTTGTTGACTTCCATATCCAAAACCTATCTCCGAATGACACCTAGCCTCCTTAGTTTCAAAGCCATTAGTTTTGCACCTTCTTTCGACTTTATCTCATGGATCACACTTGAAGTTCCCCTCATCTAATTTTAAGATTTGGATACCTATCAAATAAAGTCCCATACTACTCTTTTTCCTCACTAGTGAAGTTATTAGAGCAAGCATCTCCATCAGCTTAGCTTTCGGTACATTGGGCTCTATATCTTGAACATGATCTTTGTAAGATCCGTGACCCCACTGTGCAATGAATTCTGGGGTGCTAGCAGTGAAAGTAGCACTTCTTGCACGGGCCAGGGTCCCACACTCGGGGCCTTGCCCACAGATATCCAAAAAAGAGACTAATCCATCGGTTCTTCCAAAATCAAACTCGAAAAAACTTCCCTTGCCCGAAAAGCACGGGCGATTCCTCCAAGATAACTTTTCTCTAAGTAGTCAAAAACCTTAACTAACTAAACTGATCTAACCACACCCGTAAGTCCCATAGTCAGATCAAGGGAAAGATTGCACTTGGATCATAGAGACCAAGGGAAAGATTGCACTTGGATCATAGAGACCAATGCTTTTTTCCTCATTGAGAGGCACAACCGTTGATCCTTTTCCATAGAACAATTTTTCTCCGGTGTAAGATTCCTCCCCAACCTCTCAGGATGTCTAGTATCTTCCCCTGTAGTCAAATCCCTCTTCAGAAATATCAAAGATCTTATTTCTACCTATTTTGGCCTAGAGAGAGAAAGAGAAATTCTTTTATTCTAAAAGTGTAATTCCTACTAAATTGGATTTATGCATGGAAAGATGCATAAAGAATTTATTTTGCATAAAAGATTGATTTTTAATTCAAAAGTGTCATTCTCATTTAAAATGAATTTATGCATAGGAAGATGCATAAAAGATTGATTTTTAATTCAAAAGTGTCATTCTCATTTAAAATGAATTTATGCATAAGAAGATGCATAAAAGATTGATTTTTATTTCAAAAGTGTTATTCTCCTTAAAATGGAATTTATGCATAAATAGATGCGTAAAGAAATCTTATATCAAAAATAATAATTCTCTTGTATTCTATAAATAGATATGAGGATGTGAAATGAATCAGATAGATGAAAATGAATGAAGAATAGATGGAGATGTATGTATGTGAAAGAATGGATGTAGTTATATGTATGTGAAAGAATGGATGTAGATGTATGTATGTGAAGGATGTATGTGAAAGGAAAGATGTATGTGTATGTGATAAGTGTGGATGTGGATGTATGAATGTGGATGTAAAATGGATGTATGGATGTAGATGTGAATGTGGATGTATGGATGTATGGATGTAGATGTGAATGTGGATGTATGGATGTAGATGTGAATGTGGATGTATGAATGTGAATGTGGATGTGAAAATGGATGTATGGATGTATGAATATGAATGTGAATGTGGATGTGAAAATGGATGTATGGATGTAGATGTGAATGTGGATGTATGAATGTGGATGTGGATGTGAAAATGGATGTATGGATGTAGATATGGATGTGGATATGGATGTGGATGTGGATGTATGGATATGGATGTAGGGATGTGGATGTGGATGTATGGATGTGGATATAGGGATGTGGATGTATGAATGTGGATGTGAAAATGGATGTATGGATGTAGATGTGAATGTGGATGTATGAATGTGGATGTGAAAATGGATGTATGGATGTGGATGTGGATGTGAATGTGGATGTGGATGTATGCATGTGGATGTGGATGTGGATGTGGATGTGGATGTATGGATGTGGATGTGGATGTGGATGTGGATGTGGATGTATGAATGTGGATGTGGAAATGGATGTATAGATGTAGATGTGAATGTGGATGTATGGATGTGGATGTGGATGTATGAATGTGGATGTGGATGTGGATGTGGATGTATGGATGTGGATATATGGATGTATGGATGTGGATGTGGATGTGGATGTGGATGTATGAATGTGGATGTCAAAATGGATGTATGGATGTAGATGTGGATGTGGATGTGGATGTATGGATGTGGATGTAGATGTGAATGTGGATGTATGGATGTGGATGTATGAATGTGGATGTGGATGTGGATGTGGATATATGGATGTATGGATTTGGATGTATGAATGTGGATGTGAAAATGGATGTATGGATGTAGATGTGGACACGGATGTATGGATGCGGATGTATGGATGTGGATGTGGATGTATGGATGTGGATGTGGATGTGGATGTATGAATGTGGATGTAGATGTGGATGTATGAAAATGGATGTATGAATGTGGATATAGATGTGGATGTGGATGTATAGATGTGGATGTGGATGTATGAATGTGGATGTAGATGTGGATGTATGAAAATGGATGTATGAATGTGGATGTAGATGTGGATGTATGAATGTGGATGTGAAAATGGATGTATGGATGTAGATGTAGATGCGGATGCGGATGTACGAATGTGGATGTGTATGTGGAATAATGAATGCGAATATGTATGTGAATGGATATGACGTCGATATGAGCGAATGGATGAGATGAGATGTCATGTGAATCAGAATGTGAATTGATATAAAATGTGACTGAATGAGATGTAATGAGAAATAGATGTGATGAGAAATGGATGTGATGAGACGTAATGTAAATTAAGAAAGATAGAAACGGATGTTATGTGAAGTGAATGAATCTGATATGATGGGATGGAAAATGATGTTTTTGGTCAAGAATCGATACACATATGATTTGGATTTGGGTTAAGTAATATGGATTGATGTGAAACAATCTGGAAAGACGTGACTTCATTATAGAAACTGTATTTGTGAACTGTTTGTAAATGACTGTTTTATGTCAAGAATGCTGGGGAAGTGTTGCGTGATGAGTGGTGATCAAGGCAAGGATGCAACACAAAGATGGAAGCAGGAAAACAAGAGACTTGACATTCTTATTTAGGGCTCTTTTAGAGAGTTCCAAGTTGTAGGTGAGTGTGGGAGTGGGCTTGCGAATAATCCCACATGGGAAGTTTTGGGAGTTTTAGGAGTTTTAGTATAAATAGTGGCTCATTTGAGAGCTCACACACACATTGGGCTGAACGCATGCTTGAGCTCTCTTGAGACTAGCTCTCCCTCTTGTTCATAGAGGTGCAAGCTCTTCTCTCTCCCCATCTACACTATTGTATGAGCAATGCTCTTCTAATTCAATGCAATGAGATGATGTCTTTCTCTCTTCTCATCTCTATTCTCTAGTGTGCATGCTTCTTTGATTATGCTTGTGGGTTCTGTATTAGGCTTTGTGTGCTAGTGGATTCAAGCGAAGGGTGGCCGCAGTAGAGGAGGAGAAGGGCCGAAGGGTGGCCGCATGATTCGGAAGCGATAAGGTGCCAGGCGGCGATAAGGTTAGTATTTTATTTTTTATTTTTTTATTTTTTTATTTTTTCGTTAATCTTTAATTTTTCAAAATCTGTAATTTTTGCATACTAGGTAATTTTCATATTTTTTGCATTTTTTTTAAAATAATTAAAAATAATTTTAAAAAAATCTGTAAATTATGTATTTTCTTTGGAGTCCACATTTTTTGTATATTTTACATTTTTTTAAAATTTTGTAATTTTTTGCATAATTAGTGTAATCTGCATAATTAGTATTTTTAGCATAATTAGTATTTTTATGTAATTATTAAAAAATAAAATAAAATAAAATAAAATATATATTTACACACATATTCATGTTAGTAAGACCACGAGCAAGTGGATATGTACCTCCAAGAGAACCCCATAGACTAAGAGAACCGACATTTGAAGAGCCTAGAGTTAGAGGCCGAGACTCATATAGGAGACATGACGATGAATATTCTAGAAAAGTGAGACCATCTGCGCTGCAAAAGCTTGTCAAGAAGTATGACGGATCCGGTGACCCATATGACCATATAGCAGCTTTTAAGCAAGCTATACATGCGGAGCAAGTCACGGATACGCATACGCAAATCAAAGGATTTGGCTTGACACTAGAGAGTAAGTCTTTATCATGGTTTCAGACTTTAGAGCCTGAGGCAAAGAGATCTTTCGATGGGCTGGAAAAGAGCTTTATAGCTGCGTTTTCAAAAATGGGAATTGGATGCCATGGACTACGATGACAACTTTGACATGACTAGCATGGGAAACCAAGATAGTCATCTGGACGATAAACGTAGCTCTGGGAAGGGCTCTGACTTTAGTGTGTCATTAGTTAATCCAGATCAGATTGCTGAGATAGTATTGAAAAAGATGGGGCAATACTACAGACCTTCCTACCGACCCCAACCATCATACATGCATACTGTACCTACAGGCCCCTACGTCTGTGGAGGATGTGGAGGTAGCCATAAAACCGAGAAGTGCCCAACCTTCTCACCATTGGTTGGCAATCAACCAACAAAGAAGTGACTTCGGACTGCAATCACATTGCAAGGATACAAAGGGAACAAGCAGCCAACTCTGCACCTAGGCAGCAAGTTGTGAACCATGAGAGAACCTTAACTGCTCAAGAGCAAGCACGGCCGGTGCTAGGAGCTCAACCTCCTCCACCTGGCATAGCTTCCTTTAGATATGTGGAATATGAGAATCCTGAATTAGGAATGGAGATGGTTAGCTCTCAACCATACTACATCGAAATGGAGCATCCTCTTGTCGAACTCTACTTTGAGAACCCAACCGCTAGTTCATGACTTTAATGGAGTCCCAAGCTCTTTGATGCTTATAGGATCTCAACCAACCAAGACTCAAGGTTATCCAGGACCATATCCTACAAAGAGACTATACCCCACGCAACAAACAGGACCATGCTACGAATGTGGTGGACCACATTGGGCGAGAGAATGTCCAAACAAGAAACGACCCCTCTTAGCTAACATAGGCACATCTACGTTTACACCTATAGAGAGGTTTTGCCAAGGGTTTAGCATTGACCATCTACCAAAGGATTGCTTGTTGAAGCCTGCGGATCCGGCAGCACAAAAAGCTAAAGCGCCCCTTAACTATGTTGAAGTGATTCCATCACCCACGACATCTGAGGAGGAGAACGAACTAGTGTCGCTAAGAGTAGTGACTAGAGCCCAAGCGCAAAAGAATGTTAAAGAGGTTGTTGAGAAACCCTCTGAGATTAAGGTTCTACCCAAAGATGGAAAAGAGAGAAAGAAATCAACTCGACGTAAACCACGCAGCAAGGGGAGTAAGAAGTCGAAGGAGCAGAAGAGCTCTGATGGAGGAAATTCTATCCCAAAAGAGCTAGAAGGAATGTTGAAAACGAAACAAATAGGAGAGAAAACTCAATATGAGCAAAAGGGAAAAGCATCCGAGTCTGAGGAAAGCTCAGGAGGATCAGTCCTTGTGGACAGGGTGAACAAGCCTTTAGATGCAGTGCTTCAAGCGTATAGTAGTAGGATCACAGCTCTGACCAAGCGCTGCCTAAGAAGTTGCAAAAATATCCCAACCCTCGTGAAGAGACAATCAACTTGGCTATCCATAAGCAGTTGATTAGGGATACTCAGACTCTAATAGACGGCCCACCACCTATGTACGCAAGAGGACCAGCTTCTCTGAAGCCCGATACCAGAAGCCACGCCAAGCATGGAAAAGGGAAGTGAAGTTGTATCTCTACATTTCCCAGAAATGCCTGAAGGAGATGATTTACCTCATACCAATGCAGACGAGTCAAAACCATTGACTACCGCAGATTTTGGAGATGAAATTCCTGAAATAGAGGAAGCAGTAGCAAGGGAGATGTTATATGTACATTATGTGTGCTATGCATAACACATTATGTGTGCATATACTAGGAGGCTAACCCACATTAGGCTTGTGAGCATGGGAGCATGGGAACAAGCTCTAGTGGAGCATGGGTTAGGACTAACCTTAAGGTTTAAGGTTAGGGTCAGGCATCTAAGGGTCACACATGAGGAATGAAAAGTCAAGAGTCACTTGAGGGCCCTCCTATATAATAGGGGCATGGGGCACACTCAAGGGGGCTTGGAAGCTTTGGGAGCTTGGGCTATGCTATGGTCTCTTGTGTAGAGATCCATATCTACTCATCTACCATTTCACACTATAGCTACATGCTATTGGATTGGAGTTATACCTCTTGATGGTATGGGACATCAAGGTAGAGGTATGATGTTTTTCATTTATGATTCATGTGTGCATCCCTTGGGCTCAGGGGTGGTTGGGTGGTTGAGTTTATGCCTGATTTATGCATGTTTTATGCATAACAATTATCTAGAGAGATCTTAGGGTTTTAACAGTGGTATCAGAGCAATCTCTATTTAATTGTTGATTTTTTTAGTAAATTTTAATATTTACTAATAAAAATATTATGTTGTTGATTTGTGTTGATGAATTGCACGTGGATCATCGATTTGGTGATTGGAACGTGTGTAACTACAATTCAATGGCGACGTTGCGGGGGAATACCGTGAGTTAATGCTATTTTTTCCTATTTTTTATGGTTAAAATCAAGCATTAATGGAATTTTTTACAAAAATACCATAAAGTTTATGGTGGATATTTTTGTAGAATGGATTCCCTGAATTTCTAGAAATTTTAGAAATTTTTTCCTAATTTTTTAGGAATTTTTTGAGCATTTTTTTGATTTAAAATGTATTTTTATACATTTTTTGCGGGTTTTTTCGCGGGAATGCGATCAAATTCTGTCAATTTCTACTGAAATTTAGTAGGGGACAGCATGTTGATGCATGAATTGCTCTCCCGTGTGCGTGGGGTTCTCTCCACCTCTCAAATCTGATATTTCCTTCATTTTTCCGTGAAATTTCTCTTAAAAAAGGAATTTTTTTAAACATTAATCATAATTAATGTCTAATTATGATTATGAGTGTAATTAAAAATCTTAATCAAAGATTAAGTTAATCTCAAACTAATCTCTCTGATTAACAGAGAGAGAGAGAGGAGATTGGAGGAGAGATAGAAATGGAGAGGAAAGGGAGGAAAGAGGGGAGAAGAGAGAGTCACTCTCTCTCTCTCTCCTACATGCAGGCGAATGGGGGGAGGGGGCTGCGCTACAGCCGGGTGGAAAAAAAACGCCCCCCCTGAAAAAATCAAAAGCTTAATAGCTTAATTAAGTTTTTTTATTTTTTTTAAAAAAAATAAGTTTTTTTAATTTAAAAAAAACGCTTTTTGATAATATTTCAGAAAAAAAGCTTAGAAAAAGCCTGAAAAATTCAGAAAAATTAGAATTTGAGGTTAAAAAATCTTTGAGAAATTCTTAGAAAATTCTTATTGAAAAATTTTGGCTTTTCATCTTCCGGAAAACCTTTGGCTTTCCGTTTTCCCAAAACCTTTTGGCTTTCCGAATTCCGGAAAAACTTTTGACCTTCCGTATTCCGAAAACCTTTGACCTTTCACATTCCATTTTTTTTTGTCTTTTCATTTTCCCAAAACTTTTGGCTTTCCGTGTTCCGGGAAAACCGTTGGAATTCCAAAAATTTTTGACCGTTTGTATTCTAAATGCGTTCGGGGTTGATTAAAAATTTCAAAAATTTCTTGAAAATTACTGGAAAATTAGACAAAGGTTATTTTAAATTTTGAAAAAATGTGGGGTTGGTGTTTGGCATGTGGTGTGTCCATTCGGGCTCCCATGACCATTCAAATTCCTTTAAAAATATATTTTTTGAACCAAAAAATTAGAAAAATCCATTAAAATTAAAAATTTTCATTGGATTTGAGAATTGTCGGGCGAAATTGAAAATTTCGTGAACGATGGGATTCTCAGGGAAAATTAGGAAATTTCTAGAAATTATTTTTAGAAATCCTATAAATTGGTATTTTTTAAATATCAATGGTATTTTGGCAAATTTAATTGCTAAATTTTTTTTGGAAAAATATAGGTTTGGAATGCCATAAGATAGGTTTGGTGGAACTTCAAAATTATTATATTTTGAGACCCTGTAAAATTAGGAAAAATTTATGATAATTCTTTTTCTCGAGAATTTAATATTTTTGAGGGTTATTTAATGTTGAAGTATGTTTTCTCGTGCTGACATTAGATAGATGCGGGTTATTCGCATATTTTATTAATACGATTATACCTCGTATTAATGGATATTTATGTTTGGATTAATTCTAAACGATGTATTCATGATTTTTTACCATTGTTTAGCCATTCTTTTTGGACGTGTTTCTTAATTTCTTTTGATGGCTATAATTTTCGTTCAAAGTGTGTTTCACCTTTGACATTTTTCCATGATAATTTATTTTGGCACTTATTAAAGTGTGGATTGTGCTTAATTTCTTAAGCCTAAGATAAACTCTATCATGGATTAGTTGATAGGTTTATTTTGGTGGACTTCTATTGGATGTTTTCCAAGTTTTATATGGACTCATCAGGTTCTGCCTAGATCACTTATGTCTAGGGTTTTTTATTGAGTGCTACACACATGTGTTTCACTTTCTTACTTTGGAGTTTTATTTGAGCAACACAATGTTCATATGCTCCAGATTGATGAGTTGGCTACTAATTTAAATGCTTCTTTTGGCATGATTTATGTCCATTAGATGGTATGCATTGATTTTTATGATCAACTATGGTTTTTATGGATTTAAGGAGCTTCTATGCTTTTATCCATGGTGTTATAAGGATCTTTTGATCTTTTGAATATTTACATGTGCTTTGAAGGTAGCGTTTGCCTTCGTTTTTTGCACGTAATTTTGGAGTATATTTCTTGTACTCTTGTACATATTCCAACTCGGATACCTAGTTGCTTATGTATCTAGGTGAGTTATTTTTCTACCCTAACTTTATTATGTTTTGGGTAGTTATCATTAGAAAGGCGCCATTTATTCAATTTCTTTTCTAATGATATACTCAGAAGGATTTATTCCTTGATGTAGTCTCAAGTATATAGAGACAGGTTTAGTATGTGAAAGTCTGGATAAGGCCATCTTATTCCTTTTATACAGGATTTTATTCATATTTCCTATACGGCATACTTGGGAGTTTCAAATTGTTAAGGTATGTATGGGTGGTATCATGGTGGTATGGGACGCTAGTGATCCCTCACATATATTATCTTATGGGATAATTTGGGCTCAAGATTGTTGCTTTGCTTACATCACTTAGCATGTTGATCTCAACATTCAAAGACAATCTTATTTTCTAAATTCACTAGAAGTTATACTGTGGGCATTCTCTAGATAAATTTCTTTTATCTATAGCCTGCATATTTTGATGAGGGTAATCTCATCGGCATTTTCACTTGTTGAAATCTCTTTCTTTAGAGTTCAAACAAGTTTATCTTGTTGTGTTCGGATAAGGAAATTTGGATTCTTCCTTTGTTGGCATTTCTTTCTCTAGTTCCGTACTTTAGGTGATTTACACAATCAACCTGATAGGTTTACGGATGGACATATGTGACTCATCGAGACGTTGATGACTCTATGTTGATATGGGTAACTCGAGACGTCGATTATTCCATATGCAGATGTGGGTATGTCGGGGCGCCGATGAATCCCTGGTTTCTGCTGTTATAATGCCATGCTTTCCTACTTTATTTCGAATGTTTTACAATGAGGAAGTTACTTTGAATGTGAATTGTTCTAATCATCCACAGTGGTCTGATGGGCAAACAGAGTGTATGAATCAGATTATAGTGTGTATGCTTTGTGCATGTCTCTAGAAAATCATCATATTGGGAAAATATCTTCCAATGATGGAATTTGCCTATAACAATTCTAAATTTACGGCTATTATTTTTTAGTCCGTGCATACTTATGTATGGGTATTAACCCAAGGCACCTATTGATGTCAGTCTTAAGGACATCGAGCTTGATGCATCGAGGGATTTCTTGCGAGATATGCAGGAAATTCTGACCGAAGCTCGGGATTCTATCAGGAGTGCTCATGATAGGGCACAGTTTTATGCTGATAGGGGACGCTCATCTCGGTCTTTTAAACTAGGAGCGTTGGTTTATTTTAATGTTCCTAAAGATTTTCAGACTTTGTCAATGGAAAAATGCTCGAATTTATCTCCTAGATATTGTGGTCCATTTCGAGTTATATATCGGATTGGCACAGTTGCGTATGAACTAAAACTACCTCCAATTGTTAGAGTTCATCCAGTCTTTCATATCGATAGATTGAAAGGGAAACTGGGAGGTGAGGATGACACAGTTACTCCTCAAGAACTTGTTGAAGTCGATGAATTATCCTATGTTCCACATGAACCTGATAAGGTACTTGAATTCAGGGAAAGAAAACTTTGTAGTTGACTAATCCTTGAGGTTAAAATAAGGTGGAAAGATAGGGAAATTGAGAATTCGACTTGGGAGTCGGTTGAGATTGTTCAGCGTAGTTCTCCTTCTTTTCATTGCAAGAGTGCAATGTTTTGAGAGAGGGGAAGTATGTTATATGTACATTATGTGTGCTATGCATAACACATTATGTGTGCATATACTAGGAGGCTAACCCACATTAGGCTTGTGAGCATGGGAGCATGGGAACAAGCTCTAGTGGAGCATGGGTTAGGACTAACCTTAAGGTTTAAGGTTAGGGTCAGGCATCCAAGGGTCACACATGAGGAATGGAAAGTCAAGAGTCACTTGAGGGCCCTCCTATATAATAGGGGCATGGGGCACACTCAAGGGGGCTTGGAAGCTTTGGGAGCTTGGGCTATGCTATGGTCTCTTGTGTAGAGATCCATATCTACTCATCTACCATTTCACACTATAGCTACATGCTATTGGATTGGAGTTATACCTCTTGATGGTATGGGACATCAAGGTAGAGGTATGATGTATTTCATTTATGATTCATGTGTGCATCCCTTGGACTCGGGGGTGGTTGGGTGGTTGAGTTTATGCCTGATTTATGCATGTTTTATGCATAACAATTATCTAGAGAGATCTTAGGGTTTTAACAGGAGATGTGGGAAGGGAGATGAAATTCCTGAAATAGAGGAAGCAGTAGCAAGGGAGATGTGGGAAGCGGTGCAAAAACAAGTTATGGATCTAGCATCTTCTGACAAGTAACCACCGTTCCCTATAGTAGAATTCTCGAATCAAAGGGTTCAAGAATTAGATGCTTTATCGAAGCTCAGACTGTTGTCTCAGCTCAGAGCAATGAGCTCACATATGTAAGACACTGCTCTCATATTTAGGACTGTATGAAGCACATAGCCAAATCATGCGAGTACCATCAATGACACGACAATCTCATCAGGAACGAGACCTAGGGAGTTTCCAAGCTTTAATGTCGGCACCAGTTATGTGTACCATTCCACTCGCAGAGTTCTTAAAGCTTAGGCCAAGATTGTGGGGAGAAGTGGCTACACAATTAACTGAGCAAGGATTGTGGAACCAGAACAGGCAAAGGCTTCTGAGCGAATGCTTAAGCAAACAATTCCGGTTCCTGTGAACAAAGTTGGCAAGCATTGTGAAGACGATGAAGGAAATACTATGCTTCCTGTGGAGATCAACAAGATTGAATCTATAGCTATTCTAGATAGCGGAGTAGGGGTGAGTACAGCAACAAAAACTGTATGGGAAATGTGGGAAAAACCTGCAATTAGAAGTACAAGGATGAGTTTGTAATTGGCAGACGAAAATCTAGAGAGTCCCATAGGATTGCTTGAGAACATTATAGTCAAGTCATGTGGCATTGAGTACGGACATACCTTTGCTATCGTAGACTTTGGCAAGAACACAAATTACGAAGTGATCCTAGGAAGGCCATTCATGTGCCAATTCAAAATGATTCAAGACTGGGGTTACAATTACTTGTACCTCAAACATGAGAATGTAACCACGAGGGTGAATCTGAAAAACCATGCTTATCGAGAGGCACTCTCCTGTGGATGCGTTTGATTCCACTTCTTCAGAAGCATCGGGAGCAACTATGTCTGAAGGAAGAGCTGATCTATGGATCTGTGGAGCATCTTGTCGAGAGACTTGCAACCTGGAAATGTTACCATAGACAGAAGTGTGACGGATGAGGCGTATATCCCTATACCTTTTCCTGAGAACTTGATAGATCCCTTAGAATGGAACCATGTTTTAGCTACCATAGACACTTGTGCATTGCCAAGGCAAACACAGTTCTGTGATCCAGATGGGTATGACATTATTCCCGTAAGAATGCTAAGACCGATCTATGCAGAGGAACCTCAAGAAGCCCCTAGGTATGAAGCAAACAAATCATTATTGCTAGGAGATATGGCATCTGTAGAGGAAGTATCCCCTCTTGAGTACAGCTCAACTGACGAAGCAGATGAGGATAGATGCTTAGAATCCTCTGATGGGAAGGATTCTGATGACGATGCCATAGTCCCTGAATCAGAGTTAGAGAAGATAAGATTGTTGTTAAAGGGCAGAGAGGTCTTGCTGAGTATTCCTAGTGACAAACCGAAACGTAAGTTTTACAAGAGTCACCGGGAGTTTCGCAAACAAGAAGTCAAGGAAAAAAAGCTAAATGAGAAGGAGAGTGACAACCCAAAGAAGAAGAGGAAATGGAAACCGAAGCTAAAATCTAAGGCTTCAGTGCATTCAGTCAAGACTGAACAAAGCACCATGACGAGAGTGGAGCGTAAAGCTAAAATCTAAGGCTTCAGTGCATTCAGTCAAGAACAAAGCACCAAGAACGGAAGAACAGAAGAGAATGCTAAAAGCAGCATGGTCTTCCATGAGTGATGACTCGGAGGAAAAAGAGGATACCACAAATATCCCCTCAAACTTCAAGAAATTCACCATACAAGATCGAAAAATAGTCTTGCAACAACCTATTCGACAGAAACCTGCTGAGGAACCAGGAGTTTCCTATAATGGCCCTGAGGACGCCAAGAAAATAGACCTGGCAGAACCAAGCGAAGAGCCACGTAACGTGTGGATTGCCACAGACTTAACCCAAGCAGAGGAACAATTGCTAATCTCTACTCTGAGAGAGTATCAAGATATATTTGCTTGGAGTTACAAAGACCTTAAAGGGGTAGATCCAAAGATCTGCCAGCATACAATTCCCATGCGAGAAGATGCCAAGCCGTCCAAGCAGCGTCCTTATACGTATAACGATAATTTTGCCAAAAAGATCAAAGAAGAGATTGACAAGCTATTTTAGCGGCTGAATTCATTTATGAGATTGAACATACAGAATGGGTTTCATCGATTGTGGTAGTACCTAAGAAGAATGGAAAACTACGAGTATGTGTCAATCTAAAGAAAGTAAATGCTGCTACTATCTGGGACCACTATCCACTTCCACTCATTGATCATGTATTGGAGAGGGTAGCTGGTAAGAAGGCATACAGTTTTCTTGATGGATTTTCGGGCTACAACCAGGTATCTATTGATCCCAAGGATCAACACAAAACCGCATTTGCTATAGAATGGGGAGAGTTTGCATATAGAGTCATGCCTTTTGGTTTGACTAACGCTCCAGCCACCTTTCAGAGGTTGATGAGCCATGCGTTCAAAGAATACCTGTGATTATTTCTTGAAATATTCATGGATGACTTGTGTGTGCATTCCATCGACAGAGAAGAACACATAGAGCATTTCAAAAAAATCTTTGAGAAATGCAGAGTGTATCGCATATGCCTTAACCCTAATAATTGCAAGTTTATGGTTAGGCAAGGGAAGATTCTAGGCCACATTGTGTCTAGGAATGGTATATCCACGGATGCGGAAAAGATATTTGTTATTGTTGAGCTACCTAGACCTTACAATGCAAAAGGGGTACAAGTTTTCAATGATGGGTCATTGCGGCTACTATCATAGATTTATCTACATGTACACTGAAATAGCACGGCCATTGTACGCACTCCTTGTTGTATTTGAATGGACAGAGGATTGTGAAGAAGCCTTTGAAAAGCTGAAGAAAGCATTAGTGACGGCACCTATTCTCAGGTCGTCGGATTGGGATAATTTATTCCACGTACATATAGATGCTTCGGCTTTTGCAATTGGCTGTATTTTAGCTCAACCAGGCGAGAACAAAATGGACTTTCCAGTGCCGCTAGTTGAATAGTGCTGAAAAGAATTACACCACCACGGAAAGAGAAGGCTTAGCTATGATCTATGCTGTGAAGAAGTTTCGGCATTACCTTTTGGCCAACAAATTTACATTCTTCATAGATCATCAAGCTTTGCTTTACCTTGTGAACAAGCCATGTGCAACCGGAAGGATTGTATGCTGGTTTGTTATTTTACTTGAATTTGAATCGGTTAAGAAGGGAAAAATGCATCAGCGGGCTGATCATCTTTCCAGGATAACTTCAGGAGAAGCACCCATTGGTGTAGATGATGATATTCCCGACGCTACTCTATTCTTGGTTGAGACAACACCAAGATGGGCAAAACCCATCATTCAAGTTTTAACGACAGGATTTGTTAGCTCCATTAGTCCCACCAATGAAAAGATAATGACCTTAGAGCATTGTGCTCCTTATAAGCTTCTTTCTGGACGATTGTATAAATTGGGAAAAGATGGAATACTTCGTCTATGCCCTGACCCTGATCAATATGATGAGATTATCTCATATGTCCACGTGAGCTTAGGAGGCAGACATGTCTCTAGAAAGGATACGATTAAAAGAGTCTTGTGGGAAGGATATTGGTGGCCAACACTTCATGCTAATACAGAAGAGTACGTACGGAATTGTAACATTTGTCAACAAAGGAAACCCATTCCTCATGTGACTCTATTTTATATTTCAACAACACCCAATTAGAGTTCGTACATTGTGAAGTATTTGACGCAGGGTCATACAGACGATAAGATGCCTAGAAAGAGAGCCATAGAGGTAGAAGCAGCGAGTTTTCTGATTATTGAAGGCCAGGTATACAAAAGGGGCAAAGATGGAAACCTACGGACTTGTGTTTGTGAGAGTGACTACCTTAGCGTATTGACTCGTGCACATTCAAGAGTTGGGGGTGGACATTTATGTGGAGAAACAACTGCCAAACTTATACTATGGTCAGGACTATGGTGGCCTATGCTTTTTCATGATGCAACAGAGTATGTCAAACGATGTGATCAATGTCAAAGAGCCAAACCTCCTACCAAGTATGAGGACATGCCATCGAGACCAATTATGGGGATTAGAGCTTTTGCAAAATGGGGAATTGATTTTGTGGGACCGATTAAACCACCAACACGCCATACACATGCTGAGTATATCATTGTAGCCACAGATTATCTTACGAAGTGGGTAGAAGCAAAAGCCACAGTAAAAAACGATGCTAGGACCACTGCAAAGTTTTTATACGAACATGTGTTTACACGCTACGATATACCTATTGAGATTGTGAGTGACCAAGGTGTGCATTTTATCAATGAAGTCATTTACCTTTCTTTTGGAAGACTTTATGGTCATCCATAAGAGGTCAGCGCCTTATCACCCGCAAGCAAATGGTCAAGCTAAGAGCACAAACAAGACTCTTTGCACTGCGCTTACAAAGATTGTTGAGGGACATAGAACAGATTGGGAACAGAAACTTCACTCGGTTCTATGGGCTTACCGAATTGCTTACAAAACGTCCATAGGCACGACACCTTTCAATTTAGTTTTTGGATTGGACGCTATCCTTTCGATAGAATTTATTGTACCTACACTTCGAGTTGCGAAACAACTTGAGTGGACAGATCATGAATTCTCTACACGGATCAATGAATTGGAGAGGCTAGATGAAGACAGGCTATTGGCATGTATGCTGAAAAACGACGCCAAAAGCGTTGGCATGATACGCATGTGAAGAAAGGTCGCTTTAGGAGAGGTGATCTAGTGTTGCTTTACACATTGAAGAAACAGAAACGCAAGCTGAAAATGCGAGGACTTGGTCCATTTGTGATCAACGAGCTTAGTGCGAGAGGTGCAGTAAGGTTGGAAACCTTAGATGGAGAGCCAATGACTAACTTCATCAATGGTAGCCGCTTGAAGCGCTATGAAGAACCTCTAATAGATGATATGCTAATACGCATATCATGCTAGTTAGACACGTAAAAAAGCACTATGAAGAACCTCTAACAGATGATATGCTAATACGCATACATGCTAGTCAGACACGTAAAAAAGCTCAAGCTTTGTTACAAAGTCAAGCAAAAGAAGAAGCTTAGGCTAGAGTAGCACTATCATGAGAGCGTCGCAAGGCAGCTATCATGGCCATCCACTTAAATGATGATGAAGACTTTGTAGAACCCTTTCATATTGAAGTAAGGATCCCTACTCAAAGAGCAATCTTTGCAGTGTCTGCACTTATAGATTCGGGAGCCGACTGCAATGTTTTGTCTTATGAAGCGTGGACATCATTAGGCCAACCTTTGCTCACCAATGCATCATTGAACTTCCAGAGTTTCTATGGTGATGAAACCCCAGCCCTAGGCAAGTGCTGTATTAATATGTCCATTCAGGATCAATCTATGCACGTGAATTTTTATGTTGCTAAAACAAGAGACAAGCAGTGGTGGTGGATGTTGTTCTAGGCAGATCATGGATTAGAACCACCAGATGCGGTATGGACTGGAACTCACGACAATACACCTTGTTGGTAAATTCTACTCACCTTACAGGATCAAGTGCTTCGGCACTCCCATCTTTTCAAAAGGTGGAAACCATCACTACTGTGATATAGACAACCTCAAAAGATCCAATGATTTGGGTGAATAATGACAATGACAATACTCAGGGATGGCTGTGCCAGCATCTCTCTTATATGCACAAGGCTACGGAAGGGGGGAAGCACTTAGAATTCAAATCTGGTTACCTAAAGCAGCCCGCAAGGCAAGACCCAATGCTGCCAAGGAACATCCAAGGAATACAAAGCTAAAGAGGAGGTTCACCAAAACCAATAGTTCCACCTCCAACAAGACCACTCAACAACGATGGATCCCAAAGAAGGTTCTGCAAGCACAAGGCTACTACGAGGGTGCTACTACCTTGTGGCTACCAAAAAAGAATGCAAGCACTATTGCAGCAAAACATAATTATGTTCCTGAATCTACTCAAGAACAAAAGCAGTCAATACCACCTCACTTACAGAAACCAAATCAATACTGGAAACCAAATCAATACTGGAAACCACGCCTTACCAAGCCAGAAAGAGTCTAGGTGGAAACACAAGCTGACGCGTCAATCGGACATCATCAGAAGGTCTCGAACAGGAAGGGATACTACAAACTAACATGGGAAGAAAAAGGCAAGTGGGTACCTTAACTCACTTCTATCTCAGAGGCAACACATCTAAAGGAGGATATTGCAACTGAATCAAGTTCAGAGTCTATTCCTCACAAGTAGACTCCTTGACTATCAAGGAATGTCAAAGTTTGTCTTACAAAGCCGACAACTTTCAATCAGGCTCCTACACAAGTAGACTCCTTGACTATCAAGGAAAGAGCATTCTTCCTACAACTCCAACTATTTGGAATGTCATCGGTATTCTACTCTTTCCCTAATCAAATTACATTACCAGCCATAATTCTACAGGCATAGGTGTTAGAGTTGGGCACTTTGGAATGTCGTCGGTATTCTACTCTTTCCCTAATCAAATTACATTACCAGCCATAATTCTACAGGCATAGGTGTTAGAGTTGGGCACTTTGAAGACCCAAGAAAATTTTGAAAGCCCAATGGGATGGCAAGAACACAGCTACCATATGGTTGCCAAAGCTCAGAAGTGTTCAAACATCTCCAGTCACACCTCCTCCTATTTGTCCCAATGCATTTCCTATGCCTATCACTAAAATCTCACCTCTGACTAAACTTCAATCCCTTGCACGTACTCTGAAATGGATACCAAAAAGAGTCCAACAAAAAGGAACCTGTGCCATACCTCAACACCCCACAAACAATTTGCATAATGTTACATCCAAAAGAAAACTCATTCTTGAAAGAGCTATCATGCTACAAAAGCTACTTTTTGGCAATTCATCTATCGAATCTATTAGCTCTATTTCCCTCATGCCTATACATACTAGCATTCTTTGTTCAACTTGCATTAAATAAAAAAGTCTGAACACATCCTTATGTGTTGTGTAGAATAACCAAATGGAGACTTGGCTAGACACATGCAGTCCATCTTTGGACCTAGATAGCACTCACCCTGACCATCAAGGGGGCTACAGCATTGCACCTTTTCAGACGCACTCCCGATATTTTTATGCCCCAGTGGGTGAGGATTGCTGTGGAAGACAATTTGTGGAGTTATACTACCAGCAACATCATCCGTTTCCACACTTCCGCGACTGTGCTCGTATGGTATTGGGGAATGCTTCCCATATATGTTGGTAGTGTCGCACATACTTCCGTCACTATGGCACTGGTATGATGCAGCAGATCATGGGGGTCACACCTCAACGACATAATCTCTGGGCAATTATGATGCCGCAACGTGGACCCAACCAACAAAGACTCCCGAAAGAGGAAAGAGCTCAAACATGGCGCGAGGACACCCTTTGTTTACTAACCCCTCCCATTTTGTAGGTTCTTCTTCCCCATGAATCTACATGTCAGTTTTGGCTCAATGTGAGTGAGTCTTTAGAACGGTTTCAAAACCATAGGTGCCTCTTTAGCCTTCCTACTGTGCCCATACCATATGTTAGTGAAGATGCACTTCTTCCCTTACCATCTTCTCCATGGGTAGGATTACGTTCTGGGTTATCTTTACATCTTGAAGCTATTGATGTCCACCCACCTGAGAATGCAAACATACATCCACCCCCAGTGCAAGACTAGCACTTGTACACTCTTAATAAAAACTAGAAGCTAGGGCATTTTTTCCCATTGGGTTTTTTCCCTTGGCCAAATCCGGTGTTTAGCACCAATGTTTCTTATTTTTTGTCTTTTTAATTTTTTTTCTCTTTAGTTTGTTTTGTCAGAATAAAACAGATACAAGCACCAAACTACATCTTCCGCTTCAGTACCACAACTGACAGTCATATAATCAAGTGCAAATAATTCTTCACCAACCAACGCTTTAACAGAAACAGGTGAACTCATGCCAATCTCTAATGTTTTCTGTATTTTTCTTGTTGCTTGATTGTTTATAAATTTCACTTTACTAAGCATGGCATTATGCATCTCCTTTGGTCTAGAGTACGGATAGCATTTTAGTAGCTTTAGACTTGATAGTGTAAGTTTGACCGTAATTGTTTTTACCCGTTTAGCAATACAAAGTAATTAGTGTTTTGTGCTAAAGGTAGAGTTCCAGACCTAGGACAAAGAGACTAAATTAATCATAGGACCATCAGTGTGGTGGAAATCTTGCCCTTACTAGGATATTGCTTAGGGACAATCTAATAAACCTTCCATAACAAAAATTGGCATGACAAAAATACAAGAAAAGTGTATATGTTTGTGGCCTATTGCCTTGTTATTCATGGTAGGCGAGGGATGTTTATACCTTTCCCAGACCAATGCCTTGTGTAGTAAGGAATAGCCATACCGCGGGTGCATAAACATACTCTTGAAGAGAGCCCTGTCCAAAGAAAAAATTTTAAAAAAGAAAAAAAAGAAAAAAAAAGAAAGGACAGAAAGGCACCAAGAGAAATGCTCGTCTTATCCAGGATGGTCGCCGTTGTGCTTAAAATATTAAACCAAACACTAGAAATATCAAGAGTCTGCCACTACATAATTATGTTAGATTTATTAATGTTGAACCGACATCTTTGACTTAGCATAGGCTCAGTATACTACTTGATAGTCCCTCGATTAACTGTTGTCTTTTGCCTTCTAGGAAAAGAACAATACATTTGGCATAAAACATTCTTTACTTTAGTTAGCTGCAGGTAGTAATTATTAAGGCTTGAACTAACCTATTCAATCTCTACACTGCTTCAATGTTTCCTTCCTCTAGCTAATTGGACGTTTATTGCCATGTCTTCTAGGAAAAGAACAATACATTTGGCATAAAACATTCTTTACTTTAGTTAGCTGCAGGTAGTAATTATTAAGGCTTGAACTAACCTATTCAATCTCTACACTGCTTCAATGTTTCCTTCCTCTAGCTAATTGGACGTTTATTGCCATGTCTTATTCAGTAAAATTCCTTTTTTTGTTATTGTCTGTCGGTACTTTTGCTTTCCAAAAAAAAGAACACACAAACCACCTGTCATTTTGCTTGCAGGTATACACTGGAGATGCTACTCTTCCTTGGCATCTACGTGCTCGAGGACGTGCGCAAAATAGGAAGGGGGGAATGTTGCGTGACGAGTGGTGATCAAGGCAAGGATGCAACATAAAGATGGAAGCAGGAAAACAAGAGACTTGACATTCTTATTTAGGGCTCTTGTAGAGAGTTCCAAGTTGTAGGTGAGTGTGGGAGTGGGCTTGAGAATAATCCCACATGGAAGTTTTGGGCGTTTTAGGAGTTTTAGTATAAATAGTGGCTCATTTGAGAGCTCACACACACATTGGGCTGAACTCATGCTTGAGCTCTCTTGAGACTCAAGCACCTACTTCCCTAGCATGCACACAAACCTTGAAGCTTAATGGAACTTGAAATAAACATGCATTCTCATTCACTACTCAAGCAATGCCTTGCCCATGGATAAGCTACAAGATATGGAGAAGCTTAAGCTTGAATCCACTAGCACACAAAGCCTAATAGAGAACCCACAAGCGTAAACAAAGAAGTATGCACACTAGAGAATAGAGATGAGAAGAGAGAAAAACATCATCTCATTGCATTGAATTAGAAGAGCATTGCTCATACAATAGTGTAGTTGGGGAGAGAGAAGAGCTTGCACCTCTATGAACAAGAGGGAGAGCTAGTCTCAAGAGAGCTCAAGCATGAGTTCAGCCCAATGTGTGTGTGAGCTCTCAAATGAGCCACTATTTATACTAAAACTCCTAAAACTCCCAAAACTTCCCATGTGGGATTATTCTCAAGCCCACTCCCACACTCGCCTACAATTTGGAACTCTCTACAAGAGCCCTAAATAAGAATGTCAGGTCTCTTGTTTTCCTGCTTCCATCTTTGTGTTGCATCCTTGCCTTGATCACCACTCGTCATGCAACAGGAAGCATTTTGACTATCTTGAGAAAATGGTCGTGGAGACCTACCTGATAAAGTTGCAACAGCTAACGGAGAGTCAACTGTTTGTAAATGAGTGTTTTATGTCAAGAATGCTGGGGAAGCATTTTGACTGTCTTGAGAAAATGGTCGTGGAGACCTACCTGATAAAGTTGCAACAGCTGACGGAGAGTCAACGGAGGATGTCTCGCGTAGCAAGATCGGCCAAGGTCTTGACAGCCTCGGTTCGATTTAAATGGTGAGCTTCCGGTACGGTGGATGAGGGACCAAGGAAGCGGCCTATGAGTGAAGCGCTAGGTGACCTGCGAAGAATCCTAGAGTGTGAGATCCCTGTTCCCCACCGATCAACGGATTCGGGGTACTAGCAGCGGAAGTAGCACATCATGCATGGGTAGGGGTCTCACACTCGGGGCCTCGCCCACGGATATCCGGACAAGAGACTAATCCGTCGGTTTGTCCAAAACAGAAACTGGAAAAACTTCCTTTACTCGGAAAGCATGGGCGATTCCACCAGGATAACTCTTTACTCTAACGTAGTCAAGATCATTACGGATCAACTGATCTGACTGCACCTTTAACGGTACTTGGTCAAATCAAGGTAGAAACTTGCACTTGGATCATTGGGATCAACGCTTTTTTCCCCATCAAGAGGCACAGCCGTCGATTCCTATCCATAGAACAATTTCTATCCGGGATTTACTTCATCTATCGTTATAATAGAAATTAAATCTCGATTTACGGATCCATCAGTCCAGCCTAACCCCATCCGATCCCATGGGTTAGCCAACCGCCCAACCACTGTAGTGATGGGATCCAATTTGGAATTTGGTTAGGTTTTGTCCCGGGTACCAAGGAAAAGAGTTCCAAGGCCCCCTAGCCGGAATTTCATGCAAACATAAAACTAGCCACACCACTTACACACCCAATATGAAAATTGCCTTTTCCTTAGCATCAGCTAACTTTAAAACAATCCTTTAATGAAACCATAGTACCACTGATCACAATCTCCCAATTTATCCAGTTGATTCATAATTTCCCATCATTCCTTCATCAGAGTATCTATGGCATCATTGGCAACTAGAACGCTCACCACCTGTCCACACAGGGGCCGTTTCAATAGTTCCTAGCCCATAATACTCAACAATATAATCACTTATCAAGATGGACTCTCGTTGAAGATCAGCAAGATCAACCAACAGATCCATATAAAAGAGCCATGGACTCATCCGTTGAGGACCAGCAAGGTCAGTCAACCAGATCCATGCCCGGTTTCACAAAACAACTCTTACTCCTTGTTCCAATATCTTCCTCGACGCACGCGTGGGTATCCTAGGCGACCCAGAGCCCGAGCACCGTATGGTCAGCACCCTCTAGGATCCTTCGCAGGTGACCTAGCGCTTCACTCATAGGCCGCTTCCTTGGTCCCTCATCCACCGTACCGGAAGCTCACCATTTTAATCGAACCGAGGCTGGTCAAGACCTCGGTCGACCTTGCTACGCGAGACGTCCTCCATTGACTCTCCGTCAGCAGTTGCAACTTTATCAGTTAGGTCTCCACGACCTTAATCACAAGACGGTCAAAATGCTTCCCCAGCATTCTTGACATAAAACAGCCATTTACAAACAGCATTTACAAACAGTTTACAAATACAGTTTCTATATTAACTCTCATTTTTTCACATTATCCCTCATTAATCCACATTACTTATTCCACATTCCATGTATATGTGTACTCATCCAATCACCTCCTTTTCCATCTCTTCACTTCAGATTCCTTCACATCACATATCATATATTCACATCCATATCCACATCCATACATCCACATTCACATCCATACATCCACATCTACATGCTTATCTCCATTTTCACATCCTCATTTATACATCCACATCCCATATCCACATTCATACATACACATCCATATATCCACATCTACATCCACATACATACATACATCCACATCCACATTCCACATTCACATCTATACATCCACATCTACATTCACATTCACATACATCCACATCCACATTCCCATACATCCACATCTATACATCCACATTCCACATTCACATCTACGTTCACATTCACATACATGCATCCACATCTACATGCTTACCTCCATTTTCACATTCCCATTTATATAACCCCATATACCTTCACATCTAATCTTTTACATCACATCCATTCTCGCCCTATCACAACCCATATACATCTTATCCTATCACATACACTTCTTACCTCATCCCCCCATACACATCTTAATTCATCTTATCACATCCTAACTTATTTCATAAGCATCTTATCACCTCTTAACACACCTCTTATCACATCCTATCACTTTCCATACGCATCTTATCAATTCTTATCACATCTCATACACCTCTTATCACATCTTATCACATTTCATATCTTTTTTTTTTTTTTAAAGAGAATTCTTTTATTTGATATAAGATTTCTCTACACATTTATTTATACATAAATTCCATTTAAGGAGACTAACACTTTCGAAATTAAAATCAATCTTTTATGCATCTTCTTATGCATGATTTCAATTTGGTAGGGAATTATACTTTTAGAATAAAAGAATTTCTCTTATGCATCTAAGTTAAGCATAAAATCCATTTATGAGGAAAATCATACTTTTAGTATAAAAAGAATATCTTTTATGCATACCTATATGCATGAAATCCAATATGATAAAAGTAACACTTTTGATATAAAAATTTTTCCTTTATGCATACTTCTATGCATGAAAATTAAAAATGATAAAAGTAACACTTTTGATATAAAAATTTTCCTTTATGCATACTTCTATGCATGAAAATTAAAAATGATAAAAGTAACACTTTTGATATAAAAATTTATCCATTATGCATACTTCTATGCATGAAAATAAAAATGGTAAAAATAACACTTTTGATATAAAAATTTATCCTTTATGCATAATATTAAAATTCAATTTCTCCATGATTATAATGAAATTCTTTCAATTAATCTAGGATGATGATTCCTAGAATATGGTAGGAAGTCCTCTTTTTATGCTTTGAATGAAAATTTTTTATGCATAATTTTTATAAAAATTTTGCCATAGCTCCGCTGCTATGACTGATAAATCTCAATTTTTCTAAGGGATAAAGCTTATCATTAAGGAAATAATTAAAATGATTCTCTAATTGGATCCTTAATCCATAATGGATTGAATCATCAATATACATAAACTAAAAGCATAGAAAAAAAAACCATTAATTTGGCCTCAAGCATAGCTTAATCTTGGATTAAGGAAAAGCTTTATGAAAAGCTTCTTTTGGATTGAGAATGGGTCATGAGTATACCATTTCTTGAGTGAGAGAGAGAAATTACATAAAAACCATTAGAATTTAAACATAAATGGAAATTAACTTCAATAGCATTTATTAAATTATGTAACTCTTCACTACTATTCACCAATTAACTTTAATAGCATTTAAAAAACCATACCAATTAAGCTTCTCAAGCTTGAGAGGGGTTGAGAAGAGAGAAACATTGAGAAATTATAGAAAAGAGCAATATTCACTAATTACCTTACAAATTGCTTGATTCTTTGTTCACGGTAGAGGCCCCCAACCAATCAATTGGTTAAGTATGTTGATGGAGCCACTAATGGGGATTGAAGAAAGAGGGAAGCTCCAAAAACTAGTGAATTATTAAATGAATTCACAGTTCTTGGCTTAGGTGGAGTAGAGTAACGATGCATAAACACTATATATTTTTCAACAAGGGTGAGGCTTCTATTTATAGGAAAAATTGAGCTCCTAACCAAACAAACTGATTCTAGAATTTTCTAAATCAGTTTGGTCAATATTTGACCATTTTTAGGTCAGTTAAGCTAACTTTTTGGAACTAGACTTGAATGAGGAGAGAGGAGAGATGAAATATCTCAATTTTTATGAGTTTAAAACTCATTCAAGCATGTGAAATATGCACCTCCTTTAAAGAACTCCCCTTCCTTACATATGTCATATTTTTAATATTGCTCATAGTTTTTTACTAATAAACCTTGTACATTTTCAACTCTTCATCTTATGTGATGTTTCAGGGGAACTCATCTGAATTAGAAGAGATATTTTTCTATCCAAAAATATTCAAAATCTGAATATTCTCTCTCTAGAATATTTTTCTCTCTCTAGGCTAAAACAGATAGAAACAAGGTCTTTATATTTCTGAAGAGGGATTGATTACAGGGAAAGATACTAGACATCAAAAAGGGGGTGGGGGAGGAATCTTACATTCTACCCCACTTTAAAAAATGCGAGATGTCCTCATCTCGCAAACTGGGATAATTTCGCAAGATGCACGAATATGAGACTTAGAGAAAAATTTTAATCAAGATTAACCACCAAGATAAGTCTTAAAGAGAGCAAGATTCAAAATACGAACAAGATTTAAACTTTATTCATTCTCGGAACTTATACAGTAAAGATAGAGGAACTCTTTACACTTCCATAAGCCCGTCCATCATATGGTCACAAAAGCATTCCTCACAAGCTGCACAAGTATAAGGTAACTCATCTATGGGAATGATTCTGTGGGTTATTGCTGCGCCTATCTCAGTGGTATGAGGTGTTCTAAGAAAAGGACCTCTGAGAGGCAAGCCAAAAACGGGGTAAAGGCATATCTTCTCATGAGGAAGAAAACACGCCAGTAAGAAGACCCGCTCAGAAAACCCAGGATGCCTTGATCTCATGACGCAGTAGTATCGGGGACCCAAACCCAAAGCTTCAATAACCATGGCCAAGCGGACATTATTACGAAAATGTTGCTGACCCCAGGGTGTTACCCTAGTTATGTCTTGATAGGTCCGCCATTTGGTCTGCGCTACAGAAGTTCCCAAGTGAGGGAAAAGTGAGCGCTCATACTGTTCTATAAAATCCATCTTCACAGACTCACTTGCGTCTTGAAGGTGAGGAATCATTATGGATAAAACTAGTTCTTGTTGCCAAGCCATGAAGGAGATTAAGAAAGAGAGGAGATCGATGGAAGTAAGATTACTGCTGTGAGCGACAGGTAAAAGTTACGACTTATATAAAGGAAGGAGTTAGCGTAACCTAGAAGCCAACGGTATCTTGTCACTGAAGTTTTATCGTCTTTCCTTGATTTGGGTTTGGCACATATTTCTATGAAATACATTAAGAATTTTGAGATGAGGAGGTAAAAGAAGCTTGTAGGCTAAGTCACCTACTTTGATTGAATTCAGATATAAGGCTCACAATATCTGGGGGATAAGTTCTTATACTTCCCAAGAGATAAAGAACTTCTTTTGGGCCGTACTCGAATGAAAACCAAAACCTTGGTATCCAAAACACCGATTTTCACTTCTGAACTCATTGTTCTGAATCCTTAAAACAGCGTGACTCCTGAGAAGCATTCTAGGGAAAGGGTCTTCCTTTTTTTTAAAACAGAATCTTTCTTTTATTTTAGAGAGGGACTAAGATCAAAAAGGGAGATTCTTACTCCTGTATACCTCGAAGGCAGGGGAGGAATCTTACATTCTACCCCACTTAAAAAAGTGCGAGATGTCCTCATCTCGCCAAGTAGAGGACAACTCTTTTTCTTAAGATCCAATTTATTCTAGGGTTCCTTATATTCTGGTCAACCCAACAGAATACGGGGATAAATATCCCTTATATAGAACTCATCATTAAATAATTTCATTTCAGATCATATCATTCATATCTTTAACACGATAATGGTCCATCAGATCAAAAATTTTTCTTTCTGAACATTCCTCCACGGGAATTTCAGTCAAGCAAGTTTTCAATTTGTCATCCCTTAACTTGATATACCGAGTCAAGTGTTAACAGTAGCACTTTGACAGCACAATCCACTAATCTCATAGTGATTTGCTGAAATCATTATCATCATTTATCATTACAGGGACTCGTCCCATTCATCCTCATTGCGGTTTTGCTCAGGTTATTATATTTCAACTAAATTTCAAAAATCATCATTTTTCAATCAGAATCCCAATCAATTCATCAGTTCCCAAACAGAATTAAAAATCATATCAACCACATTCAAATTCATCATCTGGATAGCATTAACGCTTATAATTTCAAGTCTTAGATTTACTCGTATATACTGTCAGTAAAGAGCTGCAGTTATACTCTCGGTATATACGGATAGTCACGGCCCTTGGAATTATAAGGTAAATACCATCATGTCTAGGCCTCAAGCAAGTCAGGGATTCTATATAATTGCGGTACTTCCATCTGAAGACCCAATTACCAAATTACGAATTTCAGTTTGAATATCAAATTGTATGAATTATATCACACAATTACAACTTTTTTGTGTTTCTTGATAAATTTCTGACCTATTTGTCTTCTCAGTTGATCTTTATTAACCAAATGCTCTGATACCAACTGTGAGATCCCTGTTCCCCACCGATCAACGGATTCGGGGTACTAGCAGCGGAAGTAGCACATCATGCATGGGTAGGGGTCTCACACTCGGGGCCTCGCCCACGGATATCCGGACAAGAGACTAATCCGTCGGTTTGTCCAAAACCGAAACTGGAAAAACTTCCTTTACTCGGAAAGCATGGGCGATTCCACCAGGATAACTCTTTACTCTAACGTAGTCAAGATCATTACGGATCAACTGATCTGACTGCACCTTTAACGGTACTTGGTCAAATCAAGGTAGAAACTTGCACTTGGATCATTGGGATCAACGCTTTTTTCCCCATCAAGAGGCACAGCCGTCGATTCCTATCCATAGAACAATTTCTATCCGGGATTTACTTCATCTATCGTTATAATAGAAATTAAATCTCGATTTACGGATCCATCAGTCCAGCCTAACCCCATCCGATCCCATGGGTTAGCCAACCGCCCAACCACTGTAGTGATGGGATCCAATTTGGAATTTGGTTAGGTTTTGTCCCGGGTACCAAGGAAAAGAGTTCCAAGGCCCCCTAGCCGGAATTTCATGCAAACATAAAACTAGCCACACCACTTACACACCCAATATGAAAATTGCCTTTTCCTTAGCATCAGCTAACTTTAAAACAATCCTTTAATGAAACCATAGTACCACTGATCACAATCTCCCAATTTATCCAGTTGATTCATAATTTCCCATCATTCCTTCATCAGAGTATCTATGGCATCATTGGCAACTAGAACGCTCACCACCTGTCCACACAGGGGCCGTTTCAATAGTTCCTAGCCCATAATACTCAACAATATAATCACTTATCAAGATGGACTCTCGTTGAAGATCAGCAAGATCAACCAACAGATCCATATAAAAGAGCCATGGACTCATCCGTTGAGGACCAGCAAGGTCAGTCAACCAGATCCATGCCCGGTTTCACAAAACAACTCTTACTCCTTGTTCCAATATCTTCCTCGACGCACGCGTGGGTATCCTAGGCGACCCAGAGCCCGAGCACCGTATGGTCAGCACCCTCTAGGATCCTTCGCAGGTGACCTAGCGCTTCACTCATAGGCCGCTTCCTTGGTCCCTCATCCACCGTACCGGAAGCTCACCATTTTAATCGAACCGAGGCTGGTCAAGACCTCGGTCGACCTTGCTACGCGAGACGTCCTCCATTGACTCTCCGTCAGCAGTTGCAACTTTATCAGTTAGGTCTCCACGACCTTAATCACAAGACGGTCAAAATGCTTCCCCAGCATTCTTGACATAAAACAGCCATTTACAAACAGCATTTACAAACAGTTTACAAATACAGTTTCTATATTAACTCTCATTTTTTCACATTATCCCTCATTAATCCACATTACTTATTCCACATTCCATGTATATGTGTACTCATCCAATCACCTCCTTTTCCATCTCTTCACTTCAGATTCCTTCACATCACATATCATATATTCACATCCATATCCACATCCATACATCCACATTCACATCCATACATCCACATCTACATGCTTATCTCCATTTTCACATCCTCATTTATACATCCACATCCCATATCCACATTCATACATACACATCCATATATCCACATCTACATCCACATACATACATACATCCACATCCACATTCCACATTCACATCTATACATCCACATCTACATTCACATTCACATACATCCACATCCACATTCCCATACATCCACATCTATACATCCACATTCCACATTCACATCTACGTTCACATTCACATACATGCATCCACATCTACATGCTTACCTCCATTTTCACATTCCCATTTATATAACCCCATATACCTTCACATCTAATCTTTTACATCACATCCATTCTCGCCCTATCACAACCCATATACATCTTATCCTATCACATACACTTCTTACCTCATCTCCCCATACACATCTTAATTCATCTTATCACATCCTAACTTATTTCATAAGCATCTTATCACCTCTTAACACACCTCTTATCACATCCTATCACTTTCCATACGCATCTTATCAATTCTTATCACATCTCATACACCTCTTATCACATCTTATCACATTTCATATCTTTTTTTTTTTTTTAAAGAGAATTCTTTTATTTGATATAAGATTTCTCTACACATTTATTTATACATAAATTCCATTTAAGGAGACTAACACTTTCGAAATTAAAATCAATCTTTTATGCATCTTCTTATGCATGATTTCAATTTGGTAGGGAATTATACTTTTAGAATAAAAGAATTTCTCTTATGCATCTAAGTTAAGCATAAAATCCATTTATGAGGAAAATCATACTTTTAGTATAAAAAGAATATCTTTTATGCATACCTATATGCATGAAATCCAATATGATAAAAGTAACACTTTTGATATAAAAATTTTTCCTTTATGCATACTTCTATGCATGAAAATTAAAAATGATAAAAGTAACACTTTTGATATAAAAATTTCCCTTTATGCATACTTCTATGCATGAAAATTAAAAATGATAAAAGTAACACTTTTGATATAAAAATTTATCCATTATGCATACTTCTATGCATGAAAATAAAAATGGTAAAAATAACACTTTTGATATAAAAATTTATCCTTTATGCATAATATTAAAATTCAATTTCTCCATGATTATAATGAAATTCTTTCAATTAATCTAGGATGATGATTCCTAGAATATGGTAGGAAGTCCTCTTTTTATGCTTTGAATGAAAATTTTTTATGCATAATTTTTATAAAAATTTTGCCATAGCTCCGCTGCTATGACTGATAAATCTCAATTTTTCTAAGGGATAAAGCTTATCATTAAGGAAATAATTAAAATGATTCTCTAATTGGATCCTTAATCCATAATGGATTGAATCATCAATATACATAAACTAAAAGCATAGAAAAAAAAACCATTAATTTGGCCTCAAGCATAGCTTAATCTTGGATTAAGGAAAAGCTTTATGAAAAGCTTCTTTTGGATTGAGAATGGGTCATGAGTATACCATTTCTTGAGTGAGAGAGAGAAATTACATAAAAACCATTAGAATTTAAACATAAATGGAAATTAACTTCAATAGCATTTATTAAATTATGTAACTCTTCACTACTATTCACCAATTAACTTTAATAGCATTTAAAAAACCATACCAATTAAGCTTCTCAAGCTTGAGAGGGGTTGAGAAGAGAGAAACATTGAGAAATTATAGAAAAGAGCAATATTCACTAATTACCTTACAAATTGCTTGATTCTTTGTTCACGGTAGAGGCCCCCAACCAATCAATTGGTTAAGTATGTTGATGGAGCCACTAATGGGGATTGAAGAAAGAGGGAAGCTCCAAAAACTAGTGAATTATTAAATGAATTCACAGTTCTTGGCTTAGGTGGAGTAGAGTAACGATGCATAAACACTATATATTTTTCAACAAGGGTGAGGCTTCTATTTATAGGAAAAATTGAGCTCCTAACCAAACAAACTGATTCTAGAATTTTCTGGATTCCCGCCTCATGAATGAGGCGCCTACTTCACATGTGCAATTGAGTTTTAAATCTTCAAAAATTGAGATATTTCATCTCTCCTTTCTCCTAATTCAAGTCTAGTTCCAAAAAGTTGAATGGTCAAAAATTGACCAAACTGATTTGGAAAATTCTAGAATCAGTTTGTTTGGTTAGGAGCTCAATTTTTCCTATAAATAGAAGCCTCCCCCTCTGTTGAAAAATAATAGTGTTTATGCACTAATACTCTACTCTTCCCAAGCCAAGAACTGTGAATTTATTAATAATTCACTAGTTTTTGACATTTCCCTCTTCCAAAGATTGGTTGGCCACTCTTGTTACAAACAAGAGTAGAACCCTCAAACCATCAAGCCAAAGAAAAGCTCCAAGAAATTATGTAAGTAGAGATCTTGTAATTTTCTTATTGATTTTTATGCTTTCCTAATTTTTATGATTGTTTGAAGTGATAAATGGACACTATGCCTTGATCGAAAGGCTTTTCTCCTCTCTCTTCTTAGAATCAACCCTTCTTTATCCTAGTTAAGTGATAATTATTGGAACTAAACTTTTTATAATGTTTTCTCTTTTATAAGTGAATTTTGATTAGTCTAGATTACTTTAAATCAATTAGAGTTAATTTTTAAGACAAAATTAAGTAGAAAAATTTGAAAAATGGTCAGCCATACAAAGGAGGTTATGGCAAAATTTTTGGAAATAGGTATTATCTTTTATTATGCTAAAAGAGTATTTCCTATCAGTTCTATACTCTAAAAGTATCATTTTCATGTATAGAAGATGCATATTGATTTTTTTTAATGCATAAAAGAATAATCTTTTTATTATGAAAGTGTTACTTTTATCAAAATAGATTTTTATGCATAAAGGAATGATTTTCTTTTATTATGAAAGTGTTACTTTCATCAAAATGGATTTTTGTGCATAAAAGATTGTTTTTTATTATAAAAGTGTTACTTTTATCATTATTGATTTCTATGCATAAAAGTATGCATAAAAGAATATTTTTATTATTATAAAAGTGTTACTTTTATCATTATTGAATTCTATGCATAAAAGATTATTTTTTATTACAAAAGTGTGATTTTCATGCATATTTTTTTATTATAAAAGTGTGATTTTCATGCATAAAAGAATATTTTTTCATTATAAAAGTGTTACTTTTATCATTATTGAATTCTATGCATAAAAGTATGCATAAAAGATTATTTTTTTATTATAAAAGTGTTACTTTTATCATAATTGATTTTCATGCATAAAAGTTTTTTATTATAACAGTGTTACTTTTTTTATAATTGATTTTCATGCATAAAAGTATGTATAAAAGATTATTATTTTTTATTATAAAAGTGTTACTTTCATCATTATTGATTTCTATGCATAAAAGAATAATTTTTTTATATTAAAAGTGTGAGTAATTAAGATGTAATTAGTGAGAATTAGTGAGTAATTAGCAAATAGCTTAATGTAGGCATGGATAATCAAAAACCAGCAGATTCTCATTAGGCCAATGCCTCAATTTATAGAGTTTACATCCAAGCATCAAATCCCACTGATTTCTCCTTGATTCACTCCACCTCTCCCAGAATATCTCCACCTCTTTTGCTTGATTCCCTCCACCTCTTCACTTTTCCCAGAATATCTCCACACTTTCTAAATCTTCTCATGCTACCCTTTATTCTCTCCTAGTAGATTCTTCTCACCTTTTCACAGGTTCTCTCACATTTACTCATTCTCTTTTATAGCCTCTAACCAAGGGCTTCTCATTCTCTTTTCACAGGTTCTTTCACATTTACTCATTCTCTTTTACAGCCTCTAACCAAGGGCTTGTTCCTGCACACACCCTATTCACTTGTATATTTCAACACCTCCCCTCAAGTGAATACTCCCTAGCACACCTAGACCCTATACCAAGTTTCCCTCCTTACTTTGATAGTCCGCGAGACCAGTGTCTACACCTCCCCTCAAGTTACTTGCACACCTGGACCCTGTACCAAGTTTTTCTCTTACTTGATACTTGATAGCCTGCGACCAGTGCTGCCTCAAGTCCCTAAACTCATAGTCCTTGACACTCTCTCTCTCTGTTTATGTGTCCAAGGCTTACTATAGTTGCCTGTGACCTTGACTAAAGTGCTCACACATACATCTACCACGTGGCCTAAATCATCGGGTGGCTCAGAGGTGGTTTTACTTTGTTGGGGCAGGTTACATTGGGTTGTGGGGTCTCTCTCTCTCTCTCTCTCTCTCTCTCTCTCTCTCTCTCTCTCTCTCTCTCTCTCAGAGATTTTCACATGGCTCCTCACTCTTTGAAGCCTCACATCTTCTCTTTTCTTCAGTCTTCTTGTCGTGGCAACTTCTCTCCACGCGTCCATGTCTTTTTCTTCTTTCAGTCTTCTTGGGGAAGCTTCTCTGCTGGCAGCTTCTCTTCTCGTGTCCATGTCTTCCTTCAATTCTTCCTTTAGATCTTTTTCTCAGTGTGGATCCTCTTCTTGGAAAGAGATATTCTTCTTCTTCCATGGCTGGGGCCATGAGCTTGTCTGTCAGGTCTTTTTGCTCCATGTGAGCAGCATGTTTAAATGTTTTGCTGACAGTTCCTTTGGGTTTTTGATGTCTATCTTGTGTCATTATGCAATGCAAACCCAAATTTATGCGGGAGGTCTTACCTCTTGCCTTATTCTCGACAAGGGCAGTGTCTGATCCCATATTTACACTGATGTAATGTGCCCAATACATAATGCATATAGCATTCATTCTTATGCACATTCCCAAATGCAACTCTGGCTGTGAATAATCTTGATTTTGAGTGAGATTTATAGGCATTAACCAAGGGTTAAATGCAAAATGATGATAATCACAATTTTATCAGCACAATTTTACCAAAAATTACATTAAATCAAGGGTAACCAATTTGTACGGAATGGTTGGAGTTTCAAACCAACTCCGAATTGAAATCTGAAGTTATAGGGATCTGTATCGGATACCTAATGGTTAATTTGAACCCTCAATTGCACCAAAATATAGTGATTAGCAAATTACTCCACTATTTTGTGTGCAAAAAACAGAGTATGTAGGGAGTCCAGATCTGGTGCCTTAGACTTCAAATGAGCTCAAATGCTTTCAAAGACATCAATAGCAATGAGTCTAGTAGAGGATTAAGCCAATAAATACAAGATTTGACCAAATATTGAATGGTTAATCTTTGTTTTACCAAAGTCACCTCCTGCAGATTTGATGAAGAGCTTGGATCTCACTGTAGACTTGATCAAATTGAATTCTGTCTTCACCAGCTTGTAGAGCATGCTTGAAAACCCCTGGATCTATGAGGAATTAGAGCCATTTCGACTGAGAAAGAAGAAATCTGAATTTCCCTTCTAAAAAAACGATGCCTGCAAATCGGGCTGCCGCCGCCGACGTTCTGCGCTAATTTGCTTCAATTCCTTTGAGGTGAGTGTAGCCCCTTGAGTCTAGTTTGAGGGATTGGACTGCCGCTGACATTCTGCACTAATTTGCTTCAATTCCTTTGAGGTGAGTGTAGCCCCTTGAGTCTAGTTTGAGGGATTGGGCTAATTTGATGTGTGCAAGGAGAGGGAGCTCCTCCCACTGGCTGGGGGTACAAAGGCTAGTTGAAAAATAACTAAAAATTTGATTATTTTCTAATTATATACTAATCTTGATTAATTAGATAATGGGCTCATAAACCTGATGGATTCTAGGCATGGCTCTGATACCATGTTGAAATTAGAGCATTGTGATGAGCTATGGTGGATCAAACACTAGAATCAACATCACTAGTGAGTAATTAGCAAATATCTTAATGTAGGCAAATCAAAAACCAGCAAATTCTCATTAGGCCAATGCCTCAATTTATAGAGTTTACATCCAAGCATCAAATCCCACTAATTTCTCCTTGATTCACTCCACCTCTCCCAGAATATCTCCACCTCTTTTGCTTGATTCTCTCCACCTCTTCACTTTTCCCAGAATATCTCCACACTTCCTAAATCTTCACATGCTATCCTTTATTCTGTCCCAGACTCCAGTAGATTCTTCTCACCTTTTCACAGGTTCTTTCATATTTACTCATTCTCTTTTACAACCTCTAACCAAGGGCTTGTTCCCGCACACACCCTATTCACTTGTATATTTCAACAGGTATCGTCGGGCGACCCAGAGCCCGAGCACCGCATTAGGAAGTGAATGGGGTCTTCTTGGGCCCTTTAATTTGCCCAAGCCTAATCAAGGTGATTAAGGAATAGACAAATGGGGGGTTGCCATGTGGACTGAAATGTTGGGTTTTTAAGAGAGGTGTAAGAGTGGTCAAAGGGTGCACTTTTTCCCCCAAAAAGGGGGGGGGGCAATTTTACAATTTTCGGACCTCCATAACTTCTACATACAAGCTCCGATTTGAGCGGAGATTACAGATCCGTGATCTACGCATCAAGAGCTTTCCATAGATATGTTACATGATATGGTTTTATCCACTAGATTTTAAATTCCATTTTCCCCCCAAAATTCAAATTCGAATAAAGTAGCCGTTTTGAAGCTTCTAATTAGAAAACGTTTCTTCTTAAGAGAAAAGGTTTGACTCCCTTAAACTGCCAAATAAAAGGGCCCAAGAAGCCTTCCATTGAGGTCCTAATGTATGGTCAGCACCCTCTAGGATCCTTCGTAGGTGACCTAGCGCTTCACTCATAGGCCGCTTCCGTGGTCCCTCATCCACCGTACCGAAAGCTCACCAACATTTAAATCGAACCGAGGATGGTCAAGACCTCAGCCGAGACCTTGCTACGCAAGAAGTCCTCCATTGACTCTCCCTCAGTTATTGCAACTTTATCAGCTAAGTCTCCATGACCTCATTCACAAGACACTCAAAATGCTTCCCCAGCATTCTTGACATAAAATAGTTATTTAAAAACAGGTCATAGATATAATTTCTATAACGAATCTCTCGTCTTTCCACATAAATCTACAGTACTTAATCCACATTCATTTCATAAGCATTCCCATTCTCATCACATCATTTTCCATCTTAACACTTCTTTCCTCAATTAACCTCATCAGATCTCATCCACTCGCATTTACCCATACATCTCATCTCATCACATTCATTAACATCTATCCAGTTTACATCTCATCTCATCACATTCATTAACATCTATCCAGTTTACATCGCATCTTATCACATTCATTAACATCTATCCAGTTTACATCGCATCTTATCACATCCATTCACATCCCACACCATTCATTCTCATCCCGATTAACATGCCATCACATTCATTCACATCCCTTATCATTCATTCTCATCCCACACCATTCATTCTCATCCCGATTAACATGCCATCACATTCATTCACATCCCTTATCATTCATTCACATCCCGATTCACAAGTTATCACATTCATTCACATCCCTTATCATTCATTCACATCCTTATTCAGATGCTAACACATTCATTCACATCCCATATCATTCATTCACATCCTTTATCATTCATATCTATCCAATTTACATCACATCTCATCGCCTCTATTCTCATTCATATCCATCACATTTACATCCACATATATTCTTCCACATACATCCACATCCATACTTATCACATACACATCCACATCTATCCTTTCACATACATTCACATCCATACTTATCACATACACATCCACATCTATCCTTTCACATACATTCACATTCATACTTATCACATACACATCCACATCTATCTTTTCACATACATCCACATCCATCCTTTCACATACATACATCCACATCCATTCTTTCACATACAACCACTTCCATTCTTCACATACATCCACATCCATTCTTCACATACATCCACATCCATCCTTATCACATACAGATCCACATGTATCCTTTCACATACATCCACATCCATCCTTTCAGATACATACATACATCCACATCCATTCTTTCACATACATCCACTTCCATTCTTCACATCCATCCATCCATCCATTCATTCACATTTATCTGATTCACTCACATCTATCCATCCATTCATTCACATTTATCTGATTCACATCACACCTATCTATCCATTCATTCTTTTATAAAAATCAACTTCTGTGTGGGAATAACACTTTTATAAAAATCCTTTTATACATCTATTTATGCATAAATTCAATTTTAAGGAGAATGACTCTTTCGAAATAAAAATAAATTCCTTTATGCATCTTTCTATGCATCAAATCAAAATCAATGAGAATAACTCTTGAAATAAAAAAAATTCTTTTATGCATCTTTTTATGCATAAAATCAAAATCAATGAGAATAATTCTTTTGAATTTAAAATAAATTCCCTTATACATCTTTCTATGCATAAAATCAAAATCAATGAGGATAACTCTTTTGAAATAAAAATAAATTCCTTTATGCATCTTTCTATGCATAAAATCAAAATCAATGAGAATAAGTCTTTTGAAATAAAAATAAATTCCTTTATGCATCTTAAAATCAAAATCAATGAGAATAATTCTTTTGAAATAAAAATAAACTCCTTTATGCATCTTTCTATGCATAAAATCAAAATTAATGAGAATAATTCCTTTAAGAATCTTTCTATGCATGGAAATAACACTTTTATAATAAAAATATTTCTAATATGCATTTTTCTATGCCTAGAATGAAAATAACACTTTTAGAATACACAAACGGTGGGGATTACTCTTTTTGAATAATAAAAGATAAAGCTTATTTCACACAACACTTTTAGAATACACAAATGGTGGGGATTACTCTTTTTGAATAATAAAAGATAAAGCTTATTTCACAAAATTGAAGAAAGTTTTTCCATAACCTCCTTTGTATGGCTAACCATTTTTTAATTTTTTCTCATTCTCAAGTTACTTAGAAATTATCCCAAATGGTTTAAAGCATTCTAAACTAATCAAATTCCACTTTTTAAAGAGAAACAATATGAAAAGTTTAATTCTAACAATTTGATTATATATCTAGGATAAAGAAAGGCTGAATTCAAGAATGAAGAGATGGGGAAAGCCTTTCTAACAAGGCATAACATCATTTTTCATTTTCTAAAGAAAATAAAAATTAGAAAACCATTAAATGAAATAAAGAAAAAGTAGGATTTCTAGCTTACATGAATTTTTGTGAGCTTTCCTTTGGCTTGATGGTTTGAGGGATCTACTCTTGTTTGCAACAAGAGTGGCCACCAATTCTTTTGAAAAGGAAATGGTCAAAAACTAATGAATTATCAATAAATTCACTGTTTTTGGCTCTGGGGAGGAGTAGAGTAAAAGTGAATAAAACACTATTAAGCTTTTACAAAGAGGGAGGCTTCTATTTATAGGAAAAAGTGAGATTCTAACCAAGCAAACTAATTCTAGAATTTTCCATATCAGTTTGGTCACTTTTTGACCATTTTTAGGTCAGTTCAGCTTACTTTATGGTTCTAGTTGAAACAGGAGAGAGGAGAGATGAAATATCTCATTATTTGAGAGTTTAAAACTCCACCATACATGTGAGATAGGTGCCTTCTTCATGAGGGGAATTCCCCCACACTGAGGTGTCAAAAATGCATCATTTCCTCTAAATATCTCTACTTTTTAACTAATAACCTTGTCCTTAATCAACTCTTCATCTTATGTGAGTATTTACTCATTTTGGGAGGGATTTTCTTTATTTCTTCAATCTATCTCCTCCCTACATTTGGATTAATCTAATTGGCCCCTGAGAACCTTAATCTAAAATTTTCAAAAAATCTGGACCCTTGGGCTTTGAACAGATTATAATTTATTTCTAATGCACCTTCTGAATTTCTTTTTGAGCTTCTTTTTTGGGGAAATTTATTTTTATAAGAAGAGATATTTTTCCATCCAAAAATATCTAAAAATTTAATAATCTCTCTCTAGAATATTTTCTCTCTCTAAGCCAAAATAGGTAGAAACAAGATCTGTTAATATTCTGACAAGGGGAATGATTACAGGGGGAGAGACTCGACATTTTGAGGTGCTGGGGGAGGAATCTTGCAACCTACCCCACTTAAAAAAAGCGAGATGTCCTCATCTCGTAGGTGGAGTATGACCTCTTTCATCTTCTTCTTCTTCTTCAATCACTTTCAGCGTTACTGCCTTGGAAGTAGACGGCCGATTTGGGAACAACTCTCTTTGACTTCCCTTGAGGCAGAGGTCTTGCATTACTTTGGATTGAAACTCCGGTTGGTTAGAGGGTCTACTTCTGGGATTTTCCTAAATTTAACGGATAGAAACTTGATTACTCTGGAAGGAAGGACCTGGAGTTTGGAATCTTGATCCCTAATTTCCCTGCCCCCGAAAACCTTGATCCAAAAGGAGTTGGGCACTCCATACTGCGATGTCCAAATCCTTGACAGTTATAGCATTTCACTCCCTTGTTCAAGGGTGGAACTTCTGGAGTTAAATTCCAGAGGATTGAGTTTCGGGAAAAGGACATTTCTTCCATTCTAGAACTTCCCCTATCCTGGGATTGACCCTGATATCTCTTAGGGAGTGGAAGGTTGGAATCACCTTCTGGAACTAATAATCTTTTGAAAGGTAATGGTGCTAGCTTTGGTGAGGGACCTTGACATCAAAGGCCTTGGAGGAATCCTTTGCCATCCGCACTTCTTCAGCCTTGGAAACTGGCTTGGCAATCTTCACCAAAATATTCAAAGGTTTGTTCAGTCCCCAAATGAACTTGGCCATCAGCTATTATTTATTCAACGATGGTGAGAATTTGAGGAGAAGAGCAAATGCTTGGTGATATACTTCAATAGTTTTGCTCCCCTGGGTTAGCTCTAAGAATTCGTTCATATTTGTTTCCAAAATGCCGGGAGGACAGAAGCTCGTCCTTAGGTAAATTTTGAGATCATTCCATGTCTGGGTATTTTGATCCTCCAGATGCTTTGTCTCGCAGTGGTTTCTCCATGCCACTCTGGCTGTTTCTACAATCTTCAGCCTTGCAAGAGCCATTTTTCTCTTCTCATTGTACCCGATGACATCGAAGAATTCTTCCATTGCTTCAATCCACTTCTCCATGGCCTCTCCCAAGTTTTTCCCTTCACCCTTGAAAGGTCCAGGCTGCGAGCTATGAAGAGTTTTACGAACATCCAGGTCAAGCTCTTCCTCATCGAGTTGGGGGTTATCATTTCTACCACGACAACCTCGATCCATGCTCCGATGAATACAAAAAATCTTGTTAAGTTCTCTTTATTTATGATTCAAATCCGATTTTTGATTCATTTGATTTTTGGATTCTTTAGCTAGGTCGGATCCCCATAGAATTGTGGGATAAAGATACTTGCATTAGATAACAATTCATTCAGAACATATCATTCATATCTTTAACATAATAATGGTCTATTAGACCAAAATTTCCATCTGAACAATTCTCCATGGGATAAAGATACTTGCATTATTAGATAACAATTCATTAAGGACATATCATTCATATCTTTAACACAATAATGGTCTATTAGACCAAAATTTCCATCTGAACAGTCCTCCATGGGGAGATTTCAATTTTATAGATTTTTAATTTGTCATCCCTTAACTTGATCCACTAGGTCAAGAGTTAACAGTAGCAATCTGTCAGCACAATCCACTAATCTCATAGTGATTTGCTGAAGTCATTATCGTCATTCCAATTACAAACATCAACACAGAGACTCGTCCGATTCATCCTCCTTATTGTGGTTTTGCTCAGTTTATTGCTTTTCAACCAAAAATTCAAGAATCATCATTTTTTCAATAAAAATCCAATTCAACTCGTCAGTTCTCAACCAGTATTTTAAAATCATATCAATCACATTCGAATTCATCATTTGGATAGCATTTTAGCTTATAATTTCAAGATCTTAGATTTACTCGTATATATTGCCAGTAAAGAGCTGCAGTTATATCCTCGGTATATATGGGTAGTCACGATCCTTGGAATTATAAGGTAAAAACCATCATGTCTAGGCATCAAGCAAGTCAGGGATTCCATTTGAAGACCCAATTATCAAATTAGGAATTTCATTCTGAATATCAATTTGTATGAGTTATAGTGGTCCTTGGAATTATAAGGTAAACACCATCATGTCTAGGCCTCAAGCAAGTCAGGGATTCCATTTGAAGACCCAATTATCAAATTAGGAATTTTATTCTGAATATCAATTTGTATGAGTTTCATCACACAATTCCAACCTTTTACTCCTTCATAAATTTATGACATTCTTGGCTTCTCGGTTGATCCACTTTGGCCAAATTGCTTTGATACTAGCTATAAGATCCATGACCCCACTACGCAATGAATTTTGGGATGCTAGCAGCGGAAGAAGCACTTCTTGCATGGTAGGTTAGGGTCCCACACTCGGGGCCTTGCCCACTGATATCCAGACAAGAGACTAATCAATCGGTTCTTCCAAAACCGAACTCGAAAAAACTTCCCTTGCCTGGAAAGCACGGGCGATTCCTCCAGGATAACTTTTCTCTAAGTAGTCAAAAGCCTTAACTAACTGAACTGATTTGACCGAACCCGTAAGTCCCATAGTCAGATCAAGGGAAAGATTGCACTTGGATCATAGAGACCAACGCTTTTTTCCTCATTGAGAGGCACAACCATTGATTCTTTTTCATAGAACAATTTTTATCCAGGATTTACTTCATCTAGCAAACCAATAGAAATTAGTCTCATTTTAGGGATCCATCAGTCCAGCCTAACCCCATCCAGTCCCATGGGTTAGCCATTTGCCCAACCACTATAGTGATGGGATCCAATTAGGAATTTGGTTAGGTTTTGTCCCAGGTACCAGGGAAAAGAGTTCCCACGCCCCCTAGCCAGAAATTCATGCAAACTTAAAACTAGTCACACCACTTACACACCCAATATGAAATTGCCTTTTTTCACAGAATCAGCATCTTCTAAAAACAATCTTTTAATGAAACCATTGTGTCACTAATCATAATCGTCAAAATCTCTAGTTGAATGCTTATTTCCAATGATTCCTTCATCGGTGTATCTACGGCATCATTGGCAACCAGAACGCCACCACCTGTCCACTCAAGGGCCTTTTCCTAGCTCATAGTAACTGGCAATATATTCACATAACAAAATGGAATCTCCGTTGAAGATCAGCAAGATCAACCAACGGATCCATATAAAAGAGCCATGGACTCATCCGTTAAGGACCAGCAAGGTCAATCAACCAGATCCATGCTCGAATTCAGAAAACAACTCTTACTCCTTGTTCCAATATCTTCCACGATGCACGTGTGGGTATCGTCGGTGACCCAGAGCCTGAGAACCGTATGGTCAGCACCCTCTAAGATCCTTCGCAGCAGCAGGTGATCTAGCACTTCACTCATAGGCTGCTTCCTTGGTCCCTCATCCACCGTACTGGAAACTCACCATTTAAATCGAACCGAGGCTGGTCAAGACCTCGGTCGACTTTGCTACTACGCGAGACGTCCTCCATTGACTCTCCGTCATAGCTGGTACAACTTTATCAGCTAGGTCTCCACGACCTCATTCACAAGATGCTCAAAATGCTTCCTTAGCATTCTTGACATAAAATAGTGATTTAAAAATAGATCATAAATACAATTTCTATAACGAATCTCTCATCTTTCCACATCAATCTACATTACCTAATCCACATTCATTTCATAAGCATTGCCATTCTCATCACATCATTTTCCATCTTAACACTTCTTTCCTCAATTAACCACATCAGATCTCATCCACTCGCATTTACCCATACATCTCATCTCATCGACTTGCATTTACCCATACATCTCATCTCATCACATTCATTAACATCTATCCAGTTTACATCGCATCTTATCACATCCATTCACATCCCATACCATTCATTCTCATTTCGAATTCACATGACATCACATTCATTCACATCCCTTATCATTCATTCACATCCCGATTCACAAGTTATCACATTCATTCACATCCCTTATCATTCATTCACATCCTGATTTACATGCTAACACATTCATTCCCATCCCATATCATTCATTCATATCCTTTATCATTCATATCTATCCAATTTACATCACATCTCATCGCCTCTATTCTCGTTCATATCCATCACATTCACATCCACATCCATACTTATCACATACACATCCACATCTATCCTTTCACATACATTCATATACAACTCTCTTTTACTTCCCCTATTCTGAGGTAGAGGTCTTGCATTACTTTGGATTGAAACTCCAGGTTGGTTAGAGGGTCTACTTCTGGAATTTGGCGGCGGATAGAAACCTGATTACTTTGGAAGGAAGGAGCTGGAGTCTGGAATATTGATCCTTGATTTCCCTTCCCCGAAAACCTTGATCCAAAAGGAGTTGGGAAATCCATACTGCGATGTCCAAATCCTTGACAGTTATAGCATTTCACTCCCTTGTTCAAGGGTGGAACTTCTGAAGTTAAATTCCAAGGGATTGAGTTTCGAGAAAAGGACATTTCTTCCATTCTGGAACTTCCCCTATCTTGGGATTGACCCTGATATCTCTTAGGCAGTGGAAGGTTGGAATCACCTTCTCGAACTAATAATCTTTTGAAAGGTGATGGTGTTGGCTTTGGTGGGACCTTGACATCAAAGGCCTTGGAGGAATCCTTTGCCATCCGCACTGCTTTGGCCTTGGAAATTGGCTTGGCGTTCTTCACCAAAATGTTCAAAGGTTCATTCAGTTCCCGAATAAACCTAGCCATCAGCAGTTCAGTTCCCGAATAAAGGTTCATTCAGTTCTCGAATAAACCTAGCCATCAGCAGCTGTTCTTCATTCAGCAGTGGCGAGTAGTTGAGGAGAAGAGGGAACGCTTGGTGATATACTTCAATAGTTCTGCTCCCCTGGGTTAGCTCTAAGAATTCGTTCATATTTGTTTCCAAAAACCGGGAGGACAGAACCTCGTCCTTAGGTAAATTTTGAGATCATTCCATGTCTAGGTATTCCGATCCTGATGGTTTGTCTCGCAGTGGTTTCTCCATGCCACTCTGGCTGTTTCTACAATCTTTAGCCTTGCAAGAGCCATTTTTCTGTTCTCATTGTACCCGGTGACATCGAAGTATTTTTCCATTGCTTCGATCCACTTCTTCACGGCCTCTCCCAAGTTTTTTCCTTCACCCTTGAAAGGTCCAAGCTACAAGCTATGAAGAGTTTTACAAACATCCAGGTCGAGCTCTTCCTCATCGAGTTGGGGGTTATCATTTCTACCATGACAACCTCGATCCATGCTTTGATCAATACAAAAAATTTCGTTAAGTTCCCTTTATTTATGATTCAAATCCGATTTTTGATTCATCTGATTCTGGGGTTCTTTAGATAGGTCGGCTCCCCACAGAATCGTGGGATAAAGATACTCACATTATTAGATAACAATTCATTCAGAACATATCATTAATATCTTTAACACACTAATGGTCTATTAGACCAAAGTTTCCATCTAAACAGTCCTCCATGGGGGGATTTCAATTTTATAGATTTTTAGTTTGTCATCCCTTAACTTGATCCACTGAGTCAAGAGTTGACAATAGCAATCTGTCAGCACAATCCACTAATCTCATAGTGATTTGCCGAAGTCATTATCGTCATTCCAGTTACAAACATCAACAGAGGGACTCGTTCGATTCATCCTCAGTGTGGTTTTGCTCAGTTTATTGCTTTTCAACCAAAAATCCAGGAATAATCATTTTTTCAATCATAACACCATATTGGGGAATATGGGAAATTTTCATAAGTTTGGGACACGTGGTCAAATCTTTGGATTAATCATAACTTGAACACCGTTACTCCAAATTGAGCGCTCTATAGCTCACTAGATTCCATTTTCCAAGCGCTTTCCAACAATAGGTCACATGATATGGTTTTGAAAAACTTATAGGCATGTTATCCAGGTCCCACCTTTTTAGTATTCAAAAAATGGGAGTTGGGAAATTCCCAAACTCACGAATATAGTGTTTCATAATCCAATTCAACTCATCATTTCTCAAACCATTATTTTAAAATCATATCAACCACATTCGAATTCATCATCTGGATAGCATTTTAGCTTATAATTTCAAGATCATAGATCTACTCGTATATACTACCAGTAAAGAGCTGCAATTATACCCTCGGTATATACGGGTAGTCACGGTCCTTGGAATTATAAGGTAAATACCATCATGCCTAGGCCTCAAGCAAGTTTGGGATTCCATACAATTGCAGTACTTCCATCTAAGACCCAATTAAAAATTTCATTCTGAATATCAACCAACGGATCCATATAAAAGAGCCATGGACTCATCCATTGAGGACCAGCAAGGTCAATCAACCAGATCCATGCTCGAATTCAGAAAACAACTCTTACTCCTTGTTCCAATATCTTCCACGACGCACATGTGGGTATCGTCGGTGACCCACAGCCCGAGCATAGTTTGGTCAGCACCCTCTAGGATCCTTCACAGTTAGCAGGTCACCTAGCACTTCACTCATAGGCCGCTTCCTTGGTCCCTCATCCACCGTACCGGAAGCTCACCATTTGAATCAAACCAAGGCTGGTCAAGACCTCAGCCGACCTTGTTATACGAGACGTCCTCCGTTGACTCTCCGTCAGCTGTTGCAACTTTATCAGCTAGATCTCTAGACCTCATTCACAAGATGCTCAAAATGCTTCCCCAGCATTCTTGACATAAAACAGTCATTTAAAATTAGGTCATAAATACAATTTCTATAACGAATCTCTCGTCTTTCCACATCAATCTACATTACCTAATCCGCATTCATTTCATAAGCATTCCCATTCTCATCACATCATTTTCCATCTTAACACTTCTTTCCTCAATTAACCTCTTCAGATCTCATCCACTCGCATTTACCCATACATCTCATCTCATCACATTCATTAACATCTATCCAGTTTACATCGCATCTTATCACATCCATTAACATCTATCCACCAGTTTACATCGCATCTTATCACATCCATTCACATCCCATACCATTCATTCTCATCCTGATTCATATGCCATCACATTAATTCACATCCTTTATCATTCATTCACATCCTGATTCACAGGTTATCACATTCATTCACATCCCTTATCATTCATTCACATCCTTATTCACATGCTAACACATTCATTCACATCCTTTATCATTCATATCTATCCAATTTACATCACATCTCATCGGCTCTATTCTCATTTTCATATCCATCACATTCACATCCACATGTATTCTTCCACATACATCCACATCCATACTTATCACATACACATCCACATCTATCCTTTCACATAAATTCACATCCATACTTATCACATACACATGCACATCTTAGCCAAATTGCTTTGATACCAGCTGTAAGATGCCTGACCCCACTACGCAATGAAATCTAGGATGCTAGTAGCGAAAGAAGCACTTCTTACGTGGCGGGGGCAGGGTCCCACACTCGGAGCCTTGCCCATGGATATCTAGAGACAAGAGACTAATCCATCGATTCTTTCAAAACCGAACTCGGAAAAACTTCCCTTGCCCAGAAAGCACGGGCGATTCCTCCAGGATAACTTTTCTCTAAGTAGTCAAAAGCCTTAACTAACTAAACTGATCTGACCAAACCCGTAAGTCCCATAGTCAGATCAAGGGAAAGATTACACTAGAAACATAGAGACCAACGCTTTTTTCCTCATTGAGAGGCACAACCATTGATTCTTTTTCATAGAACAATTTTTATCCAGGATTTACTTCATCTATCAAACCAATAGAAATTAGTCTCATTTTAGGGATCCATCAGTCCAGCCTAACCCCATCTAGCCAATTGCCCAACCACTGTAGTGATGGGATCCAATTAGGAATTTGGTTAGGTTTTGTCCCAGGTACCAGGGAAAAGAGTTCCCACGCCCCCTAGCCAGAAATTCATGCAAACTTAAAACTAGTCACACCATTTACACACCCAATCTGAAATTGCCTTTTTCACAGAATCGATCATAATCGTCAAAATCTCTAGTTGAATGCTTATTTCCAATGATTCCTTCATCGGTAACCAAAACGCTCACCACCTGTGCACTCAGGGGCCTTTTCAATAGTTCCTAGCTCATAGTAACCGGCAATACATTCACATAACAAAATTGAATCTCCATTGAAGATCAGTAAGATCAACCAACGGATCCATATAAAAGAGCCATGGACTCATCCGTTGAGGACCAGCAAGGTCAATCAACCAGATCCATGCTCGAATTCAGAAAACAACTCTTACTCCTTGTTCCAATATCTTCCACGACGCACATGTGGGTATCGTCGGTGACCCACAGCCCGAGCATAGTTTGGTCAGCACCCTCTAGGATCCTTCACAGTTAGCAGGTCACCTAGCACTTCACTCATAGGCCGCTTCCTTGGTCCCTCATCCACCGTACCGGAAGCTCACCATTTGAATCAAACCAAGGCTGGTCAAGACCTCAGCCGACCTTGTTATACGAGACGTCCTCCGTTGACTCTCCGTCAGCTGTTGCAACTTTATCAGCTAGGTCTCTAGACCTCATTCACAAGATGCTCAAAATGCTTCCCCAGCATTCTTGACATAAAACAGTCATTTAAAATTAGGTCATAAATACAATTTCTATAACGAATCTCTCGTCTTTCCACATCAATCTACATTACCTAATCCACATTCATTTCATAAGCATTCCCATTCTCATCACATCATTTTCCATCTTAACACTTCTTTCCTCAATTAACCTCTTCAGATCTCATCCACTCGCATTTACCCATACATCTCATCTCATCACATTCATTAACATCTATCCAGTTTACATCGCATCTTATCACATCCATTAACATCTATCCACCAGTTTACATCGCATCTTATCACATCCATTCACATCCCATACCATTCATTCTCATCCTGATTCATATGCCATCACATTAATTCACATCCTTTATCATTCATTCACATCCTGATTCACAGGTTATCACATTCATTCACATCCCTTATCATTCATTCACATCCTTATTCACATGCTAACACATTCATTCACATCCTTTATCATTCATATCTATCCAATTTACATCACATCTCATCGGCTCTATTCTCATTTTCATATCCATCACATTCACATCCACATGTATTCTTCCACATACATCCACATCCATACTTATCACATACACATCCACATCTATCCTTTCACATAAATTCACATCCATACTTATCACATACACATGCACATCTTTCCTTTCACATCCATACTTATCACATACACATCCACATCTATCCTTTCACATACATCAACATCCATTCTTTCAAATACATCTACTTCCATTCTTCACATACATCCACATCCATTCTTTACATACATCCACATCCATCCATCCTTATCACATACACATCCGCATCTATCCTTTCATATACATCCACATCTATCCTTTCATATACATCCACATCCATCCTTATCACATCCATTCACATACATCCACATCCACATCCATCCTTATTACATACACATCCACATCTATCCTTACATATACATCCACATCTATCCTTTCACATACATACATCCACATCCATTCTTTCACATACATCCACTTCCATTCTTCACATACATCCATCCATCCATCCATTCATTCACATATATCTGATTCACATCACATCTATCCATCCATTCATTCACTTTAATCTGATTCACATCACACCTATCCATCCATTCATTCTTTTTTATAAAAATCAACTTGTGTGGGAATAACACTTTTATAAAAATCCTTTTATACGTCTATTTATGCATAAATTCAATTTTAAGGAAAATAACACTTTCAAAATAAAAATAAACTCCTTTATGCATCTTTCTATGCATAAAATTAAAATCAATGAGAATAACTCTTTTGAAAGAAAAATAAATTGCTTTATGCATCTTTCTATGCATAAAATCAAAATCAATGAGAATAACTCTTTTGAATTAAAAATAAACTCCTTTATGCATCTTTCTATGCATCAAATCAAAATCAATGAGAATAACTCTTTTGAAATAAAAACAAATTCCCTTATGCATCTTTCTATGCATAAAAATTAATTCTAATGGAAATAACACTTTTACAATAAAATATTTCTAATATACATTTTTCTATGCCTAGAATGAAAATAACACTTTTAGAATACACAAACGATGGGGATTACTCTTTTTGAATAATAAAAGATAAAGCTTATTTCATAAAATTTAAGAAAATTTTGTAACCTCCTTTGTATGGCTGACCATTTTTTTTCATTTTAAGTTACTTAGAAATTATTCCAAATGGTTTAAAGCATTCTAAACTAATCAAATTCTACTTTTTAAAGAAAAACATAATGAAAAGTTTAATTCTAACAATTTGATTATATATCTAGGATAAAGAAAGGCTGAATTCAAGAATGAAGAGAGGGGGAAAGCCTTTCCAACAAGGCATAACATCATTTTTCATTTTCTCAAGAAAACAAAAATTAGAAAACCATTAAATGGAATAAAGAAAAAGTAGGATTTCTAGCTTACATGAATTTTTGTAAGCTTTCCTTTGGCTTGATGGTTTGAGGGATCTACTCTTGTTTTGCAACAAGAGTGACCATCAATTCTTTTGAAGAGGAAATGGTCAAAAACTAATGAATTATCAATAAATTCACTGTTTTTGGCTCTAGGGAGAAGTAGAGTAAAAGTGCATAAACCACTATTAAGCTTTTACAAAGGGGGAGGCTACTTTTTATAAGAAAAAGTGATCCTCTAACCAAGCAAACTGATTCTAGAATTTTCCAAATCAGTTTGATCACTTTTTGACCATTTTTAGGTCAATTTAGCTTACTTTTTGGTTCTAGTTGAAATAGGAGAGAGGAGAGGTGAAATATCTCATTATTTGAGAGTTTAAAACTCCACCACACATGTGAAATAGGCACCTCCTTCATGAGGGGAATTCCCCCACACTGAGGTGTCAAAAATGCATCATTTCCTCTAAATATCTCTTCTTTTTTAACTAATAACCTTGTCCTTAGTCAACTCTTCATCTTATGTGAGTATTTACTCATTTTTGAGGGGGATTTTCTTTATTTCTTCAATTTATCTCCTCCCTACATTTGGATTAATCTAACTGGCCCCTCAGAACCTTAATCTAAAATTTTAAAAAAACCTGGACCCTTAGGCTAAGGCCATTTGAACAGATTATAATTTATTTCTAATGCACCTTCTGAATTTCTTTTTGAAGTTCTATTTTGGAGAAATTTATTTTAATAAGAAGAGATATTTTTCCATCCAAAAATATCTAAAAATTGAATAACCTCTCTCTAAAAGATTTTCTCTCTCTAAGCTAAAAGGTAGAAACAAGATCTGTTAATATTCTGACAAGGGGATCCGAAATGATTATAGGGGGAGAGATTGGACATCTTGATGTGCTCGGGGAGGAATCTTACATCCTACCCCAATTAAAAAAGGCAAGATGTGCTCATCTCGCAGCAGGTGGAGTATGATCTCTTTCATCTTCTTCTTCTTCTTCTTCTTCAATCACTTCCAGCGTTACGGCCTTGGAAGTGAATGGCCGATTTGGGAACAACTCTCTTTGACTTTTCCTATTCTGAGGCAGAGGTCTTGCATTACTTTGGATTGAAACTCCAAGTTGGTTAGAGGGTCTACTTCTGGGATTTCCCTAAATTTGGCGGATAGAAACCTGATTACTCAGGAAAGAAGGACCTGGAGTCTAGAATCTTGATCCTTGATTTCCCTGCCCCGAAAACCTTGATCCAAAAGGAGTTGGGAAATCCATACTGCGATGTCCAAATCCTTGACAGTTATAGCATTTCACTCCCTTGTTCAAGGGTGGAACTTTTGAAGTTAAATTCCAAGGGATTGAGTTTTGGGAAAAGGACATTTCTTTCATTCTGGAACTTCCCCTATCTTGGGATTGACCCTGATATCTCTTAGGCAGTGAAGGTTGGAATCACCTTAAGGAACTAATAATCTTTTGAAAGGTGATGGTGCTGGCTTTGGTGGGACCTTGAAATCAAAGGCCTTGGAGGAATCCTTTGCCATCCGCACTACTTCGGCCTTGCAAAAACTGGCTTGGCGTTCTTCACCAAAATATTCAAAGGTTTGTTCAATTCCCAAATGAACCTGGCCATTAGCTGTTCTTCATTCAGCGGTGGCGAGTTCTTCATTCAGCCCCGGTGGCGAGGAGTAGTTGAGGAGAAGAGCGAACGCTTGGTGATATACTTCAATAGTTTTGCTCCCCTAGGTTAGCTCTAAGAATTCATTCATCTTTGTTTCCAAAAAGCCGGGAGGACAGAACCTCGTCCGTAGGTAAATTTTGAGATCATTCCATGTCTGGGTATTCCAATCCAGACGATTTGTCTAGCAATGGTTTCTCCATGCCACTCTGGCTGTTTCTACAATCTTTAGCCTTGCAAGAGCCATTTTTCTCTTCTCATTGTACTGGGTGACATCAAAGTATTCTTCCATTGCTTCGATCCACTTCTCCATGGCCTCTCCCAAGTTTTTCCCTTCACCCTTGAAAGGTCCAGGCTTCTGCGAGCTATGAAGAGTTTTACAAACATCCACGTTGAGCTCTTCCTCATTCATCGAGTTGGGGGTTATCATTTCTACCACGACAACCTCGATCCATGCTCCGATCAATACGAAAAATCTTGTTAAGTTCCCTTTATTTATGATTCAAATCCGATTTTTGATTCATCTTGTTCTGGGGTTCTTTAGATAGGTTGGCTCCCCACAGAATCATGGGATAAAGATACTCGCATTATTAGATAACAATTCATTCAGAACATATCATTAATATCTTTAACACAATAATGGTCTATTAGACCAAAATTTCCATTTGAACAGTCCTCCATGGGAGGATTTCAATTTTATAAATTTTTAATTTGTCATCCCTTAACTTGATCCACTAGGTTAAGAGTTAACAATAGCAATCTGTCAGCACAATCCACTAATCTTATAGTGATTTGCTGAAGTCATTATCATCATTCCAGTTATAAACATCAACACAGGGACTCGTCCCATTCATCCTCATTGTGGTTTTGCTCAGTTTATTGCTTTTCAACCAAAAATTCAAGAATCGTCATTTTTTCAATCAGAATCCAATTCAACTCATATGTTCTCAACCAGTATTTTAAAATCATATCAACCACATTTGAATCCATCATCTGGATAGCATTTTAGCTTATAATTTCAAGATCTTAGATTTACTCGTATATACTGCCAGTAAAGAGCTACAGTTATACCCTCGGTATATACGGGTAGTCACAATCCTTGGAACTATAAGGTAAATACCATCATGTCTAGGCCTCAAGCAAGTCAGGGATTCCATACAGTTGCAGTACTTCCATTTGAAGACCCAATTATCAAATTAGGAATTTCATTGTGAATATCAATTAAATTGTATAAGTTTCATCACACAATTCCAACCTTTTACTGCTACTTCATAAATTTATGACATTCTTGGCTTCTCGGTTGATCCAGTTTAGCCAAATTTCTTTGATACCAGCTGTAAGATCCCTCACCCCACTGCGCAATGAATTCTAGGGTGCTAGCAGCGAAAGAAGCACTTCTTGCAAGGCGGGGTACGGTCCCATACTCGAGGCCTTGCAGACCACGGATATCTAGACAAGAGACTAATCCATCGGTTCTTCCAAAACCGAACTCGGAAAAACTTCCCTTGCCCGGAAAGCACGGGCGATTCCTCCAGGATAACTTTTCTCTAAGTAGTCAAAAGCCTTAACTAACTAAACTGATTTGACCGAACCCGTAAGTCCCATAGTCAGATCAAGGGAAAGATTGCACTTGGATCATAGAGACCAATGCTTTTTTCCTCATTGAGAGGCACAACCGTTGATTCTTTTTCATAAAACAATTTTTATCCAAGATTTACTTCATCTATCGTACCAATAGAAATTAGTCTCATTTTAAGGATCCATCAGTCCAACCTAAGTCCCATGGGTTAGCCAACCGCCCAACCACTCTAGTGATGGGATCCAATTAGGAATTTGGTTAGGTTTTGTCCCAAGTACCAGGGAAAAGAGTTCCCATGCCCCCTAGCTGGAAATTCATGCAAACTTAAAACTAGTCATACCACTTACACACCCAATATGAAATTGCCTTTTTCACAGAATCAGCATCTTCTAAAAATAATCTTTTAATGAAACCATTGTGTCACTGATCATAATCGTCAAAATCTTCGGTTGAATCCTTATTTCCAATCATTCCTTCATCAGTGTACCTATGGCATCATTGGCAACCAGAATGCCCACCACCTGTCCACTGATGAGGGACCTTTTTGATAGTTCCTAGCTCATAGTAACTGGCAATATATTCACATAACAAAATGGAATCTCTGTTGAAGATCAGCAAGATCAACCGACGGATCCATACAAAAGAGCCATGGATTCATCCGTTGAGGACCAGCAAGGTCAATCAACCAGATCCATGCATGAATTCAAAAAAAAACTCTTACTCCTTGTTCCAATATCTTCCACGATGCACGTGTGGGTATTGTCGGCGACCGAGAGCCCCAGCACCGTATGGTCACCACCCTCTAGGATCCTTCTCGCAGGTGACCTAGCGCTTCACTAATAGGCCACTTCCTTGGTCTCTCATCCACTGTACCGGAAGCTCACCATTTAAATCGCGAGGCTGGGCCGCGACCTTGCTATGCGAGACGTCCTCCGTTGACTCTCCGTCAACTGTTGCAATTTTATCAGCTAGGTCTCCATGACCTCATTCACAAGACGGTCAAATTGCTTCCCCAGCATTCTTGACATAAAACAGTCATTTAAAAATAGGTCATAAATACAATTTCTATAACGAATCTCTCGTCTTTCCACATCAATCTACGTTACTTAATCCTCCACATTCATTTCATAAGCATTCCCATTCTCATCACATCATTTTCCATCTTAACACTTCTTTCCTCAATTAACCTCATCAGATCTCATCCACTCCCATTTACCCATACATCTCATCTCATCACATTCATTAACATCTATCCAGTTTACATCGCATCTTATCACATCCATTCACATCCCATACCATTCATTCTCATCCCAATTCACCTGCCATCACATTCATTCATTAGGAACAATGGAGTCTTTTTGGGCCCTTTAATTTGCCATAAGGTTATGGAAACGTTTAACTTTTTGACAAATAGGAGCCCGCCATGTAAGCAAAAACCATTGGTGATTAAGAGAGGTGTAAGAGTGGTCAAAGGGTGTAATTTTTCCCCCAAAACGGGGGGGGGCGCAATTTTACAATTTTCGGACCTCCATAACTTCTACATACAAGCTCTGATTTGAGCGGAGATTATAGATCCGTGATCTACGCATCAAGAGCTTTCCATAGATATGTTACATGATATGGTTTTATCCGCTAGATTTTAAATTCCATTTCTCCCCCAAAATTCAAATTCGAATAAAGTAGCCGTTTTGAAGCTTCAAATTAGAAAATGTTTCTTCTTAAGAGAAAATGTTTGACTCCCTTAAACTGCCAAATATCCTTTCACATACATTCACATCCATACTTATCACATACACATCCACATCTATCCTTTCATATACATCGACATCCATCCTTTCACATACATACATCCACATCCATTCTTTCACATACATCCACTTCCATTCTTCACATACATCCACATCCATTCTTTCACATACATCCACTTCCATTCTTCACATACATCCACATCCATTCTTTACATACATCCACATCCATCCATCCTTATCACATACACATCCACATCTATCCTTTCATATACATCCACATCTATCCTTTCATATACATTCACATCCATCCTTATCACATCCATTCTTCACATACATCCACATCCACATCCATTCTTATCACATACACATCCATATCTATCCTTTCATATACATCCACATCCATCCTTTCACGTACATACATCCACATCCATTCTTTCACATATATCCACTTCCATTCTTCACATACATCCATCCATCCATTCATTCACATTTATCTGATTCACATCACATCTATCCATCCATTCATTCACATTTATCTGATTCACATCACACCTATCCATCCATTCATTCTTTTATAAAAATCAACTTCTGTGGAAAATAACACTTTCGAAATAAAAATAAATTCCTTTATGCATCTTTCTATGCATAAAATTAAAATCAATGAGAATAACTCTTTTGAAAGAAAAATAAATTCCTTTATGCATCTTTCTATGCATAAAATCAAAATCAATGAGAATAAGTCTTTTGAATTAAAAATAAATTCCTTTATGCATCTTTCTATGCATAAAATCAAAATCAATGAGAATAACTCTTTTGAAATAAAAACAAATTCCTTTATGCATCTTTCTATGCATAGAAATTAATTCTAATGGAAATAACACTTTTATAATAAAAATATTTCTAATATACATTTTTCTATGCTTAGAATGAAAATAACACTTTTAGAATACACAAACGATGGGGATTACTCTTTTTAAATAATAAAAGATAAATCTTATTTCACAAAATTTAAAAATTTTGTAACCTCCTTTGTATGGCTAACCATTTTTTATTTTTTTTCATTCTCAAGTTACTTAGACATTATCCCAAATGGTTTAAAGCATTCTAAACTAATCAAATTCTACTTTTTAAAGAGAAACAATATGAAAAGTTTAATTCTAACAATTTGATTATATATCTAGGATAAAGAAAGGCTGAATTCAAGAATGAAGAGAGGGGGAAGCCTTTCCAACAAGGCATAACATCATTTTTCATTTTCTAAAGAAAATAAAAATTAGAAAACCATTAAATGGAATAAAGAAAAAGTAGGATTTCTAGCTTACATGAATTTTTGTGAGCTTTCCTTTGGCTTGATGGTTTGAGGGATCTACTCTTGTTTTTGAACAAGAGTGGCCATCAATTCTTTTGAAGAGGAAATGGTCAAAAACTAATGAAATGTCAACAAATTCACTGTTTTTAGCTCTGGGGAGGAGTAGAGTAAAAGTGCATAAAACACTATTAAGCTTTTACAAAGGGGGAGGCTGCTATTTATAAGAAAAAGTGAGCCTCTAACCAAGCAAACTGATTCTAGAATTTTCCAAATCAGTTTGGTCACTTTTTGACCATTTTTAGGTTAGTTTAGCTTACTTTTTGGTTCTAGTTGAAATAGGAGAGAGGAGAGATGAAATATCTCATTATTTGAGAGTTTAAAACTCCACCACACATGTGAAATAGGCACCTCTTTCAGGAGGGGAATTCCCCCACACTGAGTTGTCAAAAATACGTCATTTCCTCTAAATATCTCTTCTTTTTTAACTAATAACCTTGTCCTTAGTCAACTCTTCATCTTATGTGAGTATTTACTCATTTTTGGGAAGGGATTTTCTTTATTTCTTCAATTTATCTCCTCCTTACATTTGGATTAATCTAATTGGCCCCTCAGAACCTTAATCTAAAATTTTCAAAAAATCTGGATCCTTAGGCTAAGGCCTTTTGAGAACAGATTATAGTTTATTTCTAATGCACCTTCTGAATTTCTTTTGGAAGTTCTCTTTTGGGGCAATCTATTTTAATAAGAAGAGATATTTTTCCATCCAAAAATATCTAAAAATTGAATAATCTCTCTCTAAAACATTTTCTCTCTCTAAGCCAAAAATTGAATAATCTCTCTCTAGAAGATTTTCTCTCTCTAAGCCAAAATAGGTAGAAACAAGATCTGTTAATATTCGGACAAGGGGAATGATTACAGGGGGAAAGATTGGACATCTTGATGTAGTCGGGGAGGAATCTTACATCCTACCCCACTTAAAAAAGGCGAGATGTGCTCATCTCGCAGCAGGTAGCAGGTGTGGAGTATGATCTCTTTCATCTTCTTCTTCTTCTTCAATCACTTCCAGCGTTACTGCCTTGGAAGTGCACGGCCGATTTGGAAACAACTCTCTTTGACTTCCCCTATTTTGAGGCACAGATCTTGCATTACTTTGGATTGAAACTCCGGGTTGGTTAGAGGGTCTACTTCTGGGATTTCCCTGAATTTGGCCGGATAGAAACCTGATTACTCTGGAAGGAAGGACCTAGAGTCTAGAATCTTGATCCCTGATTTCCCTGCCCCGAAAACCTTGATCCAAAAGGAGTTGGGAAATCCATACTGCGATGTCCAAATCCTTGACAGTTATAGCATTTCACTCCCTTGTTCAAGGGTGGAACTTTTGAAGTTAAATTCCAAGGGATTGAGTTTCGGAAAAAGGACATTTCTTCCATTCTGGAACTTCCCCTATCTTGGGATTGACCCTGATACTCTTAGGCAGTGAAGGTTGGAATCACCTTCTGGAACTAATAATCTTTTGAAAGGTGATGGTGTTGGCTTTGGTGGGACCTTGACATCAAAGGCCTTGGAGAAATCCTTTGCCATCCGCAGTGCTTTGGCCTTGGAAAAACTGGCTTGGTGTTCCTCACCAAAATATTCAAAGGTTCAATCAGCCCCCAAATGAACCTGGCCATCAGCTGTTCTGTATTCAATGGTGGTGAGTATTTGAGGAGAAGAGCGAACGCTTGGTGATATACTTCAATAGTTCTGCTCCTCTGGGTAGCTCTAAGAATTCGTTCATCTTTGTTTCCAAAAAGCCGTGAGGACAGAACCTCGTCCTTAGGTAAATTTTGAGATCATTCCATGTCTGGGTATTTCGATCCAGACGGTTTGTCTCGCAGTGGTTTCTCCATGCCACTCTGGCTGTTTCTACAATCTTCAGCCTTGCAAGAGCCATTTTTCTCTTCTCATTGTACCCGGTGTATTCTTCCATTGCTTCGATACACTTCTCCACGGGGCCTCTCCCAAGTTTTCCCCTTCACCCTTGAAAGGTCGAGGCTGTGAGCTACAAACATCTAGGTCGAGCTCCTCCTCATTGAGTTGGGGGTTATCAGTTCTACCACGACAACCTCAATCCATGCTCCGATCAATACGAAAAATCTTGTTAAGTTCCCTTTATTTATGATTCAAATCCAATTTCTGATTCATTTGATTATGGGGTTCTTTAGATAGGTCGGCTCCCCACAAAATCGTGGGATAAAGATACTCGCATTATTACATAACAATTCATTCAGAACATATCATTCATATCTTTAACACAATAATAGTCTATTAGACCAAAATTTCCATCTGAATAGTACTCTATGGGGGGATTTCCATTTCAACAGTCCTCTATGGGGGGATTTCCAATAGTCCTCTATGGGGGGATTTCAATTTTATAGATTTTTAATTTGTCATCCCTTAACTTGATCCACTGGGTCAAGAGTTAATAGTATCAATCTGTCAGCACAATCCACTATACTCTTTGTGATTTGCTGAAGTCATTATCGTCATTCCAAATAGAAACATCAACATAGGGACTCGTCCCATTCATCCTTATTATGGTTTTGCTCATTTTATTGCTTTTATTGCTTTTCAACCAAAAATTCAGGAATCATCATTTTTTCAATCAGAATCAAATTCAACTCATCAAATCTCAAGGTCCAGTATTTTAAAATCATATCAACCACATTCGAATTCATCATTTGGATAGCATTTTAGCTTATAATTTCAAGATCTTAGATTTACTTGTATATACTGCCAGTAAAGAGCTGCAATTATATCCTCGGTATATATGGGTATTCACGGTCCTTGGAATTATAAGGTAAATACCATCATGTCTAGGCCTCAAGCAAGTCAGGGATTCCATACAATTGCAGTACTTCCATCTGAAGACCCAATTATCAAATTAGGAATTTCATTCTGAATATCAATTTGTATGAGTTTCATCACACAATTCCAATCTTTTACTGCTACTTTAAAAATTTATGACATTCGTGGCTTCTCGGTTGATCCACTTTAGCCAAATTGCTTTGATACCAGCTCTAAGATCCCTAACCCCACTCTGCAACGAATTCTGGGGTGCTAACAGCGAAAGAAGCACTTCTTGCACAGTGGGGCAGGGTCCCACACTCGGGGCCTTGCCCATGGATATCCAGACAAGAGACTAATCCATCGGTTCTTCCAAAACCAAACTCGAAAAAACGTCCCTTGCCCGAAAAGCACGGGCGATTCCTCCAGGATAACTTTTCTCTAAGTAGTCAAAAGCCTTAACTAACTGAACTGATCTGACCGAACCCGTAATTCCCATAGTCAGATCAAGGGAAAGATTGCACTTGGATCATAGAGACCAATGCTTTTTTCCTCATTGAGAGGCATAGAGACCAATGCTTTTTTTCCTCATTGAGAGGCATAGCCGTTGATTCTTTTTCATAGAACAATTTTTATCCAAGATTTACTTCATCTATCGTACCAATAGAAATTAGTCTCATTTTAGGGACCCATCAGTCCCCAGCCTAACCCCATCCAGTCCCATGGGTTAGCCAATTTCCCAACCACTCTAGTGATGGGATCCAATTAGGAATTTGGTTAGGTTTTGTCCTAGGTACCAGGGAAAAGAGTTCCCCGGTCCCCTAGCCGAAAATTCATGCAAGCTTAAAACTAGTCACACCACTTACACACCCAATATGAAAATGCCTTTTTCATAGAATCAGCATCTTCTAAAAACAATCTTTTAATGAAACCATTGTGTCACTGAACATAATCGTCAAAAGCTCCAGTTGAATCCTTATTTCCAATCATTCCTTCATCGGTGTACCTATGGCATCATTGGCAACCAGAACGCTCACCACCTATCCACTCAGGGGCCTTTTGAATAGTTCCTAGCTCATAGTAACCCGCCAATATATTCACATAACAAAATGGAATCTCCGTTGAAGATCAGTAAGATCAACCAAATGGATCCGTATAAAAGAGCCATGGACTCATCCGTTGAGGAGACCAGCAACAAGGTCAATCAACTAGATCCATGCCCGAATTCAGAAAACAACTCTTACTCCTTGTTCCAATATCTTCCATGACGCACGTGTGGGTATGGTCGGCGACCCAGAGCCCGAGCACTGCATGGTCATCAGCACCCTCTAGGATCCTTCGCAGGTGACCTAGCGCTTCACTCATGGGCTGCTTCCTTGGTCCCTCATCCACCGTACTGGAAGCTTTAAATTGAACCGAGGCTGGACCGAGGCTGGGTCAAGACCTCGGCCGCCCTTGCTCCGTGAGACGCCCTCCATTGACTTATTACTAGCTGTTGCAACTTTATCATCTAGGTCTCCACGACCTCATTCACAAGACGCTCAAAATGCTTCCCTAGCATTCTTGACATAAAACAGTCATTTAAAAATAGGTCATAAATACAATTTCTATAACGAATCTCTCGTCTTTCCACATCAATCTACATTACTTAATCCACATTCAGTTCATTGGCATTTCCATTCTCATCACATCATTTTCCATCTTAACCCTTCTTTCCTCAATCAACCTCATCTGATCTCATCCACTCGCATTTACCCATACATCTCATCCACTCGCATTTACCCATACATCTCATCTCATCACATTCATTAACATTTATCGAGTTTACATCGCATCTTATCACATTCATTAACATTTATCGAGTTTACATCGCATCTTATCACATCCCATACCATTCATTCTCATCTGGATTCAAATCCCATCACATTCATTCACATCCCGATTCACAGATTATCACATTCATTCACATCCCTTATCATTCATTCACATCTTGATTCACATGCTAACACTTTCATTCACATCCCATATCATTCATTCACATCCTTTATCATTCATATCTATCCAATTTACATCACATCTCATCACCTCTATTCTCGTTCATATCCATCACATTCACATCCACATATATTCTTCCACATACATCCACATCCATACTTATCACACACATACACATCCACATCTATCCTTTCACATAAATTCACATCCATATTTATCACATACACATCCACATCTATCTTTTCACATACATTCACATCCATACTTATCACATACACATCCACATCTATCCTTTCACATACATCCACATCCATCCTTTCACATACATACATCCTTTCACATACATACATCCACATCCATCCTTTCACATACATACATCCACATCCATTCTTTCACATACATCCACTTTCATTCTTCATATACATCCACATCCATTCTTCACATACATCCACATCCATCCTTATAACATACACATCCACATTTATTCTTTCATATACATCCACATCCATCCTTTCACATACATACATCCACATCCATTCTTTCACATATATCCACTTCCATTCTTCACATACATCCATCCATCCATTCATTCACATTTATCTGATTCACATCACATCTATCCATCCATTCATTCACATTTATCTGATTCACATCACACCTATCCATCCATTCATTCTTTTATAAAAATCAACTTCTGTAATAATACAACTTTTATAAAAATCCTTTTATACATCTATTTATTCATAAATTCAATTTTAAGGAAAATAACACTTTCGAAATAAAAATAAATTCCTTTATGCATCTTTCTATGCATAAAATCAAAATCAATGAGAATAACTCTTTTGAATTAAAAAAAATTCCTTTATGCATCTTTCTATGCATAAAATCAAAATCAATGAGAACTCTTTTGAAATAAAAATAAAATCCTTTATGCATCTTTCTACGCATAAAATCAAAATCAATGAGAATAACTCTTTTGAAATAAAAATAAATTCCTTTATGCATCTTTCTATGCATAGAAATTAATTCTAATGGAAATAACACTTTTATAATAAAAATCTTTCTAATATGCATTTTTCTATGCCTAGAATGAAAATAACACTTTTAGAATAAACAAACGATGGAGATTACTCTTTTTGAATAATAAAAGATAAAGCTTATTTCATAAAATTTAAGAAAATTTTGTAACCTCCTTTGTATGGCTAACCATTTTTTATTTTTTTTCATTCTCAAGTTACTTAGAAATTATCCCAAATGGTCTAAACTAATCAAATGCTACTTTTTAAAGAGAAACAATATGAAAAGTTTAATTCTAACAATTTGATTATATATCTAGGATAAAGAAAGGCTGAGTTCAAGAATTAAGAGAGGGGGAAAGCCTTTCCAACAAGGCATAACATCATTTTTCATTTTCTAAAGAAAACAAAAATTAGAAAACCATTAAATGGAATAAAGAAAAAGTAGGATTTCTAGCATACATGAATTTTTGTGAGCTTTCTTTTAGCTTGATGGTTTGAGGGATCTACTCTTGTCCTCGTCCTTAGGTAAATTTTGAGATCATTCTATGTCTGGGTATTCCGATCCAGACGGTTTGTCTCGTAGGTTTCTCCATGCCACTCTGGCTGTTTCTACAATCTTCAGCCTTGCAAGAGCCATTTTGCTCTTCTCATTGTACCCGCCGGTGACATTGAAGTATTGTTCCATTGCTTTGATCCACTTCTCCACAGCCTCTCCCAAGTTTTTCCCTTCACCCTTGAAAAGTCGAGGCTGCGAGCTATAAAGAGTTTTACGAACATCCAGGTTGAGCTCTTCCTCATCGAGTTGGGGGTTATCATTTCTACCACGACAACCTCAATCCATGCTCCTATCAATACGAAAAATCTTGTTAAGTTCCCTTTTTTTATTATTTAAATCCGATTTTTGATTCATCTGATTTTGGGGTTCTTTAGATAGGTCCGCTCCCCACAGAATCGTGGGATAAAGATACTTGCATTATCAGATAAGAATTCACTCAGAACATATCATTCATATCTTTAACACAATAATGGTCTATTAGACCAAAATTTCCATCTGAATAGTCCTCCATGGGGGGATTTCAATTTTATAGATTTTTAATTTGCCATCCCTTTTAACTTGCTCCACTGGGTCAAGAGTTAACAGTAGCAATCTGTCAACACAATTCACTAATCTCATAGTGATTTGCTGAAGTCATTATCATCATTCCAGTTACAAACATCAACACAGGGACTCGTCCCATTCATCCTCATTGTGGTTTTGCTCAGTTTATTGCTTTTAAACCAAAAAATTCAAGAATCATCATTTTTTCAATCAGAATCCAATTCAACTCATCATTTCTCAAACCAATATTTCCAAATCATATCAACCACATTTGAATTCATCATCTGGATAGCATTTTAGCTTATAATTTCAAGATCTTAGATTTACTCGTATATACAGCCAGTAAAGAGCTACACTTATACCCTCGGTATATACGGGTAGTCACGGTCCTTAGAATTATAAGGTAAATACCATCATGTCTAGGCCTCAAGCAAGTCAAGGATTCCATACAATTGCATGTTGGAATTAGGGTTGCAGGAATGCACACACAACTTCAAGAAGATGAGGAAGCTTGAGCACAACACAGTAGTGTATTATGAGTGCCAAAAATGAAAGATACCAAGCCCTAGAAGATAATGGGCGTATATACAATGCACGGGGGAAAAAACCTCCTAGTGAGGGAAAAAGTGCCCCGGCGGTCCTAAGTGTGTTCACACACATCACTACTATAATATGGTAACAAATCCCCCCTGGAGTGATGCGGTGAACAAGAGCTAGCACTCATGTATAGGGAAGTGTCTAGCTATGTGGACGAATCCACAAAAGGGAGTAAGCCCAAAGCTTTGCGAAAAACTTCGAACTTCTCACGAGGCAGAGCCTTTGTGAAAAGGTCTGCAAGGTTATCCTGTGTTGGCACATAAGCCAAACTGATCTCTCCTGCAGAGAGTCTCTCCCTGACATAATGGTAGTGCACCTCAATGTGCTTCGTACGAGCATGGAACACTGGGTTCCGCGCAACTGCCAATGCGCTCTGACTGTCAGTGAAGATGGTGGTGGCAGATGGCTGCCCAACACCCAAATCAGCCATAAGGCGTCTGAGCCACACACACTCAACCGTAGCTGTGAAAGCTGCCCTGTACTCAGCTTCACAACTAGAAGTGGCCACAGTAGGCTGCTTCTTGCTCAACCATGATATGCATGAGCTTCCAAGCATGAAGCAAAAACCACTCGTGGACACGCGTGTGTCATAACAACCAGCCCAGTCAGAATCTGAAAAAGCATGTAAATCTGGCGGCAATGATCCCCCCTTGGGATAAAACAACCCAAGATGCCGAGTACCACTCAAATAGCGAAAGATACGCTTCACTGCCTGCCAATGCTTAATGCCTGGGCTATGCATAAATCTGCTCACCTGTGAGACTGCAAACTGAATGTCTGGCCTCGTAATGCATACATAAATGAGGCAACCAACAGCTGTCTGATAGAGTGTGACATCAAAGTGATCTCCAGCATCATGAAGACTCAACTTCAAACCTGTCTCCATTGGAGTAGCAATAGGCTTGCAGTCTTCAAGGCCAAATCTCCGCAACAATGTTTCAATATACTTTGTCTGACACAAAGCAATACCTCCATCACACTGCTTAAATTGTATCCCCAAATAATGATGCAAATGCCCCAAATCTGACATCTCAAAAGAGGCATTTAAATCAGCCTTAAAATCAGCAATATGACTCTCATTTGGTCCTGTGAGCAGCATGTCATCGACATAGAGAGCAATGATTAGATGTACACCATCCACACGTTTAACATACAAAGTGCTTTCTGTTGGACTATTCTGAAACCCATGTGCAGTCAAATATGCATGTATTTTTTCATACCAAGCTCGTGGAGCTTGCTTTAAACCATATAAAGCCTTTTTTAACCTGCACACTTTGTTTTCCTGCCCTCTTTGAACAAAACCACGAGGCTGCGATACATACACCTCCTCATGCAAATCTCCATTTAAGAACGCAGTCTTTATGTCCAGCTGATGTACATTCCAACCATTATGAGCTGCTAATGCACAGATGCTACGAACAGTGGTCATACGACATGTGGGAGCAAAAGTCTCATCAAAATCAATGCCCTTCTCTTGAGCATAACCTTTTGCAACAAGCCTAGCCTTATGGCGATCCACTGTGCCATCAGGCTTACGCTTCAATTTGTATACCCACTTAGTGCCAATGGCCTTCTTGCCAGGGGGCAAGTCACATAAAGACCATGTACCATTCTTCATAATAGCATCGTATTCTGCTTGCATAGCAGCCATCCAATTTTCTGAACTTTGTGCCTCATCAAATGAAACAGGCTCACTTTCATCGCACATACTAGAAACAGCCAATGCATAACAATCTGACGCATAAGAGGCACCATGAGAGCCAGAACGAGTGCGACTAGACAAAGGGGCATCCAACTTGCTGTCACGCAAAGTCTGCACCAGCCATCTAGGCATATTCCTAGAGCCCTCAATCTCTTGTCTCTCATCCTCAAGTGCATCACGCACATCTGCATCAGATATAGGCTGATCTGTGCCATCATTTAAAACCTGCATAGGCTGAAAAACTGCCTCATGAGGTATTGCACTTGACTGTGCACCACTGAAAAGAGGCAACAATGTATCATAGACATCACGTGAGCTGATATCTGTCTCCTTAGTACATGAAACCAAGGGCTAAACTGCATCTTCCACAAATACAACATCACGGCTAACCAAAATGCGCTTTGTCTGTGGATGATACAAACGATAGCCTTTGCTCTCAGCACTATATCCAACAAAAATACATTTGACAGCTTTGTCATCCAATTTTCTGCGATGTTGCACAGGCACTAATGCATATGCCAGGCAGCCAAAAACACGTAAATGGCCAACAGATGGCTTGCGGCCATGCCAAGCCTCATATGGAGTGACAACCTGTAATGCTTTGGTGGGACACCTGTTTAGTACATAAGTGGCACACATGACAGCCTCAAGCCAAAAACCATGTGGTAGACTTTGACTCTTAACCATACATCTTGCCATTTCCATGAGAGACCTGTTTTTTCTCTCAGCCACACCATTTTGCTGTGGTGTATACGGCACTGTACATTGGTGTTTTATCCCACGCTCAGCCAGAAATGCATTAAATTCTGAAGACATATACTCCCCCCCTCGATCTGAACGGAGGGTGCCCATCTTACTTTCTGACACATTTTCAGCCATAACCAAAAACTGTTTGAAGCACAAAAACACTTCGGACTTTGCCTTCAAAGGATATACCCATGCATGCCTGGTAAAATCATCAATGAAAGTCACGAAGTAAAGGTAGTTTCCAAATGATGGAGTTTGCATGGGACCACAAACATCACTGTGAACAAGCTGCAATCTGCGTTCAGCTCTCACTGATCCATCTTTGGGAAAGGAAGCACGCTGCATTTTACCCAATATGCAGCCCTCACAAACATGCTTGACAGGTGCCTCAAGCTTAGGCAAAGAAGACACCATTTCAGATTTCTGCAGGCGCAGCAAACTTGCAAAATTCAGATGACCAAAACGTGCATGCCACAGTTTTGCATCTGAAATAGCCTGCGTATCCATAATAGCACATGCTGAATCCTCTACACATTTGCCATCCATATTGAGCTTATACAGCCCTCGACATAGTGAACCAGATGCTACAATGATGTCACCACAAGAGAGATCATGAACAGTACATCTGTCATCCACAAATTTTACAACCAAACCTGTTTTGGCAAATGCGGAGACTGACAGCAGATTCTTTTTGATCCCTGGCACATACAATGCATCAAAAAGTGTAAAGGTGTTGCCATTTGCAACATTCAGCACAATCTGTCCAACTCCTTTAACGGGATAAGAGGAGTTATTGGCACAAGTGACAGTATTCCCTGTGGGAGCAGACTCAAGGAAAGTGAATAAACTGCGCTGCGAGGTGATATGCTTAGTGGCACCACTGTCAAAGTACCATACATCTGAATCTACTGCAGACATACATGTGTCATGCAAAGATGGGTCATAACTGCACTGCGCATTGAATGCCCATTCTGTATCTAGCACAACATTAGCAGATTCATTGTTAGAAGGAGAGGCATCTGCAACAGCCATACCAGCCTCTTTCTTCTTAGCCTCTTTCGCAGCCAGCTTAGGACACGCTTTGATGACATGATCATTTCCCTTACAGTACTTGCAAAATGTTTTCTGTTTGTCACCCTTCTTCTCATCTTTGTCTTCCTTCTTTGGTTGCGCAGCATTTGCAGATTTCTGCTTACTAGAAGAAAAGCCAGCTTTACCTTTCCCGCTTCTCTGACCAGCAACGAAAGCTTGATCTGCGACACGCATAATATTCCTGTTTTGCCTTGACTGGTCTTCTTGCAGCAAAACAGAAACTAACTCCTCAAATGATAAGGCATTGGGATTGCCTTTCATCATCAAGCGAAGAGTGGAAGCAAAACCCTGATAAGAATCTGGTAGACCATTCAAAACAGTCTGCACAAGTGAACTGTCTGACAGGATTTCATCTGCAGAAATGAGCTGCTCTTTGAAATCCTTGATCTTTGTCAAAAAGCTATCCATAGAATCACCTTCATTCATATGCTCACTCTCCAACTGTTTTCGGAGATAAGCAACACGAGCCTCATTTCTTGCCTGATACAATGTGGCAAGTACATCCCAAGCATCCTTAGAAGTCCTGCAGGAGCGAATATGTGGGATAATGGTACGTTTGACAGACAGCGCAATCAAGGCATGAGCCTGCGCATCTCTACCATCCCAACGAATCTGCTCTGCTGAAAGTGGTGGTTCTCGAACAGCTGCTACAGCACTTGTGCCTGCACCATCATCAACAGTACCTGTTTCTGATGTGTTTGCAGCATTCCCAGCCACAATAGGACGTGCATCAATACCCTGCACAATGTTCCATAACCCCTTTGCTACCAATACATGTCGCATCATATATGCCCACAATGGATAGTTGGTGCCATCCAACTTATCCTCAGCAGCCAACATGCGGAATACATCATTGTTGTCAGCCATGGCCAATGACTGTACTACTAGATGTAAATGCTGTCTGTAAGAGGTAAACCTGTATAAAAACGACCTGTGCTATGTAGCACAGCCCAAAACAGACGAATGGGCACCTGTCCTGCAGATTTTAATCTTGACAGAAAATCTGCACAGTAGGACGATTTTGCCTACGCAGTACTTGGAATGCAAAAACGGAGGGCGAAATGACCTCAGATCAAAATTCTGAAATGACCAAGCCCTACGGGCTCTCCCACGGCATATACTAACCTGCAGTCGCTCGTGAAACCTCGTCGCAATCGGAGGAGATGAAGCGGCAGGTGCCGGTGATGCTGCCCGGGAGGAGGAAGCCTGCTCTGATACCAATTGTTGGAATTAGGGTTGCAGGAATGCACACACAACTTCAAGAAGATGAGGAAGCTTGAGCACAACACAGTAGTGTATTATGAGTGCCAAAAATGAAAGATACCAAGCCCTAGAAGATAATGGGCGTATATACAATGCACGGGGGAAAAAACCTCCTAGTGAGGGAAAAAGTGCCCCGGCGGTCCTAAGTGTGTTCACACACATCACTACTATAATATGGTAACATTGCAGTACTTCAATCTGAAGACCCAATTATCAAATTAGGAATTTCATTCTGAATATCAATTTGTATGAGTTTCATCACACAATTCCAACCTTTTACTCCTACTACAAAAATTTATGACATTCTTGGCTTCTCGGTTGATCCACTTTAGCCAAATTGCTCTGATACCAGCTGTAAGATCCGTGACCCCACTGCACAACGAATCCTCTTGCGCGGGGCAAGGTCCCACACTTGGGCCTCACCCACAGATATCGAGACAAGAGACTAATCCATTGATTCTTCCAAAACCGAACTCGGAAAAACTTCCCTTGCCCGGAAAGCACAGGCGATTCCTCCAGGATAACTTTTCTCTGAGTAGTCAAAAGCCTTAACTAACTGAACTGATCTGACCGAACCCGTAAGTCCCATAGTCAGATCAAGGGAAAGATTGCACTTGGATCATAGAGACCAACGCTTCTTTCCTCATTGAGAGGCACAGCCATTGATTCCTTTCCATAGAACAATTTTTATTCGAGATTTACTTCATCTATCGTACCAATAGAAATTAGTCTCATTTTAGGGATCCATCAGTCCAGCCTAACCCCATCCAATCCCATGGGTTAGCCAACCGCCCAACCACTCTAGTGATGGGATCCAATTAGGAATTTGGTTAGGTTTTGTCCCGGGTACCAGGGAAAAGAGTTCCCAGGCCCCCTAGCCGAAAATTCATGCAAACTTAAAACTAGTCACACCACTTACACACCCAATATGAAATTGCCTTTTTCACAGAATCAGCATCTTCTAAAAATAATCTTTTAATGAAACCATTGTGTCACTGATCATAATCGTCAAAATCTCCGGTTGAATCCTTATTTCCAATCATTCCTTCATCGGTGTACCTATGGCATCATTGGCAACGAGAACGCTCACCACCTATCCACACTGAGGGCCTTTTCAATAGTTCCTAGCTCATAGTAACTGGCAATATATTCACATAACAAAATGGAATCTCTGTTGAAGATCAGCAAGATCAACCAATGGATCCATACAAAAGAGCCATGGACTCATCCGTTGAGGACCAGCAAGGTCAATCAACCAGATCCATGCATGAATTCAAAAAACAAGTCTTCCTCCTTGTTCCAATATCTTCCACGATGCACGTGTGGGTTTCGTCGGTGACCCAGAGCCCGAACACCATATGGTCACCTTCCTCTAGGATCCTTCTCGTCGTCGCAGGTGACCTAGTGCTTCACTAATAGGCCGCTTCCCTGGTCCCTCATCCACCGTACCGGAAGCTCACCATTTAAATCAAACCGAGGCTGGTCAAGACCTTGACTCTCCTACGCGAGACGTCCTCCGTTGACTCTCCATCAACTGTTGCAATTTTATCAGCTAGGTCTCCATGACCTCATTCACAAGATGCTCAAAATGCTTCCCCAGCATTCTTGACATAAAGCAGTCATCTAAAAATAGGTCAGAAATACAATTTCTATAACGAATCTCTCGTCTTTCCACATCAATCTACATTACTTAATCCACATTCATTTCATAAGCATTCCCATTCTCATCACATCATTTTCGATCTTAACACTTCTTTCCTCAATTAACCTCATCGGATCTCATCCACTCGCATTTACCCATACATCTCATCTCATCACATTCATTAACATGTATCTAGTTTACATCGCATCTTATCACATCCATTCACATCTCATACCATTCATTCTCATCCCGATTCACATGCGATCACATTCATTCACATCTCTTATCATTCATTCACATCCCGATTCACAGGTTATCACATTCATTCACATCTCTTATTATTCATTCACATCCTTATTCACATGCTAACACATTCATTCACATCTCATATCATTCATTCACATCCTTTATCATTCATATCTATCTAATTTACATCACATCTCATCGGCTCTATTCTCGTTCATATCCATCACATTCACATCCACATATATTCTTCCATCACATTCACATCCGCATATATTCTTCCATATACATCCATATCCATACTTATTACATACACATATATTCTTCCACATACATCCACATCCATACTTATCACATCTATCCTTTCACATACATTCACATCCATACTTATCACATACACATCCATATCTATCCTTTCACATACATACATCCACATCCATTATTTCACATACATACATCCACATCCATTCTTTCACATACATCCACATCCATTTTTCACATACATCCACATCCATCCTTATCACAAACACATCCACATCTATCCTTTTACATACATCCACATCCATCCTTTCACATACATACATCCACATCCATTCTTTCACATACATCCACTTCCATTCATCAAATGCATCCATCCATCCATTCATTCACATTTATCTGATTCACATCACATCTATCCATCCATTCATTCACATTTATCTCGTTCACATCACACCTATCCATCCATTCATTCTTTTATAAAAATCAACTTCAAAGAGAATAATACTTTTATAAAAATCCTTTTATACATCTATTTATGCATAAATTCAATTTTAAGGAAAATAACACTTGCGAAATAAAAATAAATTTCTTTATGCATCTTTCTATGCATAAAATCAAAACTCTTTTGAAATAAAAATAAATGCCTTTATGCATCTTTCTATGCATAAAATCAAAATCAATGAGAATAACTCTTTTGAATTAAAAATAAATTCCTTTATGCATCTTTCTATATGCATAAAATCAAAATCAATGAGAATAACTCTTTTGAAATAAAAATAAATTCCTTTACGCATCTTTCTATGCATAAAATCAAAATCAATGAGAATAACTCTTTTGAAATAAAAATAAATTCCTTTATGCATCTTTCTATGCATAGAAATTAATTCTAATGGAAATAACACTTTTATAATAAAAATATTTTTAAAATGCATTTTTCTATGCCTAGAATGAAATTAACACTTTTAGAATACACAAACGGTGGGGATTACTCTTTTTGAATAATAAAAGATAAATATTATTTCACAACATTTAAGAAAATTTTGCCATAACCTCCTTTGTATGGCTGACCATTTTTCATTTTTTTCTTTTTCAAGTTACTTAGAAATTATCCCAAATGGTTTAAAGCATTCTAAACTAATCAAATTCTACTTTTTAAAGAGAAACAATATAAAAAGTTTAATTCTAACAATTTGAATATATATCTAGGATAAAGAAAGGCTGAATTCAAGAATGAAGAGAGGGGGAAAGCCTTTCCCACAAGGCATAACATCATTTTTCATTTTCTAAAGAAAACAAAAATTAGAAAACCATTAAATGGAATAAAGAAAAAGTAGGATTTCTAGCTTACATGAATTTTTGTGAGCTTTCCTTTGGCTTGATGGTTTGAGGGATCTACTCTTGTTTGCAACAAGAGTGACCAGCAATTCTTTTGAAGAGGAAATGGTCAAAAACTAATGAATTATCAATAAATTCACTGTTTTTGGCTCTCGAGAGGAGTAGAGTAACAGTGCATAAAACACTATTCATCTTTTACAAAGGGAGAGGCTTCTATTTATAGAAAAAAGAGAGCCTCTAACCAAGCAAACTGATTCTAGAAGTTTCCAAATCAGTTTGGTCACTTTTTGACCATTTTTAGGTCAGTTTAGCTTACTTTTTGGTTCTAGTTGAAACAGGAGAGAGGAGAGATGAAATATCTCATTATTTGAGAGTTTAAAACTCCACCACACATGTGAAATAGGTGCCTCCTTCATGCCTACACTGAGGTGTCAAAAATACATTATTTCCTCTAAATATCTCTTCTTTTTTAACTAATAACCTTGTCCTTAGTCAACTCTTCATCTTATGTGAGTATTTACTCATTTTTGGAGAAAATTTTCTTTATTTCTTCAATTTATCTCCTCTCTACATTTGGATTAATCTAATTGGCCCCTCAGAACCTTAATCTCAAATTTTTAGAAAATCTGGACCCTTAGGCTAAGGCCTTTTGAACAAACTATAATTTATTTTTAATGCACCTTATGAATTTCTTTTTGAACTTCTATTTCGGGGGAATTTATTTTAATAAGAAAAGATATTTTTCCATCCAAAAATATCTAAAAATTGAATAATCTCTCTCTAGAATATTTTCTCTCTCTAAGCCAAAATAGGTAGAAACAGGCTCTGTTAATATTCTGACAAGGGGAATGATTACAGGGGGAGAGATTGGACATCTTGAGGGGCTCGAGGAGGAATCTTACTCAGTCACATGACCAACCATACCAGCCCCTTTAACCTCACCTATATGAACCCAAAAATTGTCCACCTCCAACTCCAACCTTGAGCTCAAATCCAAATCCATATCATCATCAGCTTCATCTAAGGATACTATAGAATAAGCATCATAGTTGTTAAAAGAGTTTGAATCATCCCCTGTATCCATTTCCAACTCCTCTAAAATCTTGCCTGTCTCTTCAAATCATACCTTCTCCTCTTCTCTTTAGGCCTGTCAATAAACAAGTCAATATAACCCCTCTACCATTCATATCTTGACTTCATAGCAATCAGCCAGGGTCTTCCCAAAATGATGGGATATGCACAAACCCCTCCGGGCATCACATGCATATTAATCACTACTTTTTGTACAAGAAAATTCAACTCCAAATCTTCGACCATGCCAAGACACTTCACCTTTCAACTATTGGCCATCTACACTAAGAATAGTCTTCCCTATCACCTCCAATCTAAGATCATACGTAGCCTCTTCAGTTATGACACACACATGGGCTCCCCCATCAATATACACGTTGCTCAGCTTCTTGCCATGAATGTAAACATCCACAATTTGCAATGTATCAAAAACCTTCCTCAATTGAACCACATTAGCCTTAGGTGTTTTAAATCTAACTCTCCTAACACTTGCAAGCTTGTGCCACTATCTCCTTATGCTAGAATTCAGCTGTAAAAGCTGTCTCCTTATGGTCAACTATAAAAGCTGACCATCATAAGTGGTATTAGCCTTCCTATCTTTAACACTTATGGTCAGTTGTTGTAAAAGTTGACCATAAGTGTTATAAAAGCTGACCATAAGTGGTATCGGTATTCCTATGTTTAACATCAACTAGGAGACTATAAGGGGGTTGTCCCTCTCCCAATTGGAAGTCATCGAGGCCAATATTCCTTCTTCTTCTAGCCCTAGCTTTTTCTTGCTTGCTTGATTTTGCTTGTTCCATGGTTGCCTTTCCCTTACCTTGCTTCTTCCTGGATCTTGTTTCCTTACCTACATCCTCAGATTCTGATCTTTGCATCCTCGTTCTCTTATTGGCCAACTCATTAGCCTAAACTTCCTCTTCCATAATTTATTCAATCATATTCACATTACCTAATGGACCTTGAGGTTTCACTTGTCCTTGTGTGGGCACTTGATTCCCATTAACTCCACCCTAATGGACCTTGAGGTTTCACTTATCCTTGTGTGGGCACTTGATTCCCATTAACTCCACCCTATTAGTAGGATCCCTATTACCCTCTAGTCTTTAAATAATAGGATATATACCTCTTGGCTCTCTTCTTGGTTGAGGAAGTTAAGGTACTTTATGACCCCCTTCTCCATAATTGTAGCACTGAACATACTTCATTCTATTTCTTGGTTGTCTCTCCCCTTGTGGTCCTCTTACTTGGTTTTGAATAACCTCCATAGAAAGGTTCAAGTTTTTAATTTGCTCAGTCAACCTCTGAATCTCTTGATGATGCCCATCTTGCCCTCTATTTGGCTCCACAACCCTTGGAACCTCCACATGGGTCTCCATTTCCACATGCATATCCATAAGGAAAGGCTCTAGCACATGCCTACTTTCTTCCCAGCTCTTATTTCCTCATCCTCCATGGCTCTGTAGCCATCCTTACTACCTCTGCATAAGTATCCGAGTCCTTAAGCTCCACTTTTTCTTTAATGCTTCCATGCAATGATCCTATGAATCTATCTTTCTTTAGGAAGTCTGGTGGCACTTGATTTTCTATCAAAACCCTCAGAATTCTTCTCCAAATTACTTCAAATCTATTCACAAAAATTGTAATTTCTTCTTCCTCCCCTTGATATAGCTTGCTTTATTCTCACCAAAGATCTTCTGTGAGCTGTCCACGTTTCCATATCTCCTTCTCAAGGATCCCCTGAACCGGTCCCAATTTCTTTTTTCATCCTCTGTAGCCACATCTTTATACCACTCTCTGGCCGCTCCTTCCAAATCCCACCATTCTCAATTTGTAAGATCTTGATCCATGTTGTTTCTAAGTGCTGCCAATTCAAATCTCCTTAGGAATTGGTCTACATCTTCACTCCCCTCTCCTTTGAATAACTTGTACCACCCTATTCTAGCCCATAGGTCTTGAGTTGATCTTCAAGTGGTTTCCAACCTATTGATCAAATCCCTATATAAGAACTCTTTGATCCTCCTCAGTGGGGGCACCAAAACATGGGAAGAGCAAATAGAATCTGCCTCTATAGCATCTAAATCACTAAAAATGTCCAGCTCAAGGCACCTAGTAGCCCTATAGCTATCCTCTAACCTATCAAAATGTCCCCATGAGTCAGTCATAACTCTAAACAAGTCTAATATTTAGCCTTAACACTTCAGCTAAACTCCTCTAATCATCTGATCCCTAACTGACCTGTTGACCCCTATTTGATCGTGATTGACTCTATTAGACTTTCACGCAATGCTTCTAGACTCCCAGGTTTTCCTCTAGATCCAAAAATCCTCCAGTATCTTACTCTAGAACCCTACTGAACATGTCCACACCTTTCTACTGACTATCAACTTACTCCTATTTGATCCAATATGACTATGCTATCTCAATTGATTTAGATCTTTCCATTTCTGTGTCCTCTAGCACTTACAAACCCTCAAACACTTTAGATCCCATGATGATTTAGCACTACAACTCCTTATTTGACATCAACAATTGACCTTCGATTGACTTTGCTAGATATCCTCTAGCTCTCAAAACTATATGATTAACTCTAACCGACCTTTGACGATCATATCTGCCTCTAATTATCTCTCTCTCAACTTTAAAAGATTACTTCTACCCTTCTACACTTCTATTACACACTCGACTGACCTTGACACTGCTGCTGACTCTCTGCTGACACAGACTGATTCAACCCTGACTCAGCATACTTCAGATCTTCACTCACAATTGATTTTTCTCAACAATTTCAATCAAAACAACAAATCCACCCCAACTAAGATGCCATAACACAAAACTCTATAACCCACTTATAACATATTCAAACCCAAATAATTTATCTTCTGCATATATATGAAACCAAACTAGTCTCAACAACTCTGAGACCCTAGGCTCAAACAAGAGATAAAAAAATATAAAACTGAAGGATACTCCATAGCTTCAAACCTCTTTGATGAATTTTGTAGACACCTATGTAGATCTTCTTATTTAGACATAAATCTATAGTTGAGAAAAATCCTGGGTACCACAAAGTTCCAACAAATATGCCATCAAAGATTGTAGGGCTTTCCTTAGCAACCTTCAGTTAACGCACACACACTCCCTCTGCTCTAGTCTTACCCAAATATACTCACATAGCTTCACAACCCCTCACATAGCTTCAAAACCCCTCAAATAGGTCGCTCTATGTCACTCTTTGTCTCAGCCAAAACCTCCACTCTCTCTTGTCCTTCCTCTTTAATGGGTTCTCCCAAAGCCTCCCTCTAATCATACGACTTTCAACCAAAAGCCCCTTTCATATAGCAAAAATAAAACACACTACTTTTCCTACCTTCCTAACAAGAACCTACAACCTATTGCCTTCAAACTCCCCATGCACATCTTTTTCATCATCTAGATCTTCTGGATCTCCCTATATCTTCATGCACAATTTCCCTTTGTAGCCATTTGCATGGCCTTTCTATTTATCCTTTTCATACTACATCGACACTACACACTATGTTCTAGACTAGCATATGTGCATCATATCTTCCTACAACATGTCTTTTTCTCATCTAAGCTTATCCATGTCCTAACTTCATTGGGCTCAAAAAACCTCTCACAACGTGTATAGATTTACAAATCAATTTTAAAGCTTCCCATCATTAGACGCCTGTGGTTGGGTTTCCTTGGTCCAAATAATGCTCACCCTCTAATTTTTAGCTTGAAGGGTGTAACAATAGGAGTTGTTTCAGTTCATTCCTTAAAAGTTCTAGTTCATCCTCCATGAAAGTTCCTTTAATTTTTAGTTTAAAGGGTATAACAATAGGAGCTGTTTCAGTTCATTCCTTGAAGTTCAAGTTCCCCCTCCATCATATTTATGAAGTTGTTATCTAGCCTAGTTCTTAATTGTGGTTGACATTATGTATTGAATATAGTTGATCCTTGGTCTGCCACCTCTGTTAGTTTTTCTTTCTCTTTGGCTTTGGTGGCTAAAATGGCTGTTAGTGGCACCTCTACATGCATGTTTGCTTCATTTATCTACACTGGGATCAATTGATAGGTTGGCACTTGGGCTTTTGTTTTCCTCATCATCTAAGGCTCTTGAGGATTTTAATAAAAATTGTTCTCATAACTTGTAGTTTCCTCCATTACTGCCTATCTATTACCAAAGTTATTTCTTTAGCCTTCCCCTCTCCTAGTACCTTTTGTGTCCTCTTAGGGATCCATATTTTAGTGGAACCTTGGTAATATCCTTATTCCACTCATGTAGCTTTTAACACCCAACATGTTTGACTTGTGGGATCCATATATGAGTGGAACCTTGGTAATATCCTTATTCCACTCACGTATCTTTTAACACCTAACAAGTTTGATGCGTGGGTTGGTCTTTCTTTCTGAACTAAGCCTTTGTGTAGGGTGGGGGAATTTATGAAAACTTTTCCTTGGGTTCTAGTTCCTTTATCTTATTTATTGACCTTTGTTTTGGGTATACACAACTCTTGTGCTCCTTTATAGTACCCTTGTAACCTGAAGAGGCTTTTAGGACCTTATTATCTTATCTTATTGTGCCTCTATTTTTACTATCATTAGGAATCTCCTATCCTATTTTTCTTGCTCAATTGTTGGGCTAAGAAGTATTGTAGGGTCCTACAAGGTTGGCCGAAAGTAATTCCTCCTCCTTGGGTGAAACTGAAAGTGGTAATGACACGTTTCTATAGTGCCATGTCTCCTAACACCATACATAAGTACCACATAAGTGTCGTGCCTCCTAACACTATACGTAAGTACCACATAAGTATTATGTCTCCTACTAACACTATACATAAGTATCATGTCTCCTACCTTCATGCACTAATCCTTGAGTTAGTTATCAAACAACTACCAACACCATAGTTTTTCAATCACATCAATCCATATGTGGATTGAAATCTTTACTTGCTTAGTTGCTCTACGAAAACTAATCTCTCTATGATAGGGTTTCCGTTGAGGTTATTGCATTTAAAGGCTTGGAACCAAGTGTTGCATTGACATAACCACATCAAGCCCAAATGCAAGTTGGAAAGGTGTGCTATTATTGGGAGCCACCTTGTATGCAGTGCGGTGGGCGCATAGAGCCGAACATAGCTTGTGCTCCCAATTTCAAAGAATATGAAGAGAGAGGTCCATGAAGAAAAATAAGAAGAGACAAGTCCATTACAAAATTTCATCAGTTTTAAGGTTTAGATTTTTGTTTGCTCCTAATGAGACCATTTCTTAGACCACCCCTTGATACCGTCCTTTTCACATCTATATCATATCTAAATCTCTATTTTATAGCCCACCCTTGCGGTTATATGCCCCATAACTATTGGTATGATGATAGATGTCGAGCACGCTCCCATCTTAAGCATGAGGGAATATCTATACCTCCATATATATATATATATATATATATATATATATATATATATTATATATTATTGCAAGATGTGCCATGTGGAAGCCATGAGAATTTTTTAGGGTTTTTAAATTTTGGGCATTCTTTAAATCATAACTTGGCACCTAAGGGATTTTTGGGAAGAAAGGAGCATTTAAAAAATTAAAGCCACTTTAGTGCATTTGAGCATTTCAAGTTTTGGAATTTGAATTTATCTATTGTATCGCATGTTTGTATTGCAACCAACTACTAACTTACTTTGCACATTTTGTTTTGTAGGCAGGTTGCAAGTTTTGTAGGTGAGAGCTCCAGGATCCATGACTACTATATTTTTTTATTAGATAAGAGAATATAAGCTATACATTTATGGCTACATGCTTTCATTTACAGGTTGCTTAGGGTGTTGGGCTCCTTACTACCTTGAATCACCATTTTCAATGCAGCCTTGAATCGCAATATTTTTCCCATCTGAATGGGTTGATGCAACCCATGCGAATAAAACATTTAGTCTATCTTAATCCTACTTTAATTAAAAATTAAGTATCTTGGAGCTCTCACCTAATCATGCAAATTTAAAATTCAAAAACTTGACATGCTCTAATGCATTACAGTGGCTTAAATGCCTTAAATAATCTTTTAGATTCCCAAAAAAATCCCCCAAAATTTAAAAACCCCCCAAAATTTTCTTGGCTTGCCATGTGGCACACCTCCCTCCCTCCCTTAAGAAGATATAGAGATATAGAGAAGGCTAGATGCATTAGGGTAGTTACATTGTTGGTTACAAAGTGGTTGCACTACACAAGTGTTCAATGGATTTGTGCTTTATAAGCATGTGTATGGATGGTGGGTGCCTGCATGACATATATGCATGACATGCATGGTATGCATATATAGTGGAAACCATGCTCTAACATCTTTGAGTGCCTTCTCTCAAACACCCTAATTTAAATTTCTTGCTCGCTCATCTTAATGATATACGATAGGGTCATATTATACCCATTTTTGAGATTCTTTTTGGCCCCTCTTACTATTTTGACTATTATAACAAGCATGTAGTCATGGTGGCCCCTTAGTTAACCTATGATTCAGTTCCTCTTCCTTGTAATTAAACTCAAATCATAACCCTCTAACCAAAGTTTAATCATTAGCTACTTTCCATCACATTCATTTAAATCACATCGATTTACATCTATCACATTACATTCATTTAAATCACATCCATTTACATCTATCACATTACATTCATTCATATCCATCACATTCATTCATTCATATCCATTACATTGCCTTTTTCACAGATTCAGTTGTCTTTAAAACAATCATTTAATGAAACTATAGTATCACTGATCATAATCCTCCAAAATATCTGGTTAAATTCTAATTTCCAATTTTTCCTTCATCGGTGTACCTATAGCATCATTGGCAACCACAACACTCACCACCTGTCCACTCACAAGGGCCTTTTTGATAGTTCCTAGCTCATAGTACCCGGCAATATATTCACTTATAAAAATCAAAATGGAATCTCTGTTGAAGATCAGCAAGATCAACCACCAAGAGATCCATATAAAAGAGCCATAGACTCATCCGTTGAGGACCAGCAAAGGTCAATCAACCAGATCCATGCTCGAATTCAAAAAACAACTCTTACTCCTTGTTTCACCGTATGGTCACAGCACCCTCTAGGATCCTTTGCAGGTCACCTAGCGCTTCACTCATAGGCCGCTTCCTTAGTACCTCATCCACCGTACCACGGAAGCTCACCATTTAAATCGAACCGAGACTGGTGAAGACCTCGGTCAACCTTGCTATGCGAGAAGTCCTCCGTTGACTCTCCATCAGCTGTTGCATCATAAATACAGTTTCTATAACGAATTGTCGTCATTTTTCCACATTGTTCCACATCAATCCTCATTTGTTTAATATGTATTCCCATTCTCATCACATCTTTCCTCATTTATCCGCATCAGATCTCATCCACTCGCATCTACCCATATCCACATCTCATCATATCATATTCATTCACATCACATATCATCCATTCACATTCATATTCATTCACATCACATATCATCCATTCACATCACATATCATCCATTCACATTTATCCAAATTTACATCACATCTCATTCACTCACATCCCGATTCACATGACATCACATCTCATTCATTCACATCCCGATTCACATCACATCACATCTATTCACGTGCATGAAAGAAAAATGCCTCTCTTGCTTCCGAAGATGCGCCTCCCCACAGCAGATGGACATCTTACAATCTATTCAGATGCCTCTGAAAAATATTGGGGTGGCATTCTCACAGAATCGAAGGATGGAAAGGAAGAAATTTGCAGATATGCTACGAGAAGATTTCATGATGCAGCACAAAATTACCCCTCCACCCACAAGGAAATTCTATCTGCAAAAAATTGTTTTGAGAATTTTCGACTGTTTGTTCTTCCCATGGAATTCACACTAAAGACAGATCTCAATAATTTCATCGGATTTCTCTCTTTAGAAAATGTGCGGAGACATAATCTCTTGGGGGGGAAATTCCAGCTCGTTAATGACCACCACAAGTCTAAGGTGGATCTTCATCTCTCGCCCCCGAGGAGATACTAGCACCTCACCCATCTCCCCAACGGCAACCTCAAGAGGTACATATCCTATTCCCCAAGACAATATTGAAGCTTTCACAGTGATGATACAATTTTGGGATCATTGTCTAGTGTAGAATATGAGGGCTTCATCTGCACTGGCAATCATTGTCTGATGCAGAATATGAGGGCTTCATCTGGGCTAATGTGGCGCGGCACACAAAATTGGCCAATCCCCGATTGGCTGACCTGCTGGAAATCAAGATTGTCACTTTCATGATCGGCTATTGCTTTCATAGGGCTATGCCACAATTGTCTCACAAATGAGGCACAGCCCAAACTAGAGGATTTTGGAATACAGCCAGACTGGCGGAAAGAATACTTAACAATTAGAGAGTACAGCCAAGTCTATATGTGCGCGCCACCAACTCAATCGGTTCACCCATTGTACATTCCCCTTAATAGAAGATGGACTCCAGTGGAGTTTCAAGAGGCCAAGCGGCACGACTCCCATGTTTGTTACAATTTTCCGGACTTCATGCCATCAACCTTTCTAGACATACGAGAGCAAAGGAAACAAATGCTTTCTTGGATATTGTGAGACCCTTGCCCTCTCTGCGCATCAAACTCTGGAGTACTAACAGCAGAACTAGCAACCTCACGCGCAAGGCAGAGCTTCCCACTTGGGGCCTCGCCCCACGAATGTTTGGGCAAGGGACTAGTCCAGCCACTCTTCCAAAACCGAACCCGAAAAAAACTTTCCTCGCCTAGAAAGCATAGGTGATTCCTCCAGGAAAATATTCTAACGTAGTCAAGAGCCTTTACTATGCTTTGTATTCTGACCGAACCCGCGGGCTAGATGGCCGAATCAAAGGAGGAACTTGCACTTGGTTCATAGAGACCAATGCTTTTTTCCCGATCAAAAGAGGCACAATCGTTGATTATTTTCCATAGAACAACAAGACTTATCTCGTGACTTACTTCAACTATCGTAACTTGAACAAAATTGAATTTTATTATAGGAATCCATCGATCCAGCCTAACCCCGCTTACCCTTATACTCAGCGCTAGAGTATGGATGACAAAGAATTGACGATTTGGCCCTTGGTTTTCAATCACGGCATAAATCTGACCTCTTTCCTCTTCCACAACTTCTGCTATCGTAACTACTGTGGCTAAGGTAGATTGGGGTAGAACTCTTTCTCTTTGGTTTTCCCAGTTCTAGGAGGGAGTTCTGAGATTACTCTGAATAGAGGCAGATGGTTGAATAGAGGCAGATGGTTGAATAGAGGCAGATGGTTGAGCTGGAGTCCTCTTGGGATTGCCCTGATTTTGGCGAGACGGACCCTAATTTGATTGATACGAAGGGGCTGGTCTCTGCACTTTGGGTCCTTGACATGGCAGGAGTCGGGCAATCTTTAAGCTGGTGAGACCAAAACCCTGACACCCAAAACACCTGTTCTCACTTCTAAGCTCATCCCTCTGAATCCTTGAAAGAGGTGGGGCTCCTGAGAAAGTGTTCTAAGGGAAGGGTCTTCCTTCACTTCTAAATCTCCCAGCATCTTGATTCTTATTAGGGCCTTACTGCCTCTTTGGGGGTGGAAAGTTTGAAGCACTTCTCGGGGTTTGGAACCTTTTAAAGTTTAAGGGTGTAGGCTTCGGCGGGACCTTAACAACAAATGCTTTGGCAAAGTCCTTTACCATTCTGAGAGCTTCTACCATTGAGACTGGTTTGACATTTTTCACTAAAGTATCCAATGGCTCGTTCATCCCTCGAATGAATCTGGCCACCATCAGCTGCTCTTCATCCAAAAGTGGAGAATATTTGAGGAGAAGGGCAAATGCCTGATGGTATTCTTCAATCGTCTGGCTCTCCTGCTTCAATTCCAAGAACTCATTCATTTTGGTTTCCAGGAAGCCAGGGGAGGACAGAACCCCTTCCTGAGGTAAGCTTTAAGATCTGACCAGGTCTGGGTATTGTCTCGCAATGGTTCCTCCATACGACCCTTGCCGTTTCCATAATTTTTAATCTAACGAGAGCCATCTTGCTCTTCTCGTTATAACCGGTTACATCAAAATACTCTTCCATTGCCTCGATCCATTCTCCTTAAGTATGAGTTCATATGTTTGCCAAAAATGCATGGAGGGCTTAACATTCTGAATACCCATTTTCATGTTCTGGCACACAAAGCCAGTCTTCTTTCGACTTTTCTTGCATAGGAACAACCCTATACACTTATGATTGCAACTCGTTTTGCTTTAGTGTGAACACATATGCATTTGGCAAATGGCAGCTAACTTACTGGGAACTTTTATTTGGCTATGTGGAGGGGGTAAGATTTCTTGTAGTCGACTGCTGTTGATGGTCAATTATTGAATATGGAATAAGTTCTTCTTGTTCATCTTTAATATGATGGTTCATTAAGGTCATAATGTACTTCTTCTCCCCACTAGTACTCACGGCACTAGTCAATAGTCTTTCTCTCTCCCTCTCCCTTGCCTGGTGTAACTACTTGCACGGATGGTGCAAGTGTCAATATGGGGCCTAGTAAGTGTATATACATGACGCGAGTCTATGGAAGAGGGTATCTACGACCAAGGGGGCTTCCCCAAACTCTGCTAGCACAATAGCACATGGCACCAATGCAGTATACATGCTGTATCCGTTACCTCACCTCCTCTATGATGGTCTATAGGGTGAAAATCTGCCTAGCTTGATGCTCTATGTCCCAGCCTCTCCGCCGTAGAGCTAATCTCTGACTTTAGTACTACGTAAATATTGGCCATCTTATGTCCAATCATGATAGTCTTGTAATCCATGGGGTCTCCTGCTTTATGGATGGGAACAATAGTGTGTGGTTGAGGAGGGAGGGAAGCCTTCACAAAGGGCATATACATTTAGGTTTTTCTTGCGTTAATACAACAACTGTTTATAGTGTCATGGTGTTGTCACGAGAACTATTCTATCTCTCTGTCTCATGAACCAGTGAGATAGCTATGTTTATGTTTTCTTTCTGTTTTATTTTCCATTCCATGATGAGATATGCCATGTACATTATTGTATCACTTTGGTCTCATAGGCCCATTGGGTCTTTAGTAGATGCTTAATATATATTTCTCTCTCTCTCTCTCTCTCTCTCCTCCCAGTGCTTACGCCCCTGACGACACAGGAGGGGGTTACACTTCAGCACGCCTGCAGACCTGCGCCTGTGGACCTGCGTCTGCGGACCTCCGAGCCAGACGGAGACCAAGAGCTCTAGGCTACCAGACTCCCATACTACATCAGAGGGAGATCACAGAGATATGGGCTCGACATCAGCACCATATCCAGGAGCGGCTAGCTCACTTACACTCACACCCGGAGATCATGCTCCGAGGTGTTTTTGCCTCGCCATCGCCTGTGTATCACATATTACACCCCCATTTAAGTAGCTCAACAGGCACCCATCGATCATTGGGGCAATGGGGAAAGGAGATGGACTGGGGAGCCAAGTATTGCTCCATGTATGCAATCTGCGTCTCATAATGTTTGTAAGATTCTTCCCTCTAGCTTTTGAGGTGTACATGTGTAAGAACCTCTCCTTCTGATCTTGTAATTATTTCCTCTTTGAAATAAAAGAAAGATTCTGTTTTATCCTATTTTGACCTAGAGAGAGAAAATGTCTAGAGAGAGGTAATCCAAAATTGAGATATTTTTGGATATAAAAATCCTCCTACTATCTAAAATGGTTTCCTCTGAAACAAAAATTCAAAAAGAACTTTCTAATGTGCATTTGGAATTAATTGAAAATAAGTATAAAGGACCTTAGCCTAAGGGTCTAGATTTTCAAAAAAAATGGATTATGGTCCAATTAAGGTTCCTATGGGGCCAATAGGAACAATCCAAGTGTGGGGAGGAGATAAATCCAATTTATAAAAGAAAAATACCCAAAATTGAGTAAATGCCCACATAAGATGAAGAGTTGACTGAGTACAAGATTTATTAGTAAAAAACTATGAATATTACTTAAAAATGAGATTTTTTCAACACAAAAAGAAGCACTTGACTCTAATGCATTATACTTCATCTAGAACCCCCTACTAGTTGCACAAAAATGAGGAAAGTACATCAATGGATGTTAGAGAACATGGAAATATCCTTATTAGCATGATTATGATGTTTGTTTATAGAATGTCTCTCAAGAAAGCTGGAGAGGCCTCAGAGTCTACGTACCTGTCATTAGATCTAGTGATCTTAGAATAAGAGCTCAGATCCACATCGACCCCAATAGTAGAAGGCAAATGTAAAAGAAGAAGTGGACCAAGTTGTAAAACTATTTACATTTGGGGCCATACCTATAAAATGTGTCATGACAAATCATCTACGATGAAGTCACAACATCAAGGGGAAAGTGGATTTCTAGTACCACTCCTCAAATTCCTCTTATCCTCTTATTTCTAAAAGATCCAAAGTCAAGGCCAAGTTGCAAGCAATTGGCATAAATAAGCGTGTCACTGATGAGGATCTCACAAGATCATCAAACCAGAAATTAACTTACAGAGTTTTAAATTACAAGAAGATAAGCCTACTAGCCCCAAAAAAATTAATGAGAAGGCAGTAAACGCTACCATGGAAGAGCCTATCGTGATGATTACAGAAAACAAAGGAACTTCTAGCATGTGGGAAAAGGCAAAAAAAATTCACATGAAGAAAAACAAAACAAATTCAACCACCTTTTATCCAAAGATACACCAGTTAAGCCATCTACAAAGAAATATGGAGGAAGAAACTCCGCATTGTTACCAACAACTACATATTGGATCACAATCAATACCTTCGTTGACAATGACTAAAGTCCTTAGTCCTAGATCTTAAGAAGGTGTTGCCGAGAAGTGTTGGAGGCACAAAAAGAAAGTGACATGGAAATATAGAGACATAAGGAACTACAAAAAGAGCAAAAAAGATTTGGAGAGATCAACTTGGAGTTAATAAGCCCAAAGTTATTAACCTCCTTTGGAGGTACCAACAACAAGTCAAAATCAAAGAGCTCGAGAGACCCACTTGGATTTAATAAGCACAAAGTTATTAACCTACCAACAAGTCAAAATCAAAGAGCTCAAGAGACCAACTCGGAGTTAATAAGCCCTAAGTTATTAACCTTCTTTGGAGGTACCAATGGTTTAGCAATAGTGCGCATGTGAAAAGATCTTGTGAAGAATGAAAGTCTACTAAAGATACTAGCATACCCTTGCTCTCTACTAAAATAGCCATAACTATTGACTCATTCACCCATTTTCACTTTTTATATAGGCACCATTCTCTCTTTAAGCTTTATGGAACTATGTAATTCAATTATCATCATGTAACTATTGGACATTAAAATACATTGATCCTCCTCTATATGTCTCTATCTTTTTAACATAATAATCCACCACTTCTGTAATGATTAGTTTCTTTTAATTTATTTTCCTAATTACAAGTCCCATGCATATAATCTCATTTATTAGTGCGTTCCTTTCATCATCAATTTTAAAAATGTCTCCCCCAAACTGGCCACTCTGCATGGATGAACCCTATCAACACTCTTCTTATGTCTCCTTCACATAGTCTTGAGCTAGAAGATTTTCTTCTAACAATTTTTTCCCCTCTTGTTTGGATCTTTTGCTAAAATAGTATTCTCAAAAGATATGCCCGCAGCCATGCTCGTAGCCTAGAGAAGTAGAATGAAAAAAAAAAACAAGTGGATCAAGATATCAATGAAGCTACAAATGAAAATATGGAGTTGGAGGACACCAACTAGGCACTCATCAACGCAAAGATTCAAGAACTCCTCAAGAAGTTGGAAAATAATAAGCAAGAACTCATGTTGAAAAAGGATAAACATTGATAGTTGTAGATATCTTTGAAGGTATGAAAGAACAAAATGCAATTGAGGTAAACCGATTTGAAAGCCAAAGATCACATGGCCCTACTAAAGATGAAGAAAAAACTCAATAAATGAGAAAGACAGTCGTTAGACACTTTAAAAGAGACTAGAAGAAAAGGAGGAGCTGCAGAGGCCATAAAAACAATATTAAAAGCACAGATGGCAACTTTGGAAGGCCAGGTAGTAGCACAAGCAAAAGAAATTTATGATATCAGCTGCTGTGAAAATTATGACATATAAGTGAATGATCTCAAAGGATCCCTACAAGCTTTAAAAGCCAAAAAGAGCAATAAGTGAATGATGTCAAAGGATCCCTACAAGCTTTGAAAGCCAAAAAGAGCAATATAATTCAAAGCCACTAGGAGGTTCTCACCTCAATGTGTAGATCTTGAATGTGCACACTATTACCGCAGGTCTCTAAGTAGAGGGGTTCGCCACCATCCTCACAAAAGAGAGGGATGAGTTAGAGACTCAGCACATGTAGCTCATTGAAGCCTGCATAATAATGGGAGCAAGATGTGGCCAAGGCATTGGAAGCCCAAGAAGAAAAGGTGGTAGCTCTCCATCAAATCAAGGACAAAGATGATACTTATGGATAAGCTAGAGGAAATGGCAACCCCTCTGGCTGACCTTCCACACAGTGGTTCCTCAGGCCACCCTTCTTAAATCTTCACTTTGTTTTTTGCTTTACTAACCCTCTCCCTCTATCAATATAACATTAGTTAAAAAAACACCACCTGATATGAAAATCCCACAGTCATAATGGTTCTTTAATGGGGCTCTAGAGCTAAGGTAGGCACAATCCATATATATTTATCCCTGACACCCCATTTTTCTTAATTTTTGATCCTAGTGTATATTACTAATACATTCCACTAACTTTATTGAAGGTGAGGAGCTCTTAGATCTCATGAAACCTACCCACCTTGGTTCTTTCATTGCCCCCCTCCCCAAGATCCAAAAAATCCTATTAGATTCTCACACATGGGTGGGTAGAGGCATGGGACACCCATCAACATCTTCTTCTATATAATAGCCAAACTTACTATCCTTATGATATTCTTAATCTTTTTGATATAATATGTGCACATCTACATAATCTACAAACCACACTTATGTATGATTTTGAACAAATGCACATAGAATACCGGGAGGTTGCAAGATGAGGGTACTCACTTTCGTTCACTCTCTCTAAAATTGGGACATCCATGCATCTCGGGCGGAGTACCTCGATCGTGATAGCCCCATGAATTAAAACACAACACGTGCCTCCCAAGCCTAAATCGACATATCTCGATCGAGATACCAACTAATGCCACGCTAACAGGTCCGGGTTTCCAGTCATCATCCATGTCACCATTACATGTCACCGCCACCACATTATCTCGATCGAGATATCTATGCCACTCGGATCCACATTAGGGCCACGCTGTATCCCCCTAGGCATATTTGACTAGCACATCTCCATCGTCCACGTATCTCGAACGAGAAATTAAAATCAAATAATTGCGACCATTCATTGTTCGAGGTAATGGGATACAATCTCCACCGTCCACTTATCTCGAACGAGATATTGAGATCCAATCTCCACCATCCAAATAGCTCGTTCGAGATACAGAGATACAATCTCCACCGTCCAAATATCTCATTCGAGATACGTAAATGCAATATCCACTGTCCAAATATCTCGTTCGAGATACGTTTACGCAATCTCTATCGTCCATTCAGGTACATTGGAAGATTCGATCTCAGCCGTTTAAATATCTCGATCGAGGTATATAATGAATCTCGACCGTCGACATACCTTGGTCGTGGTAATGACTTTAAATCGTAGCCGTCCATATACCTCGACCGAGGTAGTAATATCAAATCTTAGCCGTCGATCCTTCACCAACCCTAAAATTAAGTGTGTATCTTGGCCGTATGTTGCACTAACCCTAATATCCAGAGCGTTAATCTTGCAAACCCTAAATTGCATGATGCTACCGAACCTCGATCGAGGTTATAAAACCGGAAAACTTTTTTTTTTGCCTCATTGTCACAAGTCATTTTCACTCTCCTTGCTCTCTTGATTTGGATTAGCATTAGTGGGCCCATTAGCATTGTCTTATTGCTTCATTAGTGCTACTTAGCACTAAGCATTAGACCCTTCACATTGGACCTTTGTGTTAGGCTTAGGTTTTAGCATGGAGTCACACGAGGAGGGCCGCTCATCTATTGCGGACCTCATCACGGAGATAGACCGCAACTATCCGCAGGAGTGCTAGAGACACACCGTCTACAGTACATATCGTGGCAGACTTGGAGAGGCAATGCTTTCGTCCCTTCGTAGCCTTCACGATATTGTTTATGTAGATAAGTGGATAGCCCACCATCGCACTGCTCCTGTGTCACATGGCCTGACATATCGTCAGGTCTGTGATCTTGCTCCGATTAAGAATGGAGCTTACTTAGATCTTTTCCTCGATAGTCGTGGGATGAGGCCTGGGGCGGGCAAGCCCCTTACTATTTCGCAGTGTTCGCATCCTCGTATGGCGGCACATATCTATAGTCGATATGTTGCCGCATATGGGAGGATGCCGAACAACCGCCAGATTCCCATATATTTCGCAAAGCAATTATATGCGGAGTTTGTCTTAGGGGAGGAGGTGGACTACAGTAGCCATCGGCTGGGTGGTGGTGCTGGCCGAGGCCGTCTCTAGGACTAGGGTAGGCGGCCTTCACCAGCCCTTCGTGTAGCACCTACTACAGATCCTTCATTTGTGCCATTGTCGACAGTACAGGCTCTTGGCACCCAGGTCGGCATCGACGTACGGAGTACCACGGAGAGCATCCAGCACGTGGTGCGCCTGTTCTCACGATCGATACCGAGACAGACGTCGAGGTATTTACATATTTATTACTTCTTAAGTTTTTTTAGTCATTTATTTACATGTTTATATGTACTTTTCTATATTTTTACATGAGCGGCATGGTTGATTGTGTCACGTAGGGTCCCACACCTACCACTAAGACACTCACTCAGGAGTTGGTAGAGGCGAGAGCGGAGATTGACCGCCTCAGAGCTGCATTACAGACGGCAGAGGCACAGCATCTGTGAGAGAGTCCACATGCAGGAGGTAGGTTTCTCTTGCATGTAAAAGAGTTATAATTAAGGTCCTAAGTTATAAATTTCTTTAAGTAATACCTAATGAAAGAGACTAATCAATTATTTTAATGCTTTACTTTTTTGCATAGGCTCGGACCGAGGTAGAGAGCTCTAGAGCTAAGACACAGCATCATCAGATTATGGAGCGGATTGCCCAGCATAGGGCAGAGTAGTTGATGCTGCATGTTCGAGAGTTTCGCAGATCCTCGGACGTGTGACAGTGCCTTATCTACCTTTATATCATGGCCTATAGAGGTTTTTCGACGACCTCTCCCGCAGGATGCACCACCCTTCCTACGTGATGCGTGCTACGCTTTATGTATAGAGGACATTGATACTACTGGTGGATATGCCCTGGGATGTGGACATTTTTTCCATTTGTCTTGCATCACCTAGGAGCTAGTACGGTTCTCAGCATGCCCCTCTTGTCGTGCACGCGTCGACCTAGCGACATACAGAGTTTTGGGCATTGATGATCTTCACCCAGGCCTAGTTCGAGTAGATGCTAGGACTGGCAGGCCTATTGATTTTACATCAGCTATTGACTTGGGACTCAACGCCTTCCACGATAGAGATCAGGAGCCTGAGGTGCCTCTAGAGATTGAGTGGAGCTCACATGAGTTTGATGCATACCAGAGAGTCCTACATGAGAGCCAGATCACAGCATATGAGTGCGTGGGTGGTGCTGGTCCTAGTGGCACCTCGGGTGATGGTGCTAGCAGCAGTGCTGCTTCTCATGAGCAGCGTGTCCTTACAACAGAGGAGCTTACACGAGCAGAGTGGCAGACACGTACCATTGCAGATTATAGATTTTGGGTTTACAGACAGAGACGTCTTGCATTAGCACGACGTAGAGAGAGAGAGGGCTATAGCAGCTTTTGAGACTCGTGAGCTCTCGAGTACACCGGCACCAGCTCACGATCCTGCCTTTGAGGCAGACCTCCCCGCCGCAGACATTCGACGACCCCCACAGCCGGCACAGCCTCCTCGACGTGCACAGTAGCCTCGACGCGCACGTCGACCGGTAGTTAGAGATGACGATTTTGATTGGGTTGCCGTTGATAGTGACTAAACTCAAACTAGCTAGGTTAGCTCACTTACATTGTACTTAGATTTTTGGGCAGTGACTAACCTCAGACTAGCTGGGGTAGCTCATTTTTATTCTGATGTACTTATTTGATGTTTATATCATTATGAGTTTTTTCATTATTGAGTATCATTACATTTTAGTTGATGTTCTTGATTTTATTATATTTTTTAACACTTTGGCTATCATATTGTTTGTTGAAAATCTCCATGCCATCGTACCCAAACATGCTCCGATGGGGACCAAACTTTGCAAGCATGGGAGGGGACCCACCCCCACATGCTTGCAAAGTTTGGTCACAATCAGAGCATGTCTGGATTGGTAATTAGCGCCCAGTGCGGGTTTTTGAAGTCTCTTGGTGCTTAAGAGGCCATGGAAAATCCGGGCCTTCCCCATACCATCGTACCCAAACATGCTCCGATGGGGGCCAAACTTTGCAAGCATGTGGGGGGGACCAACCCCCACATGCTTGCAAATTTTGGTCCCCATAGGAGCATGTTTGGATTGGTAATTAGCGCCCAGTGCGGGTTTTTGAAGTCTCTTGGTGCTTAAGAGGCCATGGAAAATCCGGGCCTTCCCCATACCATCGTACCCAAACATGCTCCGATGGGGGCCAAACTTTGCAAGCATGGGGGGGGACCCACCCCCACATGCTTGCAAAGTTTGGTCCCCATCGGAGCATGTTTGGATTGGTAATTAGCGCCCAGTCCGGATTTTTCAAGTCTCTTGGTGCTTAAGAGACCATGGAAAATCCGGGCCTTCCCCATACCATCGTACCCAAACATGCTCCGATGGGGACCAAACTTTGCAAGCATGGGGGGGACCCACCCCCACATGCTTGCAAAGTTTGGTCCCCATCGGAGCATGTTTGGATTGGTAATTAGCGCCCTGTGCAGGTTTTTGAAGTCTCTTGGTACTTAAGAAGCCATGGAAAATCTGGGCCTTCTCCGATGGGGACCAAACTTTGCAAGCATGTGGGAGGGACCCACCCCCACATGCTTGCAAAGTTTGGTCCCCATCGGAGCATGTTTGGATTGGTAATTAGCGCCCAGTGCGGGTTTTTAAAGAGGCCATGGAAAATCCGGGCCTTCCCCATACCATCATACCCAAACATGCTCCGATAAGGGCCAAACTTTGCAAGCATGGGGGGGACCCACCCCCACATGCTTGCAAAGTTTAGTCCCCATCGGAGCATGTTTGGATTGGTAATTAGCGCTCAGTCCGGATTTTTCAAGTCTCTTGGTGCTTAAGAGGCCATGGAAAATCCGGGCCTTCCCCATACCATCGTACCCAAACATGCTCCGATGGGGACCAAACTTTGCAAGCATGTGGGGGGGGGACCCACCCCCACATGCTTACAAAATTTGGTCCCCATCGGAGCATGTTTGGATTGGTAATTAGCGCCCAGTGCACGTTTTTTAAGTCTCGGTGCTTAAGAGGCTATGGAAAATCCGGGCCTTCCGCATACCATCGTACCCAAACATGCTCCGATGGGGACCAAACTTTGCAAGCATTGGGGGGCGACCACCCCCACATGCTTGCAAAGTTTGGTCACAATCAAAGCATGTTTGGATTGGTAATTAGCACCCAGTGCGGGTTTTTGAAGTCTCTTGGTGCTTAAGAGGCCAAGGAAAATCCGGGCCTTCCCCACACCATCGTACCCAAACATGCTCCGATGGGGGCCAAACTTTGCAAGCATGTGGGGGGGACCCACCCCCACATGCTTGCAAAGTTTGGTCCCCATCGGAGCATGTTTGGATTGGTAATTATCGCCCAGTCCGGATTTTTCAAGTCTCTTGGTGCTTAAGAGGCCATGGAAAATCCGGGCCTTCCCCATACCATCGTACCCAAACATGCTCCGATGGGGACCAAACTTTGCAAGCATGTGGGGGTGGGTCCTCCCCCATGATTGCAAAGTTTGGTCCCCATCGGAGCATATTTGGATTTGTAATTAGCGCCTAGTCCAGATTTTTCAAGTCTCTTGGTGCTGAGGCCATGGAAAATCCGGGCCTAGTCCAGATTTTTCAAGTCTCTTGGTGCTGAGGCCATGGAAAATCCGGGCCTTCCCCATACCATCGTACCCAAACATGCTCCGATGAGAACCAAACTTTGCAAGCATGTGGGGGGGACCCACCCCCACATGCTTGAAGTCTCTTGGTGCTTAAGAGGCCAAGGAAAATCCGGACCTTTCCCATACCATCGTACCCAAACATGCTCCGCCTGGGGACCAAACTCTGCAAGCATGTGGAGGGGACCCACCCCCACATGCTTGCAAAGTTTGATCCCCATCGGAGCATGTTTGTATTGATAATTAGGGCCCAGTCCGGATTTTTCAAGTCTCTTGGTGCTTAAGAGGCCATGGAAAATCCGGGCCTTCCCCATACCATCGTACCCAAACATGCTCCGATGGGGACCAAACTTTGCAATCATGTGGGAGGGACCCACCCCCACATGCTTGCAAAGTTTGGTCCCCATCAGAGCATGTTTGGATTGTTAATTAGCGCCCAGTGCGGGTTTTTGAAGTCTCTTGGTGCTTAAGAGGCCATGGAAAATCCGGGCCTTCCCCATACCATCATACCCAAACATGCTCCGATGGGGACTAAACTTTGCAAGCATGGGGGGGACCCACCCCCACATGCTTGCAAAGTTTGGTCCCCATCGGAGCATGTTTGGATTGGTAATTAGCGCCCAGTCCGGATTTTTCAAGTCTCTTGGTGCTTAAGAGGCCATGGAAAATCCGGGCCTTCCCCATACCATCGTACCCAAACATTGAAAATCCGGGCCTTCCCCATACCATCATACCCAAACATGCTCCGATGGGGACTAAACTTTGCAAGCATGGGGGGGACCCACCCCCACATGCTTGCAAAGTTTGGTCCCCATCGGAGCATGTTTGGATTGGTAATTAGTGCCCAGTCAGGATTTTTCAAGTCTCTTGGTGCTTAAGAGGCCATGGAAAATCCGGGCCTTCCCCATACCATCGTACCCAAACATTGAAAATCCGGGCCTTCCCCATACCATCGTACCCAAACATGCTCCGATGGGGACCAAACTTTGCAAGCATGGGGGGGGGGACCCCCCCATGCTTGCAAAGTTTGGTCCCCATCGGAGCATGTTTGGGTACGATGGTATGGGGAAGGCCCGGATTTTCCATGGCCTCTTAAGCACCAACCACCCCCACATGCTTGCAAAGTTTGGTCCCCATCGGAGCATGTTTGGATTGTGGTAATTAGCGCCCAGTCCGGACTTTTCAAGTCTTGGTGCTTAAGAGGCCATGGAAAATCCGGGCCTTCCCCATACCATCGTACCCAAACATGCTTGATTGTGACCAAAATTTGCAAGCGTGTGGGGGTGGGTCCCTCCCCCATGCTTGCTAAGTTTGGCCCCATCGGAGCATGTTTGGGTACGATGGTATGGGGAAGGCCCGGATTTTTCTTGGCCTCTTAAGCACCAAGAGACTTCAAACACCCGCACTGGGCGCTAATTACCAATCCAAACATGCTCCGATGGGGACCAAACTTTGCAAGCATGTGGGGGTGGTCCCCTCCCATGCTTGCAAAGTTTGGCCCCCATCGGAGCATGTTTGGGTACGAGGGTGCGGAGAAGGCCCGGATTTTCCATGGCCTCTTAAGCACCAACAGACTTGAAAAAACCGGACTGGGCGCTAATTACCAATCCAAACATGCTCCGATGGGGACCAAACTTTTCAAGCACGTGGAAGTGGGTCCCGCCCACATGCTTGCAAAGTTTGGTCCCCATCGGAGCATGTTTGGGTATGATGGTATGGAGATTTTTAACAAACAATATGATAGCCAAAGTGTTAAAAAATATAATAAAATCAAGAACATCAACTAAGAGACTTGAAAAATCTGGACTGGGCGCTAATTACCAATCCAAACATGCTCCGATTGTGACCAAACTTTGCAAGCATGTGGGGGTGGGTCCCCCCCACATGCTTGCAAAGTTTGGCCCCCATCGGAGCATGTTTGGGTACGATGGCATGGAGATTTTTAACAAACAATATGATAGCCAAAGTGTTAAAAAATATAATAAAATCAAGAACATCAACTAAAATGTAATGATACTCAATAATGAAAAAACTCATAATGATATAAACATCAAATAAGTACATCAGAATGAAAATGAGCTACCCCAGCTAGTCTGAGGTTAGTCACTGCCCAAAAATCTAAGTACAATGTAAGTGAGCTAACCCAGCTAGTCTGAGTTTAGTCACTATCAAGATATAGATCTAGTCATCAACAGCACCCTCTCTAGAATGCTCTCATGGCCATCCACTCAAAGCCGAAAACGAGGGTGAGAACTGTGTTTTTGGCTCTGTACTCGAACAAGAGTGAGCCTGGTAGCAACCACTAGATGAGAGAACTGAAATGCCTCTAGCTCCCACTTCCACTGCTGAAACTCAAGACTTGAACTGTACGCCACAACCATCCGACCAAACCCATCGCTGGACAAATCTGATCCCACAATCTCCTAAAAAATCGTCATGGAGACGAAAACAGTGTTGCACAAAATGTGCATCATGTGAACGATCATCACTATCCCATCTACATGAGCCTTTGCATGTGGATAGCTAATGTGGACCATAATAGCAACCTGGTGAGGTAAGCAATACATACGTTTAGGACACAAAAAATCAAATAAGTAATGTAGCTCAAACATTAAACAAATAGTACAAAATATAACCATTACCTGCTCTGAGAAGTAATACTCAGATTGTATCTCCTGAAAAGGTGTGAAGGTGTAGTTCTCTGCAAAATCAATCACAGAGACGACCACACCAATAGGAAACTCTGCCAGGCATGCTCGGAACTGAGGATCCTGCCACTTGGCACAATGACTGTGCCATGTATAGGGGTAGATCTGCTCCCTAAATGTGGCTGTGAAGTGACAATGTGGTGTATGTTTGTCCACGAGCTGCAACTTCCTGGACTGTCCACCACTCTGGAACTGGTGTGTCACATACTCATAACGTTGCCATGCCACTATCTCTTGGTCACTTGCATCAAGATCTACCATCTGTAGATGTGCAAGTGAACCACATGATGTCTCTCCACACAAGGCATCCTATGGAACTGGGCATCCTCCGTGCATGCACACAAAAGAGAGTGGATGAAATCACGTGGACTATGAGGCAACTCTCTATGCCCACTAAGAGAACGGAACACATCATAAAAAAGTTTGAACTCAACATGGTAGCGACAACAACATGTGTCACGCTGACGTGAGTACCTCACAAACCAAGGCTTACACCCCTCAAATGACCTTTGCCCAATTTTAAGCTCTGGATATGAAGCCACAAACTGAGAATACAACTCAGTTTGGGTCATTTCAAGAAAGCAAGCACCGTGCTCAATGAACACTCCTCTTGTCACTCTCTTACGCAAAGCTTTCTTGAAAACTGGCGAGGCACGACAATTCTCCTCCCAAAAACTTTCTATCAAGGTTCTAGTGGTTTCATCTAGTAGGCGATCATGCCTAGCTACACGACCACTACTCGCCCACAAAGCACCAACCTCATTGGCATCTAAACTTTATCGTCTAATAGACCCAACTCTAAGTGCGTGTGGTGCTATGGAAAGGATGCAAGATGTGGCACTAACCTTACCCTTCATTTGGGAGCTACTTATTGCTGCCACAATAGCCCGTCTCGAGCAGCCAAAGCATCCACAGAGTTCCTCTTCTTGTTAACTATATAGGAATGACGAACACTTTGTAGCACTGCCATGCCAGCTCTCCTCTCTCTTCGACCTCCAATGTCGAAAAGTGCCCTGCAGTTGGCCATGTTGGGCAGATCAATCAAAGCATCAAGCACACATGCCTGTGGCGTGAGGTCTTTGAAATAGGAATGGAAGATTGCATGGGCACGACGATGTGCCCCTGACTTTGATAGTTCTTTCCTATCCACACGAAGGGCGCCCAAAGGAGGGGGGTGGGTTCTTGTAGAAGAGAGGACTTAGGAAGGGCGGGTTCATGTGGATTATCTAAACTAAGGGGTAGTGGGGGGGAAGAGGGCGAAGGGAGAGGAAGTGGAAGAGGAGGAGCAAGGCTTGGATCATCGCCAAACGGAAGGTGTTGCTCGTTGACGTGCTCTCCACTCTCTCTTTCTCTCATGAGCTACCCTTCTCCTCTCCTCCTCTTGAACTTGGTGGACGGGGAGGAGTCTAGTCCTATCACGTTTCCGACTCCTACGACTTTGAGAACCCATTCTCAAGGAAGCTAAGAGAGAAAATATTATAAAGGCTCAATGATGGGATAGTACTAGAGATAAGTGTGGGATAGTACTAGAGATGTGTGATTATATAGGAAAAATAGGTTATCCACTTCAAATCTCATTGGATTTCCTATCTAAGATTGATTGGATAACTAAGATAAACATAAAGATAATTAAAGATAAACTATTATCCACTTAAAAATCAATATTACTAATAATATTTATTAACAAGTCTAAATATTTATCATTACTAGATATATAAATATATCTTTGAAGATATCTTTTATTTTATAATTATATAGCTGCTTTTTTTAATAAAGTATTAAATTCAAATTTTATTCAAAGGTTTATTCTACATAAATTTTTTTAAGAAATATTAAATTAAAAAATTTATTTTTTTTAAATTAATAATATAAACTTTAATAATAATATTATTGATTTAATCCCAAAATATAATCCTTTAAAATTAGTGATTTTAAATTCTTTTATTTAATAAGTTATATATATTTTATTATTTAAAATTCTATATTCTATTTCTCTAAATTACTAAATTAACTTTTTCAAAAATATGTTTTTGAAAAAAGAGGGGAGGTCGGAAGGAGGTGCCATGTGTCACATGCGTGCATGACACGTGGCATTCTCTTCACATGTGGCACTATTATGGTTGATGTGGCAATTCCATGATGTGGCATGCCATGTCACCAAAGTGCGAGGTGGCATGCAAAGGTGGCAAGATGATGTGGCATTAATGATGACTAGGATGATGACGTGGGAAGTCAACTAGGTTGACCATGTTGACATGGAGGGTGAAGGTGGCAAGCTGAGGTGGCAAGCTGCTTATGTGGATCCTCCCGATGCTCATGTGGACATAAAGTGGCATGCATATATAAGATTTGTGCCTACCCAAGCCTCACACATGGAATGAAACCTAAGCTGTGAAGTTTACCAAGCCTAGATTTCCAAACCTAACTAGGATTGGTTTTAGACTTGAAAAGGGGAGAGTGGACACAATATGGGAATTTTCACTTGGGAGGATTGAAAATGGATCTTCCCATACTCAAATCAAGTCAAATTTTTTTTAATAAATTCATGGCAACAAGAGTATTGATCCCTTGAGTTTTTAGATTGAAAGATTCAATATTTAATTTTCTAAAATTAAATTACTATTGATTTAATGGGCCTTTGACAGTCATAATAAATTTTTCAAAGTAAATCTACAAAAATCCAACCGTTAGATTTGTAATTTTACCTTATACCCACATTATACTAATCTTTCCCAATCTAATCATCACTAGATCTATACAATTTGAGCATTTTAAATGGTAGATGTGGTGGGAGAATAAAATAGTATGTTTTTTAACAATTCTAATACATTTTAAATAATATAAAAAATAGTAGAACACATCAAAAATTACTCGATAAATCAAGTTAAGCTCTATGTTATTTGTATTTGTGATATGCAAAGTGGGAACATCATATGAGTAATAATGTAAAAGTTATAAGCAATTTACTCATATTCACTGTACCTGTCTAAACCTACGACAGGGCCTGTATACAAACTTGGTTCCCAAAGAAAAGGGGATTTGCAATTATTGGATATTCGATCAGATTATAGTTTTAGGTGCCCAACTTTGCATATGATGTTTCATTAGAAGACCTTAAAGTGAAACTCCTTGGCTAACTAGGAGAGATTGGCTATTCTTCTTGAAAAAAATGCCTGTTTTCCAGCTAAAGCCAAGGGCGCCCACTACATGAAACTAGATAACCTCATCTTGCAACCACCCTACCCTTTATTCCCTAAGGAAGAGGATCTACATTCCCTTCATGATTTCTTCATCACTAGGAAGCCACCACCACCTTCTTATGATGGGGTTAAGGCTTACTTAGTTTTTATGATAATGAATAGAAAGGGGACACTAACCCCCCACTAATTGAGAGTGACTTCCCTTCTTCTTCTTTTAATTTCAACACTAATGCTCTAGAACTCGAACAGTCAGCGAGACGCAAACCCATGGTATCTTATCAGAAAGACCTAATCTTGGATCTTCCAGTAGTAGATTATGAGAAAATTATTCTCACAAGAAATCCATTGCTTAAACCCCATCTTACATGATAGGTTATCTTACAAATCATTCCTTCTGATCCCACAACACCAATTCAATTAGAAGCCTGTACAATAGCCCCCCATGCAAAAATCTACCATATCCCTTGGTAGGGAATAGACAAAAGAAAATTGAACTTAGAAAGCTATAGCAATTCGAATCACTACGGAACAATGTAGCAAAAGGCTCATGACTTGAAAATCTAAGTCTTGTTGATCTAGTGGAGATCTTCATTGTAACGTTAATGATTGCACATGCTTACAAAAGATGGAAGCAAGAGATTATAGTAATCACGTGGAGGATATGAAGAAATCCAAGCTAATGCTGATGATCAAGCTCTAGCTAACCACTTTGGTATCTAGCCATCCTTAGCTAGCCTAGAGGCTATCGTTCCTTGTTATTAAGCAATATGCAAACATTTACAAGGCATCCCCAAGGCATCTTAGAATTGATCCATTGTACATGCCCATTAAAAGAAGATTTGTTGATAGGGAGTTCAATGAAAGGCACGCTAGGGATTCACATTCTTTCCTCACTTTGAGCACAACAAATTTAAGACTTTAAATAAGTAGTGCCAATTTATGCTCACAACAGTGCAGGCATGGAGAGCCATTCTAGATCTAGCACTCGTTGGGCCATACTCAAATTCTTCAAGCTCATCAAACTTCTAATAGATATCTAGGACAATTGCGCATGAAATTTGATCTCAATATAGGGCCTTCAAATAGTGGAATAATGTACTATTACCATCGGCTCTGTTGTCTTCCATCCTACATGCATACTACCTATGAAGCCATGATAGACACAAACTTCTAGAAGATGCTATAGTTTCTTCAAATAACTCTTCGCATGCTCTAAACAAAAAAAACCACTACAAGGAATATCTATGCTCTACAGTAATAGATTTCAAGGATGAAATCAGCATCAGGTAGTAAGAAGAGATGTAAATTCCATTTTGAGGTTAATTACCTTAGTATCTCTCTGCTACATATGAGAGATTGCATAATGAGTGTCATGAAACAGCACTGTAAAGGTTGTAATCATAAGAAAGGTTGGCCATGCCCAACCCTATGTAACTCTTGCAATCATTTAGTTCATCTTGGTTGTGGACCCGTTCACAGCTCACCGCCACCGTGTCGCGCCGGCGAACCAAGTGTCAGTGCACCGCCAAGTGTCAGAGCCCGCCAGATGTTAGTCACTGCAAGCTTGTAGAAATAAATAAATGGAAGTGCACAAGCTAGCATATAATATATTCAAATCTTGTCCAAAATTATGAATGCCTTCCAAAAATAATAATTTGTGCTCTTTTGTCCCAATCTTATAAGTCCTCTTCACCTATAAAATATCCAACAATAAATTGGTAAACAATTATTCCATAGGTGTACAAACCATCACCACACACATGTTCATCAGGCATAAGTACTCCCAAGAATCACCCTGTCAACTACTCCAACAAACATAGGAAGCCACAAGTATACATTAATGTGCACCAAATGTATTTGTGCATCAATGTGCACCAAATGTATTAATATTTGTAATGGCATCACCCAAGATATTAACATAATTTGACAATGCAAAGACAGTCCAAGCGTTCCCAAATTATCTACGAGGGTAGAATAATATTTTTAAGAGGACTTAAAATACATTCTCGTAACATTTTTTATATTTTATAGGTAAAGAAGACTCAGAAGATTGAGGTAGAAGCACATATATTATTATTATTGAAAGGCATTCATAATTTTGGACAAGGTTTGTATATACATGTTAGCTTGTGCACATTCATTTATTTATTTTTACAAGCTTAGACTTGTAAATATTTTTTTTGTGAAGCTTAAAAAGCTAGGGGGAAAGCTCCCCTAGCCCCAAGTAGTTTAATATTTAGGAGCTCTCTATTTTGGGTAAAGAAAGAGTGCCATGCAAGAAAAAGCACAACTTTTGTATTTTTGGAGGCTATTTCTAGCAATTGAATGCTCAAAATACTCGTGTAGGAAATAGGCCACACACGGAGGGAGAAAGATTGCACCTAAAGAATCAAAAACCACTTTTCAATCCCTTAACCCTCTTCATCATCTTCTTCTCTCTACCAACAGCTCAAAGTGACCACTCTCAGCCTATGCCTATATTTGATATTTGCCAATTTGAAGAAGCTTAGCTTTAATGTATAAATCTTAAGCTCATTAAGCTAAAAACAAGACTTCAAATGACTCATCAAAATTCAAGTTTTGGGACTTTTGTTGGCCAAATTGAATGCTGTAAATTTTTGTGAGTACTTCCAAAGTTCAACCAACAATTTGAGAGTTTTCACAATTTTTGGTGATTTCTTAGCAATGTTTCAGGACTCGAAACCTAATTTTTTTATCTATTTTGAGCATAAAAGACCTAAAATATCAAAAAACTCTAGAAAATCCGCAAAAATCCAAAACAAATCTGAAAACTTTTCTTCCATTTTCAAGATAAGAATTGAATTTTTGAAGGGGTGGAGAAGGTGCAAATTTTTATTTTGATCATATTTAGACCTATGCTCCTAAGCTCGTATAATATCTATACATTTAGACTCTGTTAGAATTAGTGTGTGAAGCAAGACTTGAGTTCAATCTTTGACAAAAAATTTCTTGTTCAAATTCAATGCAACCGGGGAGTATGAGCTAAGTCAATTGGTATGCTTTATTTAATTATTTGTAAATTAATTATTATACTTTCTTTACTTATGTATTTGTTTGTACAAAATGGCCAATTTACTTGCACAACCCACAATGCAAGAGAAAATTGTTGCACTTCAAGCGAAAATAGCAAATGAGTGTGATCATAGACACAAGCTAGAGCACAATATTAAGCGTTCAAAGTGTAAAGTGATTTTTTTTATTCTAATGAAGAGGAAAGTGAGCATGCTAGAGACATAAGTGATTTTTTTATTCTGATGAAGAGGAAAGTGATCATGTTGACACACTGTTAAGGTTACATTGCAATCCAAAGTTCTTGAAAAGACTCAAATATTAGCCAAAAGGCATTCACTTTCTAGAATTATAATGGGAAGAAAGGCGCTCATATGCTTATTACATTACATTGCTAAGTCAGTCATATGATTACTTTTCAGGCAAAAATTTCTCAAAAAAAAACAAGATTAGATGTGCTTGCAATCATTTGATTAAAAGTGCTTCCTTCCGGTGGAATGTGATTAAGCAGGGCAAGCATCAACCATCTCGATTTTTCCACTGGAGAATGGGAGTCTGAATGTGTTCGCTGATTGGTGGAGGGGCTGGAGAGTACAGCCCGAGACCATGCCGGCGACATGGCAGGTCCTGTGCCAGCACCTCCACCAGCATGGATATAAATGATAAACCATTTTGCATACTAACATTATTATAATGCTTGAAAACATGGATCTTCTGACATGGGCAGGAGCTAGGCCAGCAGATCTTAAGTACTCACAACAATCAGGGAAAAGGAGAAAACAACCGCCGCAACATCGACACTGTTTGCATTCATGTGGATGCCCCTCATTTGTGATCTTTTCACTGTAAACTTTCCTCATATATAAAGTTTGTGTGCATCTTACACAACAATTTGTTCGAGTCTTAGAACGAGCTTCTCGCTTCTGAACCTGGCTCGAAAAACAAAAAAACTTACACAACAATCCATTTAGTTACAAAGACTTGGCTTAGGCTTCATCCCTCCAGGTATGTGAATAAGTGTGCAAAATTTTAAAAAAATAAGGATGCATCTTGTGCATGTGAGGTCCATCTATATAAATGTGAAAAGTTATGATCTACAATGTTAAAATTGAATAATTTACCTCAAGCATACTTTGAGAATTTTGAATTTACACTCAGCATATTTTCCTACTGCCCTAACAGACATCGGAGAAACAATAGAAACTCCTTTCCCAAGCCTCCAGTTTGAAAGGTTTGGTTTTAGTATATATGACACTGTTGAGAGAAGGCTAAATCCTTCATGGTGTTCCACTGACCAATGGTGTGCTATTCCTCAAGTGGCTGTATACTGCTGCTCATGCTTATAGTATGTGCCCTCATCCGATTTCACATCATAGCAGAGCCTTCACAAATTTGCAAGATGTGTAACATCTCTTAAACCTGCATAAACATGGACTAGCATGACTCTCTCTCTCTCTCTCTCTCTCTCTCTCTCTCTCTCAGAAATAAGACTGATCATACAACATTCCCTACCACAAAATGGGTGAGTTCAAGCTCTCACATCTATAGGAAAAAAAGTAAGGGACTGCTTACACAACACTCCTTGCCCATGATAGGTCCATCCTTGACAGGGTGGGCCCTGCCTGGGTGGTGGTGCAACCAGCCTATACATCATTTCCTGCCCACAATGGGCAGGAGCCAGTCCGAGGCACAAATGGTGACATGGTGTTCAGCGGAAGTAAAATGGAGGCAGAAAATGGTGTTCAGTGGACACAAATGGTAGCAGAGTAACTACATAAAATGGTTCAAGTGGAGTAATAACTATCCAAGCATGTCATCACATATGCATGGTGAGTGACTTGACATCTAGAGATACACCAAGCAAGATTATCAACCTCAAAAAAAAAAAAAACATTATTCTCTTTGTGCACCATCTCAAGAACCAAGTAAAGAATAATTAAAACAAATAGGTTCTCCAATTAACAACATTAAGCTGTAGCTTGTAAATCGTTGCCAAATAGACATTGTCAAATAAACGCTTGCAGAATTTGATTGTTGCCTGTTGGTTGACATTTTTGACAAAAAAGAGAAAACCGGTGTCGCTACCATCGATGCCAGTTGCACAAACAGGAAACGTGACAACGCCGTAGGGATATATAGAATGGGACGACGTGACAACTATGACTCCCATCCTTCTTCTTGAACATAAGTACCAGAGCTCAAAATGGCGAGAGACTCGGATGGATCAGTCCTTTAGCCAAGCTGGTGCTGATTAGCCCAGCATAAGAGGCATTGCATGGGGTGGGAGAAAAAATTTAAACAAAGGAATTGTACGTTCTATCAGTCCATGGTTTGTACTTGCATATGTTAAACATAAATTTGAAACTATTGGTGGCATACTATACACACCAGACAAAAGAACTCCTTGCAATCAACAAAAAGTAGGGTCTCCAATACATCAGAGCTTTGATATCAAAAAGTAATACAAATGCAACCCCCCAAGAAGTGGAAATGAAAGCTATGTAGCACAATCAAGGGAAAAGCCTACAAACACTGCAAATGACCTTGCTGCTAAAAGCAAGCAATCTTCTAGAGAGAGAGAGAGAGGAGTCTTTTTATGTCATGGCAAAGCTAGTGGACCCATATGATCCAGATGATGGCACTAAAGTGCAGGGAACGGGACCTGAACCTGGAATATCTCAGTTAAGATCCCAAAACTTAAACCACTACACCAGCCTGTGAGTGCACACAATTTCTGCAGCTGCTGCCAAAAAGGCTCATGAGAACAAGTGACCGAAGGCCCCTGTGGGTTCACCTAGATGGTCCAACCTTTATAAAGTATTTGAAAAAAGATTGTCATACACGGTAACTATTGGTAGACTATCAGAGCATTGGTGTCCACCATCCAACCGATTCTGAGCAGCCATAATCCATTTAACTAAATCTGAGCATCGATTGTCACAGCCTAAAGGAACCCAGAAGTTATAATATGTGGCCTTGGAATATCACATCTCACCAATCCTTGATGCCAAGTTAACACCCCCTTCCTCCCCCTCCCCTTCTTCCAGTTTTTTGTTTTTGCAAACATGCGTACATACATACATATTCTTATTTGTTAATAATCAAGGAAAGATAAATTTGAGGTCAGTCTTGGTTAGAGGCACACTCTCTGAACCAAAAGCAAGCATCATCAACGTTATGGCTTGAAGGAAACAGGCAAGCATAGTAATCTCAACATTCCTCGACACAATGAAGACAACTTGCACATTAATATAGTCAACCCTCTTGGACATAAGCTTTATGTGTAACCGATTTATAAAGCTCTTAGTGCTAAGAACTATGTACCTTAGGATGAGAGACAGTCCTGTACCTGCTTAGTATCGGTGTCCATGCTCTTGCTTGCCCATATCATCAGCTCTCACTGGAGGCCGCCTTTTCTCTTGTCATCAGTTCCCTCACCTCTGTTATCACAAGTTTTGTCAAAAGCAATCCTGCGAACAAGGCGGACATCATGAGCATGTAAAACACCGAGTTCCATCCCGATTCAGATATGTAGCCAGTCAATAATGGTCCCACTGCCGCTCCCACCGATCCAGTGCCATCTATGATAGCAGTCACAGTTGCCAAAGCTCTAGAGTTTCCCTTTAAAGATTTATGGGTGCCAAGGTCAGCTGAGACTGCTGTGGTGATTAGGGCATATGGCCCATTCACAAACATCCCGGCCACAAACATCAGAGTAAGGTTTAGCCATAGAGAAACCGAGCCGAGGATACGGTAGAGAAAAAGAGCCGGTATCGAGAAATACATGAATGATGCTGCTGTTGTAGCACTTGCCCCCATCCTGTCTGATATGTAACCAGCCACTATACCCCCAAGCACACCACCAATGTCAAAAACAGTTGAAAGGTTTCCAGAGGTTGAGTCAGAGAGATACCTGCCCTCTATCTCTGCAAGGGCAAACAAAAAAAAAAAAATCATGTTTCCAGCACTTCACCATGATGTTTTTCACATGCACATCCATACCTACTCTGTCTATGTCCTTACAAAGCATATCCTTTTCTGGCGACGATGCTTAAGCGAAAACGATGGCAGCTTCCCAATGCATATGTCAAAGTGTCTCCTCAAAACATGTGAGCTCTACCTCTTGTATAGCTTTGACCATATATGCATAATGATCGGCTCTACCTCTTGTATAGCTTTGACCATACATGCATAATGATGGGCTGGAATTATTTGCAGCATGTATGCATACCTGTGTGCCTTATGTAGAATGGCAGCCAATATAGGAACGTATAGGCCACGAGTTTGGTGAAGAACAAACACAAGGCAAATGGTGCCACTCCCGGTATGGTCCAGGCCCTAAAGAAACTCACAGCAGTTTCCTGCTCGTCCTCCAAGTCACGGGTTTCTGCACCATTCAATAAGGGTTGAGAATTGGAGTCCTGCAACAGGCCGCTTTCGGGATCAGTCAGGACCGCGGCAACATCCTGATCCTCGTCAACTGCTGATACTTCGTGATTACTATGTTCACTGCTCTCATGGGGTGAAGGAAAGCCAACTATAACAGGATCCACAACCAAGAACAAGAAAATTAAGAAGCCTCCGGTAGCTATGCTTATGCCGGGCACAATAAAAGACCATCCCCAACCATACTGCAACATGGCAGAGCAAATCAAAGATCCTAGAATGTTCCCCACAGATGTATGGGCATTCCAAATACCCATAATCACGCCCCTCTTTCTTTTTCCAAACCATCTGGCCACAACAGTTACGACTGAGGGCCATCCAGTGGCTTGAAAAAAGCCTGCAATGATCTGCACAATAAAAAAATAGCCAAGCCAGTGTATGTTCCACCAGTAGGCCATGCCAAAGAGGGATACACAGATGCCACTGCCAATCATGCCAATAGTAAGGAACCATCTGTTACATAGCCGATCGCCTAGATGGCCGGCGAAGTACATGCCTATGGCATAGGATGCAAGGAAGGCCACATCCACATCACCAAGCAGAGCTGTACCCGAGTCTGTGTTGAAGGGCGCCCATCCCTGCAGAGGCCCTGCACCAAATTGCACAGATTCAATGCTTTGGGGGTGCCCAAGGGCTCCATTGCTTTGAGGACGCCCATGAAAACTTTCATTGCTCAGTGGGCGCCGATCAAGAACTTGCTTGAGAGGCCAAGGCACATGGTAAGGGTGCTTAAGGGAGTTACTTGTGCTGTCTGATTGCAGAACATCCTTAACTATGCTTGTAGGCTTTCTTGAGGCATGGTAGAGAGTGTAAGCTATGAAGGTGAGCAGAAGGACAGAGGTTCTGTAGGCCTCATAGCTGAACTCTTTGGTTCTGATTCGCCTCAGAAACTTGATTCCAGGCGGGATTTCTGATCGGCTGAAGGAGATGCAGCCCATTTCCTGCTTCGGGAAAAACAAATATATATAAGATCTGAGGCACCAATACACCCGTTAACCAGAGAAAGGCTCAAATTCAAAGAGAACCAAAATTGGAGTGATTGTGGGAAACCTGATGGGCTCTGGGTGCATTGATTGTCTATGGTTTGGCTGTATATGTTGTTGTGCTATACAAGTTTACAGCTTAGTACTCTGTGGCTATGGCCTGCATACTCGATTTCTGATAGAAACACTTGGTTTTGCCACCCTCCTACGGCCTGTGGCATCTCATGTAGAGGGTCGCGACTCTGTCAAGAAATGATAGCCTCTTGGCTCAATTCCTCATATCAAATAAAAGCTTGCTTGCTTGCTACCATGCAAAGGAACCTAAGGTCTCCAACGCTTAATTCAACCCCATAGCACCTTGCTTATGGCAAAGGGAGAAAAGTTCCAAATTAAAAAAATCAAAAGCACTCGGGCTTTATTTTTTTATAAAGCTCCTCCTCAAATGGTGACACACGTTCATTTGGTGTGGTGAAGGTAATTCTAAAATTATTATCATTACTAAAAAGTGCCCAAAACCACCATTTCCAAAAGCTTTAAGAGCAATCCCTCTTCAGCACAGGAAAATAAGGAGGAGGTGGTCAGACCACAGATTCAAATCTCATGTCCACTAGCATCAGGCTCCCGGTGGTGAATTGTTTCCATTACAACACGAAACCAGAGTTTTCTTTTTCTTCACACTTTTTTCAATAAAGTTGCCATGATGCAAGAATTAGAATGCTTTAACAATAAAAGTAAAGGGTATTTCAAAGGTGCAGATACACCAATTTTCTTCACACACACACTAGATACTTTGCCTTAGTGTAATACACAATACTTCATCAACAAATGTGTATATGCCAAATTGTTAGAGAGTTTGCCTTAATGTAATACACAATACTTCATTAACAGATGTGTATATGCGAAATTGTTAGAGAGTTTGTCTTAATGTAGTGGGTCCTAGGTTCAAATCTTGCAAATTGCAGGGCGACTTGTTTTTTTGTAAGATGTCCTCTGCTTAGTTTGACCTCCCTTGGCCAGAACCTTTTTTCCTACATTAACATCTATGACATTTATATTCTCTAATAATTTTATGTCATATCACCCTCGCACTTTGCTCCTTCGTGGAACCTAGCCTTACAAAAAGTTTCATATAAGGCACTAAAAGGTATGTGTAAATGTCTTTGCATAAAAGTTTACAAGAGTATATTACATCACAAGTTGTTAATTAAGATCGTATACCTTGTTTTTACACTTGAAATCATGAGCATGGAAGCATAAACTAAAAGAACTGCATGATGATGATGATGATGATGGTGTGTGTGTGTGTGTGTGTGTGTGTGTGTGTGTGTGTGTGCACGTGTGTGTGTGTAAAGGGGGGGAGGATATGTGTGTCTCTGTGTGTATGAGAGACAAATATGTTTTTGTGAGAGACAGATATGTTTTTGTCCCAATTGTCTTCTTTAATAAGCATTAAATCTACTTGCAACTTAACTAGTAAAATTATCATAAGCAAAGTGATTATAATCAAAGGGATTTGCTTGATAATACTTACTTGCACGAGGTTATGCATTTAAGTTTGTATCCAAGTAATGAGCCAATAGAAAACTAGTTTAAGATTTAAGTGTGTGATGATTGAGATATATTAGATGTAATTAATGCTACATATCATGCCTTAGCCTACCATTCTACGAGAAATTGATGTGCTAATTGAAGTTTGGATTGTGATTAGTAGTGTACTTGTGGACTAGAACCATACTCTCTTTTTTGAGTTATTTATATGCCATCTTCTTTTGACATTCAAATATGTAGGCTAGTGAGAATTTTTGAAGTTATTAAAAACAAAAAGTAGCATGTTTGGACCCATTGACTAATAATAAGCAATGCTTTTTATGGTGATTTGTCAAGTTGTCTAGGTCCTCTGAGAGGTGAAATCCATGATTATTGCAAACCAAGCTACAAGATGTAGTGAGTAATGATCCAATTTTTGTTATGATGGTGAGAAGTCTTGACAAAAGGAAGCCTAGGCATTAGAAGTTGCTTTGTAAGATCTATTTTGAGGACAATTACTGCCACGTACTGATGTGTGCTAAGTGCTACTTTGCAAGGAAGGCAGCTACCACCAATTGCAATTAGAGATTGCTATTAGAGAGAAGAGCTTAGATTTACTAAGCATTACTATTATACAAATGTGAAGGTCATGTGCATATGAGGGGCGATGTGTCATGGCATATATCATGCGGAAGGTATTGGAAAAGCTAGCTTTATTTTTTGAAATGAAGACTTGAATAAAACATATATACTTTTTAGGGAATTTAGCATGTTTTGTGACAGCATTGGAGAAGGGTGAAAAGGGGAAAAAATGTTCGAAATGTCAGAAACCAACCATGAGGTGATATACGTCAGAAACCAACATGAGGTGATATATGATCAAGATCATGTTCGATGAATAATGGTAGCTACACATTACAATGTGGTGGAGAAGTCCTCATCTAGGTTTCTTGTGTGAATGGATAATAAATAATAGATTGATTGGATGCAAGCCCTATGAGGCATTGAGTCCAAGTTGTTGGGCAGCTAGATTGTGATGTGGTTGAAAAGTGGGGCTAGCATAAGAACAATTGATGGTTGCACAAGCAAGGGGGGAGTATATTCGTGAGAAGATTCGGAATCTGGAAGGGATATTCGGCTACCACATGTCTCACATCCGCATAATGGATAGAATATCCAATCATCGCAGCACAAAAAAAAAAAGAAAAAAAAAGGCAATAAGCAACCTCAGGCAACGTGGCATGCCGGTCCACATCAGCGCACGCCAACCTACACAATTAGCAGCTTGCCCACGTCACGTGCCCCACATCATCATGCGAGTTTGACTTTAACAATTCGTATCGTACGAAACCTTATTAATTAATAGTCCTTCGCAATATATTATTTTTACGCGTTAATTTATTAATGTCTAATAAATTATTAAGAAGTCGCTCGAATACCCTAAGCTGATTTACATACCTTAAGTATGTAGATCAATGTCTCATAAATAATTAAGAAGTATCTTTTTTTGGACCAATATTATATATCCAATCATCGCTGCGCAAAAAAAAATAAGGGAAAAAAAAGCAAAAGGCCACCACCCTAGGCAACGTGGCATGCCGGTCCACATCAGCACACGCCGACCTTAGCAGCTTGCCCACGTCACGTGCCCCACATCATCATGCGATTTTGACTTTAACAATTCGTATCGCACGAAACTTTATTAATTAATACTTCTTTGTAGTATATTTATTAATGTCTCGTGAAGTGTCTTAATTCATATTCACTCGAATACCCTAAGTTGATCTTAAATCAATGTCTCATAAATACTTAAGAAATATCTTCATTCACTCGAATACCCTAAGTTGATTTACATACCCTAGGTATGTAATTACATACCCTAAGTATGTAAATCAATGTCTCATAAATTATAAGAAGCATCTTCATTCACTCGAATGCATGCATTCAGCTCGGATTTTAGATTTCTTGGAAAATTTTTTCTTTTGTATTTGAAGATGAGAGATGGAACATGATTCGCAATATGCTGAATGGAATTGAGGGTTGTAGAGTCGGGATATGAGATGTAACTGCTTTTTGGTATATTAATATATATTTATATTGGTCCCAAAAAAAGGAGCATCTTCATTCCCTAAGTTGACTTACATACACCATGAGATTTACGTATTTGAAAGGTTACCAAAGTTCACATTAACATGAAATTATAGGAGAGAGAGTTTTTCACGTAAGTTGTGCTCTTTTAGTGGTGATTGTTGCATCCCACTACTAATATGCTATTGCCCATTGCTTTCCAAGCCCCACTTTTCTCTCTTTGTTCTCTTTTTGAATAGGACAAAAAACCAAGTGCATTCATACATACATTATTACATATGCACAGTACATATATATATATATATATATATATATATATACATACATTCAAACAACATGTACATATACACAGGTACATGTGCACACACTCGCACGCACACACTTTTGCGCAAAATAGAATGTATGTATAACAAGAATGATGACGAAGAACAAGAAGAAAGAAACCTTCGAATAGCCTGATCTTAGCTAGTACTCGTTTTGCTTCATCATATATGACCTCTCTCGCGATGAGAAGAAAACAACCTCAAATAGCCTATGTATGTGTGTGTGTGTAAAGAATTAAGATAGAACAAATTGAGAGAGAGAGCGAGCGAGAGAGAGAGAGAGAGAGAGAGAGAGAGAGAGAGAGAGAGAGATGCATGCACACGTAGTAATAAGTATCGTTACATATATTATTTCTTGTTTTTTAAGTTTTAGCTTTTTTTGTTCCTGACTCCACGCTAACGAGTCATCCTCTTCCTCGCTTTCTTTCGTTAGTATATTGAAGCTTATGCCTTTGATCCATTTCTAGCACTTTTCTTTAGTTTTCTTGATTTTCTTGATGTTCGTGATTTTCTTGAATTCTCTCCAAATCTTCTTGGAAATCTTGAGTCTAACAAGGAATTGCTTCAAGCTTGGAGGCTATGGCTAAAATGGTGATCAATTCTTACATATTTGGAAGCATTTAAATGATCAATAATTGGACCAAATTTGAGGTAGTTTTGTGGGAGGTGGACAAGTTTTGGCCAAGTTGAGTGTGTTGTGGACAAACTTGGTGTGGTGTGGACCTGCTCTTCTTCTCCCCTTTCTTCCCTCCCACGTTTCTGAAATTAGGGTGGATTGGGAGCACCTTTCATCACTATTGAGGCTTGGAATGGCTTTTGGGAGATCATTAGCAAGGGATTGAAGGTTCAATGGGGCGAAATGGTGGCCGCTTACTCCTATAGCCTCACAGCGCATTCACGAGCTCGCCGCCAGCGTATGGAGTGATTCCAAGCACCATAATCTCCAAAGCTTTCTTCATAATGGCATTTCTTCATGTTTGAGAGCTAATATGGGCTACAAAAGCTGTGATTGGCATAGTTGTGGCTACAACAACGCAAAACGAGTTGCGCCATTGTTTAGGGTTTTTTTTTCTTGAAGAGGATTAGGTTTCTTGGCCACATGCTTTCGTGTTGGATTGCTCTCACATTGATTAGCATCATAACGTTGCAAGAAGTGAGCTATTTCTTGATTCCATGGTGAATTAGGGGTTTTCATCACGAAACCACCATTGGCCATTAATACACGACATTGGGAGTGCATAAACATCATTTGATCAATTAATGATGTTATTATGCAAGCCATTTCATCACATTGGCCATTGAATCAATCTTAGGTCTCAAGATTGGGAAAAGTTTTGTGGAGAATCAATCATTCCTACTCTCTTGAGAAATATTGTGGTTGATTTCATGCATTTTGGAAACTCTATTGCCTTGTCACTTGTCAATGGATGCTTCACATGCTTAATTGCATATAAATAGCATGTCTTATGTGCTAAATCTTTGCAAGGTCATATGCTATAAGAAGCATTGATGGGAATTATTGGTGCTAAGCAAGGCAAGGGTGTTAAACAATTGATTCTAATTACTTTTGGATGTATTGGGATCATTGAGAGATTATTGGATGAGCATGAGTACATGCTTGAGCATATGAACACTTGTAAGAGCATGAGTCATGAGATTAAAATCAAATTGTAAGTGATCTCAACCATCTATTCAAGATTCAATCACTCTACACATCACATTATACTACACTTTTTATTTCTAGTCACTAGTGATGTGTGAGGATACCTCGATATTTGGAGGATAGACTGGAGGGAGCATGGTTTGAACTCACTGTGCCGTGAGTGCCATGGTAAAGTGGTACAGTGAGGGATTAGGTACTCGTTGAGAAAGACATGGCCCAGGACCTTGCTCTTGGATTTCAAGCTTGAGTAAAGGGCTTGGAAGAGCTTGGTCGAGAGATTGTCAAGCTTCAATGCACTACATCAAATCGATCATGATTGAACAAGTGGTAATACTTCAATTGGAAAATGCAAATACAAAGATTGGCAATGGGCATATGCTTGGTTTTGCATTGAGAAATTGCTAAGAGTGGATAAATTTGTGATAATTGTTGGATGCAATTGCAATGCGAATTGGATAGTCCATGTTGCTATCTTTTTAATTACATGATTTGATGCTTAGATTCATTAAAATTTGGCATACAAAGGAGGTCATGTCAAAATTTTGACAATTTCTGAAGTTGCACAAATCATCAATTCAGTCCATAACCATTAGGGCTGTTTTAAATTGGTTTGCATAGTTTTAAATTGGTTTGCATAGTTTGAAAGTACTATCTAATAGCTACATTTCGAGTACTCAACTGCCCGATTACGACACCAATTGCATTCCCAATTGGCAAGTGTCACCGCTAGGTCAAAACTTAGCCCAATCAAAAACACCATTTTAATTGTGACATTTGAGCATATGCACGGTTAGTATATGTCATGAGCTTTCCAACAAACCAAAAACCACTTGATTCAGAAGTCATTTGCTAGTTCAATTGACATAGTTGACTTTGACCTAAAAGTCAAAAAAGAGGATACCTAGCCTTTGACTAAAGTAAAATGCTTTAGGGAGTGGGTAGTACTAGCCATTCGCAATCCATCTAGCCAATTCAATCAAGTTTATGACCTATATTCAAGGTTTTAGGGTTAATTCTTTATTTTCAATAGTATATTAGAAACCCTAAAACAGAGGATATTATGGGATATAGGAATTCTTCTGTTTTGGCATAGTTGGGTAGCATGCATCTAGGGCTATCCATAGAGCTAAAGATTTCCAATTTTCGACAAGTTTTGGACCTCCTACACCTATTTTTCCATTTTCAGCCATCGCGCCAAGGGGTAGTTCTTGAAAGGCAAAAGGCGTCACTTGAAGAGATGGCAAGTATGGGGAATGCGCTTGCACATGAGGAAGGCATGGACATTGATGAAGGATTGGAGCATGGCTATGATGATCCGATCACCAATGTGAATGCAAGTGGGCATGCTAGTCCAAGTGTGCAAGTGACACTAGCAAGAAATGATTGTTAATCCAATTCTAGGATTAACAAGAGCTACCGCCATTATCTTACATCAAGGAGTCATGCTAGATACACCAAAGGGTCATACATTCATGATATGAAGCAATAGTGTCCAAAGTTACAACTTGGACGGGCGCCCGTAATGGTGTGACGAAGTATTTATGGCAATTCCCGCTTCAAGAGCGTGTGGTGTAGCAAGTTAGGATGAAGTCCTAAGTGATGTACTTCATGGATATATTATGAGAGAGTCATTGTAATAGCATTAGGTCTCTTATGAGCCTAAAGTGCCCGGTCGACGCACAGGTTAAGTGAGTGTGAACACTTATGGCCATGTATATAAGTGAATTTCTCTCATAATACAACATACTCTCCCATTGTGCAATTGAGTCTTGCTCTTGCTAATCCTCTTGCTAATCTCTCTCCCTAATGCATGCTAGTGAGTGTGTGTGAGTGAAGTGAGGTGAGAGAAGGGACGAGGACCCGTAGTGCAACGCGACGGTGTGACAACGCTCACGGGAGACGCGGGGTGGAATTGCTTCTCAAGGAGTTGTGGAGCTTGGAGACCTCAAGGGTTACGAGCTCAGCCATTGGAAAGATCCTCACGACAGTTACGGTTCACCAGGTAATCTCTTTTTGTATGTGTTTCAACAAGGAGGGTTAAGGTGAGCCATAACATTTTTGGCGCCACTACCGCCGAAGAGCCATCCCTTGGCTTTTTCATTTGTTTTTATCTCTAATATATGCATAACCTATTGCCCATTATCTTGATTAGTGGTTTTCCATAAAAAAAAAGATGTGGATTTGATGGTGATTTGTGTGAGATTTGGTGTAGAATAGCTCCTTTTTTTGTTTTTGAAAAGAATACTTTTTGCTTAAATTTTATATTAATTTATTATTTATGTGGTTTTTCATGTTCTTAGGGCTTGCACCTAGGTTGTATTAGGCTTAGTTTGCATCCATTGCATCAAAGAATGCAAGAGAATGCATTTCTTAGTGAATGTTAGCTCTCTTTAGTTTAAACATAGATCTAAGATCATTAATTTTAGTTTAATTGTGTGTTTTTTGTTGAAATTATTTGGATTTTAATTTTAGTTTTCCTTGCTCTATCCAATGGTGTGCTAAATTGTGTGAATTAATTAGGGATTAGTGGTTAATTAGAGTCTTTGATTAGTGTAAAAGAGATAAAGATTAGTGAAAAAAATAATCTTGGGTTAATTCTTAATCACTTTTTTACATAACTCATTAAGGCTAATGAGCATTCAATGAGAAGATGCTCATGAGTTGTCAATTTGTCCATTTTGGGGATCATTTATGAAGGGTGTTTCCTTAAAAGGTTGACTTCTTTGATTCCACTTACCTTTTTTGGGAAAATGCCCATATCCCTTTCATTTTAAATTCAAAAAATATTCCCCCCCCAAAAAGGAAAATTTGTATTTCCCACTAGACTAAAAAAAAATGTGAATGGAAATCCGACATGAACAGAAAAATGACGTGAACGAAAATCCGACGTGAACAGAAAAACGACATGAACGGAAAAATGACATGAACGGAAATCCGACATGAACGAAAAAATGACGTGAACGAAAAAATGACGTGAACATAAATCCGACGTTTAAAAAAATCGAGATTTAATTTTTCATGAAGTCCGGTGTGAACCTTTTCACGGCGTGAAATACTTTTCACACGACGTGAAACACCAGTTCGCGCGGCAAAAAATAAAAATAAAAAAAATTAAAATTTAATTTTTCGTGAAGTCCAGCGTGAACCACACGGCGTGAAACGCCAGTTCACGCGGCACAAAAAAAAACGTGGAAAACACGCCTGTATCTTCTAAACCGTATATTTGATGAAGGCGCTCTAGGGCTCATCGGAAAGCTGACAGATGTCGAGCTCTTCGACTTTGGACTTGGTCCTCCGAAGTCAAAACCGATCATTTTGGCCTCCGACGAGCAGCCTCAAAATTCAACTTGAAAATCGAGGCAAAAAACAACCCAAAAACCACGAAAAATCGTAAAAAACAGCGTAAAAACGATGACGAGCCATATTCGAACTACTTTTTGAGGGTCTAAACGACAGAATCACGAGCAACTTAGGGAAACAAAGTTGTAGTTCTCCAAAAATACTACAACTCTCTCATACAGAGTTTTTCAAAATTCCTTTTGGAACACCCTCAAAAACATGTGAAATAGGGAAAAAATTCTCAGATTTTTTTTTTGTCTTGAGACAATGATGCAGAATAGGTTTTAGGACCTCCTCTTTCATCTGGGAAGCTTCTAGCATACGCTTTTTTCGAAAAAATATCTCAGCTTCACGTGCGTATAGCACCTAAGCTAATTAGGGCAAACTGACACCCGTTTGATCCAATGAAGAGTACGCCAAGCCTCTTGAGGCTGTACGGGCCGAGGAAAAGTATATATAGAAAAAAAAACTGTAATTGCTCATTAAGGAGCATTTAGGCACTCCAACATGACCACGATGGAGGGATTGCCAGAGGTCACACAAGGACTAAACCCAATGGCTGACATCTTCGAGCCATTAAGATCCATGCTACAAATTCACCTCCCAATGCCATTAGCCATGCCTATAACAAGCTTGTCTCATCGGATTTTACAGCCCCTATGACTTCGATCCCACTAGGCTTTGGTCCCTTGCCTAACATTCCCGCAAGTCCTATAAGTACCAACCCTTTCTTGGATGCCCACACCTTGGACATACTGACTCCTTTGGAAATCCCAACTGCCCCACTAAGGTACATGCGTTGAACTTATGCTTAGAAGGAAAATCTAGTCGATGGTTCATTGCATTAATGCCGGCGATCAAGACCAACTTCAAAACCTTGAAATCGGCCTTTATACATGGCTTTTCTAGATAGGGTGATCGGTGGAGTGCAACAACAGAACTTTATTCAATTGAATGCCAACCCAATGAATCCATTAGAGATTTTATCCTTCGGATAAAACTCTTAGACTTACGTTGTGAGTTATGGAAAAACCGATCACCACACAAACCACAACACCCATATGTGCGACACATGATACAAAAACCCAAAAGAAAATTCGATCTTGTCGCATGGGTAAACATAGTGAAAAATTGACAAACCAAAGGAAGTCAGAGAATGAAACAACTTCTAGTACATCATTAAGTGAGGATGAAACAAGTTCTTACTCTTCGCTCAGTGCACCACATAGACCAATCAAGAAACTAGAACCCACCTAACCACCCCAAATGGATAATAATGATCACATGACATATGCGGAACGCAAAAAGCAAGCTCAAGAGAGCATGCTTAGCTTGGTTGAATGTCTTATAGGGTCATCAGTTATGATTGAACCTCATAATGCCAATCCTAAAAGAGTAACTAAGATACAAAGCCTAGAGGAGTACTGTTTTCCCTTTCAAGAGGAAAACATACTCTCTACAGAAGAGAAATTTGAGACAAATTGTATGAACTATAGGCTTGAGAAAGTACGTAAGGAATTTGATAATTCCCTTACAAGATTACAACAATCCCTCAAAACCTCATTCGAAGGAATGTTCTTCTCTTATAATAAAGCCAGCATCACATCAACACTTGCACCTTTAATGACTCAACCTGAGTTATACAAGGACATAACGAACTACATAAAACATGAATGTCAGGATTCACAAGTTTCCAAATAGCCTTCATTAAGAATTGTCAAAGGACCAAGTGTGCCATTGTACGCATTGGGTACTCTTGAAAAATCTGAGACCCAAACAGAGGATGAAAGTGAATGGGAATATGAAACAGACACAAGATCTAAAGCTGAAACAATAACCGAAACACCCATGGTTCCTTTGGAAGATTCTATCATGGCGTGGTTGGATTTTCCTACAGGAAATGATGTTGAGCGCAAACGTGCATTGATTAGCCCTCGAGCTAGTCATAACATCATTACAATAGACACTTGAGTCTTGCAAAAGGAACCAATGAACAAAACATTGAAGTTCCAGGTTACTTTAGATACACTGCTTGAACAATCGATGGTGATATGGAATTTACATTTCATGTCACCCTAGATTTCCTTGAGTATGATGTCATCATTGGTGGACCTTGGATAAGTAAATCGTTGTATTCACTAGATGAATCCATGCAAACAGTCACCTTGAAAACTCTTGCATGCAATGTAAGAGTTTTTAAGGTGATAGCAATGTATAATTGCTATTACGTGGGGAGGAAGAAACCTTGCAGGAGTTGGAACTTCCAACATATCTTACTGAAAAAATCCCTAGGATTTTGGTTGGATTGGAAATTTCAAATAAAATCACCATAGCTCAAGCACAGCTTTATCCAACACGAGAACACAATCTCATGACCCTCGAGCTATGGGATTTGTTAGGACAACCAACACTCACGACACATCGTGAAAGGATTAACTTTACACAGGACTTGAACATGCCATTTATGGGGTACTTTGAACATATAGTGTATATTGAAACTAACCCCTTCACTTGCAAGTTTTTGTGGTTGAGTATGTGTTGGAAGAAGATTTATTCTTAGGGCATAAATGGACCTTTGCTACCTAAGTACCACTGTGCTTTGCTAGCGATAGAGTCATCATGATGGTCAAAGACAAAAAGTTGACAATACCATACTGCTGCCATCCAACTTTAATGGATATCTATGATATTGAACGCAAAAGGATACAAGCCTCTTCCACAAAAGCCCCTCTACACAATGACCTACCATCTGCGCGCCAATGGCTAACTCGGATAAAGCATCTACTCCTTCAATCACATCCTCACCTCTACGAAGTTCGATGCCGCCAAGACCTCGCAATCAACATGTATTCTTGAAGAAATTCCCATAGCCAAACCATCTATCTCTAATAGGGAACTCAAAGGAAAGGCCTCGGATCCTATGCATCTTCATCGACAAACCTCATCAAAGGAGACAACCACATGCTCAAAGGCCTTGTTATCGACAGCCACTCCACAAGAGACTCTAACCTCATCATCAACAATGCCCATGAGTCTCAAAACTGCAGCCTTAGCGCTAACTAAAGTCAAGGAGGGCCCCAAACCTTCCACATCAACCCTAAAGAAAACTCCACCAAGACTCCCACAATCACGATATCTTAATAGTATCAAAATGTGGGTGGAGAAGTAGCTACTTGTAGCTCAAGGCTACTATGAAGGTGCCAATCAAATTTGGGTGCCTCGACAGTCAAAACCTCTTTCACAATGCAGCACTCGAAGGCCAAGGAAAAAGAAGAGTACTCCAAAACACCATCCACAAAATCCTATACGAGTTTCTCAAAGAACTCCACCAATGCAACAAGTGTGGGTACCAAAGACACTACTGCAAGCACAAGGGTACTATAAAAGAAATCCCAAAGTTTGGGTCCCTAAGCACATCACAAAGTCCCCTAAGCTTGCACAAATAAGAAAGCCTCAACACCAAGCACAACGGCCACCAAATTACAATGTTTGTCAAAGATGGGTGCATGTTCATGTACGTCAACAACAAGGATACCATGATGGTAATTCCATCATATGTTTGCTAAATTCGAACATTGTGAAGAAAACCTCACCACCACTACCCCAACAACTTCACCTAAAGACCAACACAAGAGCTTGTCTGTTCAAGCAAACAATCAGCAGCCTTCCCTATTGCCTCGACATCATTTCAGCAACAAATTCAAGAATCAATATGGAGACTTAGGAGCACATCAATAACAAAATAACAATGCTCTTGTCACCCCTTTGGAAGTGAGAAATGAGCGCACAAGAAGTTGTTGCTTTTGCAAATCATGACATAGATGACCCATAAAATAAAATTAAAAAAAAAGCAAAAAGAGTTAAAATCTGTAAATTCATGAAATTCCATCTCATGGAATTACAATTCAAGGAGTTCCATCTCACGACTTAAGAATGTGCACTTGCATGATTTAAGCCTCATCATGGATTAAGCCATATCACACAATAGCCACTATATATTTGTTAAGCTTATTGCTTTTACTATTCTTTTGGCTAAATTAATGTAGCAGCTACTCCATGAGTACATATCCATACTCATGCACTGGAGAACATTTGCACTAAAGCCTCATCATCGACAACTTCCAGGTACATCTCTGGATGGGGGGGCATGGTGATCGAAAGCCTGTGGTCAATGGTATAACCCATCGCCTGGAGTTTTTCTTCAAATTACAAACCTCTCCAAATGACGCCACAATCTTCACAACTCAATGATTTTCAATCCCTAGTGAAGATCTCTATATTAGTCTCACAAGTCGACGTAATTCTTTCAATCCTCCACCAACAAGTGGCTACTTCAACACAGAGCACTTCAATAAGAGTCTATATGACGCAGTGCTTGTACTTCATATAAATCTGCTTTATAAGAGCACATAAATATGCATAAAAACATAAAAAGCACATGGGCAGAAGAAGACAGGGTTAAGCCCTACTCAACAACATTTGACAAGAATCCTATCATGGAAAGGGACATCATCACAAGCCAATTACTTCAAATGATGAATGTCGCTTCAATGAATCAAATGAGGAATTGAGAATCACCGTCTCGTTCTGATGATTAAGTCTACATTCCTTCGGATCCTTCTCTCTCTTCTCTCCCATTATTAACATCTCTTAGTGTCCCCACTAACAAAAATCACATGTAACCTTGCCGATGATTGCCAAAAACAAAGTGAGCTAAAAAAAAAAGGGCTCACACAAATATAAGAATGCAATCATTCGCAAAAACTCTCCACCCTGGTAGGAATTCCCAATACACAACTAACCTCTTCATTCATTAACTAGATTTTCTTATTTCCTTCGGAGGAAAAAGACCATTAAAGGTCATTCAACATCAAAGCCATCGACAAAGCTTGTTCATTCTCCCCACACAAAGGTCTTCAACACGATCACAAGGACGTGATCGTCATCTCGGGAAGGGGGGAATGTTAATCAAATTCTAGAATTAACAAGAGCTACCGCCATTATCTTACATCAAGGAGTCACGGTAGACACACCAAAGGGTCAGACATTCATGATATGAAGCAATAAGTGTCCAAAGCTACAACTTGGACGGGCGCCCGTAATGGTGTGATGAAGTATTTATGGCAATTCCCGCTTCAAGAGCGTGTGGTAGCAAGTTAGGATGAAGTCCTAAGTGATGTGCTTCACGTATATATATTGTGAGAGTAGTCATTGTAATAGCATTAGGCCTCTTATGAGCCTAAAGTGCCCGGTCGGCCACAGTTTAAGTGTGTGAACACTTATGGCCATGTATATAAGTGAATTTATCTCATAATACAACATATTCTCCCATTGTGCAATTGAGTCTTGCTCTTGCTAATCCTCTTGCTAATCTCTCTTCCTAATGCATGCTAGTGAGTGTGTGTGAGTGAAGTGAGGTGAGAGGAGGGACGAGGACCTGTAGTGCAACACGACAATGTGACAACGCTCGTGAGAGACGTGGTGGATTTGCTTATCAAGGAGTTGTGGAGCTTGGAGACCTCAAGGGTTACGAGCTCAGCCATTGGAAAGATCCTCACATGACAGTTGCAGTTCAGCAGGGTAATCTCTTTTTGGATGTGTTTTAAGGAGAGTTACGGTGAGCTATAACAAATGTTGGAAATGATGCGTATGATGCTTCAATCAATGAACCAAAATCAATCCCAACAAGCTAATGCATTTGGGAGTTTGGTTGAGAATATGAACAAGAACCAAGCCATTTTGATTGAAAGTATGAATCGGAATCACATGTCATTGCTTGAAGCTTTCAAGGGGGATTCCATCCATAAGCAAAGAGCTCTGGTGGAAGAACTAACTACACAAGGCAATGCAAATGTGATGGATCAAGGAAAAGGCTCGAGTCCTTCACAACTAGGAGAATTATTCAATCAACACAAGAACTTGGGTGGTGGCAATGAGCATGTGTAATTGGGAAATAAAGAGAATTTTCCACCAAAATAATTATCTTTTGGGAGTTTGCCTTCACACATTCCTTCTACATCACATGGTGATGCAAAAGGGACTCAAAAGGGAACTGTGTGGCTTTAGTCTCTACACATGAGGATGAGCCTTAGGGTCATGATGATCCACCCATGAGGCCACGCATGCATAGTGCCGAAGAGGATGACGGAGAGTTCAAAGGCATCAAGGATAAAGTGGTCTTCGCAAAATTCAAAGGAGAAGGATCAAGCAATGAAGAATATGATGAATGGGTTGATAAGTTGGATATGTATTATGAGATGAACCCAAGAAGTGATCACGCTAAGGTGTACTTTTCTTCACTCCATATGGAAAGGTATGAACATACATGGTGGCGGTTATGAGATCACCACATGGGGTGCTTTCAAGGATGCCATGCAAAATGCCTTTACTTCCAAGTTGAGGAATGACAAGTTGATTGGTGAATGGGATGACTTGGATCAAGGTTTTGGCAAAGTCAAGGACTACACACAAAAGTTCTTGAAGCTTATTCTTCACGTGGATGGTTTTAGCGAGAAGTTCAAAATGCTCAAATACATTAAGGGTCTCAAACCGACTATTGGGGGGCAGATGTAAGGGCGCAAAGGCATAATAACCTCTAAGAAGCTATTATGTATGGCGAGATCTATGAAGACAAATATGCATATAGAGGGCAGATGTAAGGGCGCAAAGGCATAATAACCTCTAAGAAGCTATTATGTATGGCGAGATCTATGAAGACAAATATGCATATAGAGGGCCGGAAAGAAGTGGAGGAGGTCTGATTTGCATGCCCCAACTTTTAGGAATTTTGCAAGAGATGTTTCTTCAACTCCCACCATTTCTGGATATCCAACCCATTTATAGTGGTGGTCCCAAGCCGAATTTTAGATTTGGGTTAAATCTTTCTAAAGCTTCAAGTGAGAATGGAAAACTACCCAATGGTGGTACCAGTAAAAGCAAGTTTATGAAGAAGGACCGTATTAATGAGTTGAGGAGTAAAGGGCTTTGCTATAAATGTGGATAAAAGTGGAACAAAGAGCATTTCAAAACTTGCAAAGCCAAAAATATCACCATCACCAACATGGTCTTGGCCGAGGCTATTGAAGATGATCATGGAGATGACAACGAGGATTTTGGTGATTGCAAAGAATACTTGGAAAGTTATGATGCTCATGTTCGTGAAGGGAAATTTCCTTTTGATCTCTTGGTGTGGCACTTTGCAAGACGCTTGGCATTCCTTGAGCTCCTCACATATCAATGCTCAAGCTGTTTGGTTTAACAAACAACCTTGAAGGTGTGAAAAACTAGTCGCCAACTTTCAGCTAGTTGTGCGTGATTTGGAGATATTTTTTGATTTCCTTGCTTGAGACCTAGCTCCCCATCAAGGGCTAACACTCCATATCAAAAGCCCTAACAAATTGTGTCAATCCAAGCTTAATTGTGTCCTCCAAAGTCTACAGCTTTTAATCTCTAGTTTTTACCCTTAATTAACATAATTAGTGCATCATTAGTTAAAATTGGCCAATTAAGCTTTAAAATAAAAATTGGGATTAGGTTTGCATAAGAAAAACTCTATTTTAGACCTCAATCATTTTTAAATCATTTACATATTGCATATTTCTAGCATTGCATTAGCATCTTCAAATCAATTAAAGTGAGTTTTCATCGCCAATCTTGTACCGGGACTAGACACTGACTTCTCATTGCATATTGTAAAAAGGGATACACTGCCAATATTATCGGTAAGACCCCCACTTCGTCCATGATGGAGAAACTCACATTAGAGCAAAATAAGTTTAATGGTGATAACTTTTACACGGCAAATCAAACCCATGTACACATTGATGAGAAAAGGGCTATGGGATCTAATTGAGCCTAGTGAAGATACTGATAACATGTCACTTAACACATTTGACAATCACAAAGCACTTGGCATAATAGCTTAGAGTTATACATCACATCACAGGGATAAAAGATTGCAATAAGACATGGGAGGAACTCAACAAATTCTTTGGAAGTGAAACCAAGAGCTCCAAGATTAACCTTTTGATGCAGTTTTATAGATTGGACAAAGAAGAATCTGATACAACGGTGGGTCATATCAACAAGTTCAAGGCACTCAAGCAACAACTAATGAGAATCAAGAAGAAGATCGAAGAAGATGAAGCAGTTACAGTTCTCCTCAACAGCGTCGACAAAACCCCCTATGATATTCTCATGTCCACACTAAAAAATGTCGAGAGTCCTCACTACTTGAGCATGCGTTTGAACTCAAAAACACATCAAATGTCACTCAAGGAATCAGTAATGCTTTGTAATGTTGGAGAAGAAAAAACTATCAGATGTAAACACTGTGGCAAGCTTGGTCACATCTTTGCAAATTGTCTTTTTTAAAACATAAGCCCAAAAGAATTTGTAATGCTTGTGGAAAGATTGGGACACTGCTTCTCTAAACAAAATTAAGAAAATAACTAAACGGAAGAAGATCATTTTGTGGGGCAGAAAATGCAATTCAAGATGCCTTTAGCTCCAAAATTGTCCTCTAAATACATTGTATGTCCTACCCTCTGGCACCAATGATGTAGCCAAGGTAGAAGAAATAGCCAAAATTTGTAACCCTAGTCTTAGAAGAGACCTCTAGACCTCAAAAATAGGTCAAGTCTCTATCGGGGGGGGGGGGGACTCACACTTAGAGATGACCTCTAGGCCTCAAAGATAGGTCAACTCACCATCAAGGGGGGGTGTTGAGATTTGAGATGACATAAGAGCTAGAGAGAATGAGAATTATCCCACATGCAACAAGGGAAACGCCAAATTGTACTCTCCTCATATAAAAGGGAGACATTTCAAGCAATGGAATACTAGCACATCTCAAGCTTCTCTATGAGTGCAAGTTAATCTATCTTGCAACCTAATTAGCTTGTGATGATCACTTTGTTTCACATTCTCTCATCATGAACTTGCTTAGGCATCACCCACCTTAGGATTAAGTTAATCGTGTATCATTAAGTGGTCGGCCTTGTTAACTTGCACCATTGCTTTAGGTGGGTGAGGAGAGAGAGGTTGTACCTGCTGAATCTAACTCTCCATTGGAGATTTTTGAGCATAGTTAGAACCTTAGCAAGGGTAACCAGGTTTGGGCAAGAGATGTCCTCCCACTTTACCACATCCTTATTTTGGTAGGACCTCTGATAACATCCTTGACCATCGCTTGTGCACCATTGAGCTTTCGATATGGATTCTATTGCTCTTGGTAGATGTAGGGATTTTCGAACATCATCGAGAGTGAGTGCCAGGGTCAGGTCGACACTTGTGTCATCTCGGACATCGTGCCTATGTAGAGATGGATGTCGTATGAAGATATGAACCTAAAGCAAGTGCTAAGGTCTGACCCCCATGTGGGAAGAGCAGTCAGCTTGCTAAGACCTAGTCTCTCCATGTACACCATAACCTTAGGCCTCTTTTCCCCTTGGTAGCACTCATGGGCGAGCTTGTGCCCCACCATTTTCTTGGATTGGATTCGGATATGTATCATATGCTTATTAAATTCTCTCAATGGCTCCACTCAAAGTGGGGAGAAGTCAGTGGCCCACCTGGTACTCCAAGAGCTTGTGGACCTTGGTGGCCTTCCTCTTCTTTATGGATATACTCTTATCTCTTTAGTTTATGGTTATAGATAAGAGAAGAGAAGAGAAGAAGATAGAATAAAATTTAGCCATCCATCTCTTGTGTCTTGCTCCCTCTTGTGTATGTGTTTTCTTATATTGCAAGGAAGTTAAGCTCTCTCTCTCTCTCTCTCTCTCTCTCTCTCTCTCTCTCTCTTCCTTGCATTCTCTTTATCCCAAGCTTTCTTGGTAGTTTAACATGAGAAATATGAGGAATAATACTCCTTTTCATGAAAAGTTCAGCCAATGCATGTGCCTCTACATCCTTACCATCCCACATGACTTATTCTACTTTGGTGGGAGGTGCAGAGGTGGATGCCAATTACAGTTGAACTAGTATTACCATCCAAAATACCTATACTATCCAGCACCTTGGTGAGATAGGGCTTGCCTCAATGCAATATTGTAAAGCCCTTTGGCATACAACACATGATGCATCATAGAGGACTACAACAGATAGTTGGTCCTCTCAAGCTTATCTTCAAAGCCCGTTGGCAAACACATGACACATCAAAGAGGACTACAACGGGTAGTTGGTCCTCTCAAGCTTATCTTTAGCGAAAAGCATCCCTACATTATAAAGCCCTTTGGCAAACCAATACATGATGCATCATAGAGGACCACCAATGGGTGGTTGGTCCTCTCAATCTTATCTTCAATAGAAAGTATCCTTATATTCCAAAGCCCTTTAGAAACCAATACATGATGCATCATAGAGGACCATAATGGGTAGTTGGTCCCATCAAAGTTATCCTCAGCGGGGCGGTGGTGGCAGAAAGCATCCTTACGTCATTGACATTTTTAGCCTACAAAAATAACAAATCTCTGACACATCAATGCCCACGGAATGGAATCGAGATGGCTGCCTTAGATCATTGATGATGAAGAAACGTGCAAACTGTATGAAAAATGCCAGTGTAGCCTGTAGAAATGTTACTAGAAGGAATGTAGAAATCAATGATAATGATGTTAATGTTGTCGAAGATGTTGATCCATCATCTTGAAGATGTGATGTCGATGACGACCATGTCTGTACATCAAATGTATGTTGCTTTAATGTAGAAAATCCAATATTGAATAAAGATAGCTCAAGCTGATACTCCCTCTAGATGTTTGTGGAAACCTTAACATAGGGTATACCTTCTCCACCTTCTCCACCTAAGAGGATAGCTCCATCTCAAACAATAAGAAGATCAACTTGAGGAGAAGATGATAAGGGGGATGAAGACTAAGAGAACCTGTTTTGATACTAATTGTTGGAGTGGAGACAAAAGTAGCAAAATAAAAACATCTCTACAACATAAGCAGTGATGGAGAGAAGCATAACCCTCAAAGTAGATTGATGAGAATGAGTGCTTGGGGAAAAAAACTTCCAAAGGAAGGAAAAAGTGTCCTAGTCCATTAGTAGTCTACATCCACACATCACTACCATCATATAAATGGCTACAGTGTCTACCACCCCACATTTAGAGGGGCTAAAGGAGAGGCTCACTGATAAATTTTGCATGTATATTTTTTATGAACACTGGGAAAACAACCTTGTTCAAGAGATTTTATTTCCATATCTATGAGGAATTGGAAAGTTTTCCTCAAGGCAGCTTCTAAAGCCCTTTGAATTTGCACAATTTTTCTCTCGAGGTTTTCAAGCTAAAACACTTCATCTTTAACCCCAAAAATCACTTGTAAATTTGTGTCACAAAAAATTAGGGAAATAATGAGTTGTATAAATAACTTGTATATACCACTTTAGAGGGCAGATTTGGGCACTTAAATAAATGAATTAGCTTAGGGTCAGATTTGCAAAAAGTTTTCAATCAAAAATATTTGCAACTCTTTCATCCTATAATTTTGACTCTAAACTACTTAAAACTTCCCACAAAATAGAAAAAATCTCTCTGGGGCACAAAGTGAAAATTCTTAGTGTTTTAAAAGGTGCCCACATAAGATCCTAGACTCACAAATACATTTGAAACTCTAAAAATATGAAGTTCCTAAAATTTTATTTCAAATCCAAAATGGAGCATTACAGTTATTTGTCTAAGTTGTACACTACAAAGGTTTATTGAGTAATTGTTGGTAGAAGTTGAAACCTCTGTGCTTGATTTATATGAAATCCTTGATCTACTCCACATCTTTGAACATGTAAAAGCTAGATCTACCATTGCTTTTATAGGCGTTGGGAACATTTCTCTTGAGTGGATACTCTACTACTCGTTAACGAGCTCCATGGCAATGAAAACTGTTGAGTACTTTGCTTACATAGGCGCTTTCGGTTGGTTAGGAACATTTCCCTTGAGTGGGTACTCTACATGGGTTCCATGGTAATGGAAATAACATTGTAATGGGGCCCCCCTTACCACATAGAGTTAATGGACCTTCCTTTTCATTGAGCCATGATTCGGAATATTGGAATTGGTGTAGCATCATATATGACATAGACATATGGCAAAATATTATGTGGCTCCTCATAATAGTCATTGTTTAACTCATGGGGATATACTCCCTTATATGGTAGATCCTTGATTGAAATATATTGACCCTATGTCTATTTTGGTGAATGTAGTTTGGTAGGAAAAAAAGCTTCACGAGTCCTTAAGGCATTGGAAACATCTCTCCTTGGCCCTTGTATTTCCATTGTTAGAGGGGATTCAAATTAAGTTCATGACCCACTTGGAACATTTGGTTGATTGAGCCTTTTGATTGTCCTCATATTAAAATCCAAACAACCCTTTGGCATAATCCAAACCTACAATTAGATCTTGTTAGAGAGGATGCAAACCTCTCGTTAGCACTTGCCCCTCAATGATAGCTCCATGGATTCCTCTTGTCAGCTTGCCCCTCAATGTTAGCTCCATGGATTCGTCTGAGCTGCTTGCCCATGTGAAAGCTCCATGATTCTTCACTATTGGTTTGAAAAGAATCTAGCCTTCTCCAAGAAAACACACTCAATTGAGTGCTATATCCGAGGTGCTATAACTGAGTGACTAGAGAGAACAACCGCATCCCCACGGTGGTGTCATCTTGCAGTAAAATAAAACAACTTGGAAAATAGAAAAAAAAAATAGATGTAAAAGACATCGACTTGGGAGTTTGTTGGAGGACTTGGTCTTCGTTTTCTCTCACGGACGTGAAAACTCAGCACACTTTCATGACATCGACTTGGGAGTTTGTTGGAGGACTTGGTCTTAGTTTTCTCTCACGGACGTGAAAACTCAGCACACTTTCATGGCACAAGAACTTAAGTTCTCACAATATTTTCAATCTTGCCCTAATCCAAATTAGTTAATTCTCACCCCCATTTTATCTTCAAGTTTTCATCCTCACTAATGTGAAATTGTTAGTTCACCTGGTATTCATGTGATCAAGGATCAGATTTCATATTTTTAGAAGGGTAATTCCATAATACTCAAAGGCTATCTGAGGTTTTCACAGGGGTGAAAGTTCATGGAGTTCCATTTTGGATACATTTTAGCAAGAGTATTTTATCGTATTGCCATCTGTAGGGGTGAGATCACGTTAAAAAATGAGCCCTACATGTGGCTTGGTCTAACCCCTACATTTGTCAAAAAGACAAAATGGGCAGCTAAAATTTATCCTTGGCCACGGAGTTCTCATATGAATGTGAGAGTGGAGGAGGTTGACTTACATAGAGTGGATTTTCTTTGTGGGTTTTGAGGTTTTTCCTGCCCAAATGGTAGAAAATGAGCCCTTTTGATGTAAGGAATGCAATGTGGGTTTTGAGGTTTTTCTTGCCTAAAGTGTACAAAATGAGTCCTTTTAATATAACAAATGCAATGTTGGTATTAACAACTGGACCCAATTGTTCACCTTTTATTTTTTTTATTTTTTTAAAAAAGAAAAAAAGTCATCAAAATCAAGAATGATTCTTGCGATGAAAAATATAAATAAATCAAATGAAAAACAACATGTTTGCTTTCCTCCACTTCTTTAAAGTACTCACAAACATACTCTTCTCAAATTTTTACTCCTCTCCTCTCCTCGCATATCTTATTCACTTCTCAACCAAAATTCATTACTCAAAGAGCAATAGAAAAGGCAAAGGCCTTTAAATTATTTGCTTACCTTAGCCTTACCGAATCAAGTGTCTTTGGGTCTTTCTTTTGAGGCACAAATGCAACTCTTCGATGTGGGTGTGTTGTTGGGTATTTTGAAACTTCATGTGTGTGTAGCATCCCATGTGTGTCCATCTTGTTTGTGTACCCAGTTGTGTTTATGTGTGAATAATCGCTAAAAAGGTTATGTTGTTAATCCAATTCTAGGATTAACAAGAGATACCGCCATTATCTTACATTGAGGAGTCACTGTAGATACACCAAAGGGTCATACATTCACGATATGAAGCAATAGTGTCCAAAGCTACAACTTGGACGGGCACCTGTAAACGGTGTGACGGAGAATCAAGAGCGTGTGGTAGAAAGTTAGGATGAAGTCCTAAATGATGTACTTCATGGATATAGTGCCTGGTCGGCCCCCACAGTTTAAGTGAGTGAAAACACTTATGGCCATGTATATAAGTGAATTTCTCTCATAATACATGTACTCTCCCATTGCGCAATTGAGTCTTGCTCTTGCTAATCCTCTTGCTAATCTCTCTCCCTAATGTATGCTAGTGAGTGTGTGTGAGCGAAGTGAGGTGAGAGGAGGGACGAGGACTTGTAATGCAACGCGGCGGTGTGACGATGCTTGTGGGAGACATGGTGGAATTTCTTCTCAAGGAGTTGTAGAGCTTGGAGATCTCAAGGGTTATGAGCTTTTCCATTGGAAAGATCCTCAAGACAGTTGCGGTTCACCAGGTAATCTCTTTTTGGATGTGTTTCAAGGAGGGTTAGGGTGAGCCATAACATTTTTGCTGCCACTGTTGGGCTTTTTCCATTGTTTTGCCTCTAATCTATGCATAACCCATTGCCCATTATCTTGATTAATGGTTTCCCATGAAAAATATGTGGATTTGATGGTGATTTGTGTGAGATTTGGTGTAGAATAGCTCTCTTTTTTTGTTTTTGAAAAGAATGCTTTTTGCTTAACTTTTAGATTAATTTGTTGTTTTTGTGGTTTTTCATGTTCTTAGAGCTTGAACATAGTTTGTATTAGGCTTAGTTTGCATCCATTGCATCAAATAATGCAAGACAATGCAATTTTTAGTGAATGTTAGCTCTCTTTAAACATAGAACTAAGATCATTAATTTTAGTTTAATTGTGTGTTTGTTGTTGAAATTGTTTGGATTAGAGTGTTAGCAAGCATTAGGAGTAGCTTAAATTTTTTTAAAAAATTCTTAAAACCATAAAAAAAACCTTTGAATTTGACTAATTTCTCTTAATGGACTGGTTTTTGTCATTAAGGGTGATTAATCTTGTTCAAGAGGCCAAAAAATTAGAAAATGTGTTAATTGGGGTTTAAATGGATCATATGAGTAGTCGAAATTGGTATTTTTGAGTGTTTTGAGAGCATCTAGATGCATCAAAACACCTAATCACCTCAATTGGAGAAATTTGACTCTCTTTGCTTAATTTTACTTTAAAAGAGGAGATTATATTTAAGAGTCTAATTAATCCCCTATTTTAGATTAATTTACATAATTGTTGATGCAAAAAGATTAGCATTCCCTTGCTCTATACAATGATGTGCTCAATTGTATGAATTAATTTAGGATTAGTGGTTAATTAGAGTCCTTGATTAGTGTAAAAGAGAAAAAGATTAGTAAAAAGATTAGTGGTTAATTAGAGTCCTTGATTAGTGGTTAATTAGAGTCCTTGATTAGTGTAAAAGAGGAAAAGATTAGTGAAAAGATTAATCTTGGATTAATCTTTAATCACTTCTTTACATAACTCATTAAGGCTAATGAGCATTCAATGAGTAGATGGTCATGAGTTGTCAAAATTATCCATTTTGTGAGTCATTTATAAAGGGTGTAAGAGGTGTCATTAAAAGGTTGACTTTTTTTTATTCCCACCTACCTTTTTGGAAAAATGCCCATACCCCTTTCATTTTAAATTCAAAAATATTCTTCGCTAAAAAGGAAAATTAGTATTTTCCACTAAACAAAAAAAACGGCAGTGAAAAAAATTTCAGTTGTGAAAAAAAATTTCGACCATAAAAAAATTTCCAGTCTCGTGAAAAAAATCTCGGCCATGAACAAAATTCTGGCAGCCGTGAGCTAGGAAAAAAAAGGCTCTATAAAACACGCCTGTTTGGAGGCCTGTATCTCCTAAACCGTATATCTGATGAAGGCGCTTTAGGGCTTATCAGAAAGCTGACATTGAGATCTTCGACTTTGGGCTTAGTCGTCTGAAGTCTAAATCGATCATTTTGGCCTTCGACCAGCAGTCTCACAATTCAACCCAGAAATCGAGGTAAAAAACTATCCATACTCCACGAAAAATCGCCAAAAACAGCGCGAAAACAATGACGAGCCATATTCGGGCTACTTTTTGAGGGTCCAAACATTAAAATCACGAACGACTCAGGGAAACAAAGTTGCAGTACTCCAAAAATACTACAATTCTCTCAACAGAATTTTTTAAAATTCTTGTTGGAACATCCTCAAAAACGTGCTAGAAAACAGGGGAAAAAATTTTAATTTTTTTTCCATCTTGAGATAGTGATAGAACATAGGTTTTAGGACCTCCTCTTCCATCTATGAAGTTCCTAGCATACGCTTTTTTTGGAAAATATCTCTAAGAGGTCGTTCACGTGCGTATAGCGCCTAAGCTAATTAGGATAAAACGGACACCCGTTTGATCCAACGAAGAGTACGACACCCGTTTGATCCAACGAAGAGTACGCCAAGCCTCTTAAGGCTGTAACGGGCTGTGGGAAAGTATTAAAAAAAAACTGTGATTGCTCATTAAGGAATATTTAGGCACTCTGACATGGCCACTATAGAGGGATTGCCAGGGATCACACAAGGTCTAAACCCAATGGCTGACATGTTCGAGCCATTGAGATCTATGCCACAAATTCACCTCCCAATGCCATTGGCCATGCCTAGCATTCCCGTAAATCTGTCAAGTACCAACCCTTTCCTGGATGCCCACACCTTGGACATATGACTAGTCTAGGAAGGGGGGTGGCCCAAGGACTCACCGAGTCTCTTCCAACAAGAGCACTCACATACAGCCTCAGTGACATATAGAAATACGACCGTATTAATTTTTAAAATTATGGGCAAATATGATGGAACAACAGACCCTGTTCAATTCATTCAAATGTTTGAACAGAGATATGAAGCCTTTGGAAATCCCAATTGCCCCACTAAGGTACATGTGTTGAACTTATGCTTAGAGGGAAAAGCTAGTCGATGGTTCATCACATTGATGCCGGCAATCAAGGCGAACTTCAAAACCTTGAATATACATGACTTTTCTCTAGATAAGGTGATCAGTGGAGTGCGGTAACAGAACTCTATTAAATTGAGCGTCAACCAAATGAATCCATTAGAGATTTTATCCTTAGGATAAAACTCTTGGACTCACATTGTGAGTTATGGGAGAAATTAAACGATGTTCAATTGAACAGATATTCATGATGGGCTTGAAGAATAACTGCTTACACAACTTGATCATTGTATCCAATCCAGAAACATTCGATCAATGTTGCAAAGAAGCAATACGTTTAGATAACATGCTTGAAGATGATCATGCTATGAGGTGTTTCTCATCTAAACCTTGTGAAGCAATGGTAAAAGAAAGATCGATCTCGGAATTGACATTCCCAGAATTTTATGCAGCCTTGCTTAAAACCTTACAGCCAACATCTCTAAGAGAGGATAAAAACCTTCAAAAAACCAAACATCCTTAATGCCTTTAAAAGTGAAGAACAAAATGTGTTGTGTTGTTGAATGCAATCACTACGACCATTGCAATCCTCATTGTGTGCATACAAGGCACCTGTTCTTCTATACTACATATATTATAAAACCTTTGACCATGATATTAAAAAATGTCCCCCTTCATCCACAATGTACTCAAAACCTCCATCTCTTGTGCACCAAATAGAAATAGTCCAAAGGGTAGAAACTTCTTAGAAAGTAGTAAATCAAAAACTTTAGTGTTTCTATTGTTGTAGACCTCACAAGGTGGTAGACTGCACAGTTTGGAATACTTCCATACAAAGGAGGTGATGGCAAATTTAAATTTCATCTTTTACTAATCAAAAAGAGTAATCCCCATTGTTAGAGTATTCTAAAAGTGTCATTTTCATTCATGCATAGAAAGATGCATATTGATTATTTTTTTTATAAAAGAATGATTTTCAATAGAATTAAATTCTATGAAAGATACTTAGTGATTTTTTTAATTATGAAAGTGTTACTTATTTCATTATGGATTTTTATGCATGAAAGTATATATTTTTTTATTACAAAAGTGTTACTTATTTCATTATGGATTTTTATGCATGAAAGTATATATTTTTTTATTACAAAAGTGTTACTTTCATCATATTGATTTTATGCATAAAAGAATATTTTTTATTATAAAAGTGTTACTTTTATCATTATTGATTTCTATGCATAAAAGTATGCATAAAAGAATATTTTTTATTATAAAAGTGTTACTTTTATCATTATTGATTTCTATGCATAAAAGTATGCATAAAAGAATATTTTTTTATTATAAAAGTGTTAATTTTATCATTATTGATTTCTATGCATAAAAGTATGCATAAAAGAATATTTTTTTATTATAAAAGTGTTACTTTTATCATTATTTATTTCTATGCATAAAAGTATGCATAAAAGAATATTTTTTTAATTGTAAAAGTGTTACTTTTATCATTATTGATTTCTATGCATAAAAGTATGCATAAAAGAATATTTTTTTTACTATAAAAGTGTTACTTTTATCATAAATGATTTTTATGCATAAAAGATATTTTTTTATATCAAAAGTGTGATTTTCATCATAAATGATTTTTATGCATAAACATATGCATAAAAGATATTTTTTTTAATATGAAAAGTGTGATTTTCATCATAAATGATTTTTATGCATAAACATATGCATAAAAGAAATTAAAAGAGTGATTTTCATCATAAATGATTTATATACATAAACATATTCGTAAAAGAAATTCTTTCATGATAAAAGAGTGATTTTCAACATAAATGATTTTTATGATGATAAAAGTGTGACTTTCATCAGAATTGGATTTTATGCATAATCAGATGCATATAGAATCTTTATAATTAAATAAGGGTTCTCCTTAATCCTCTGTTTAATTTCCACAAAAATTGAAAAAATGAATAAGTAGATAATCTGTGAGAAGAAATGCTATCGTTTCATATTCAATAAGATGGTAATGAGAAAATTCAATTAAACTATCGAAGTCGGAGATCGAGATAAATGATTATTTTATTCCTCGATCGTAAGAAATTCATGTTTTAGGAATTTGTAAGCAAATATTCTTCGAACGAAATTTAGAAAAAGAGAAATTAAAATAGTACCTTTCGAGAAAGATAGTTTAGGAAGAACCTTCCCAGACCCAAACTCTGATTCAGACTATTGACCAAGACCTAATTCCTTCGTCAATTTCAATCAATGACGATGTGCCCAGTTTAGGAAAAAGATACTCAAATCCCCCCACCGAATCTAAAACCAAGCTAAGACTTTTGTTTTTGATCTAAGGATCAAGTTAACAGATTTCGAGGAATTCTGTTTGGAATTCAGACCTGGATTTAGAAATATTGGGATACGGATTTAAGATTATTCATGGTTTTCAAACAAAATCAAAACTGAAAACTTGCATAGAAACCCTGTTTTCTTAAAGGACTGTCTTACGCCAGAATGTTAGATTTAAGATTATTCATGGTTTTCAAACAAAATCAAAACTGAAAACTTGCATAGAAACCTTGTTTTCTTAAAGGACTGTCTTACGCCAGAATGCTGGAGGGGGCATTTGGCATTTATGTTTATCTAAGGGAAGTTCGGTTGCAACAGCTGGGGCGGGGAGTGTTCGAGAGACAGCTCACGCGGCAAAAACCTACCCAGGTCTTGACCAGCCTGGGTATGGTGAAAAATGGTGTGCTTCCGGTACGATGGGCGAGGGCCGACGGAGCGGTCCCTGAGTGAAGTGCCAGGACACCTAAGGAGGATCGAGGAGGGTTCTGACCAGGTGATGCACGGGCTCCCGATACTTAGGACACCCATTCATATGTCGAGGAAGATATATATGTATGTTGACAAAATGATTATTGTAATCTGTTTTACTGGGTCTTGTTTTGCTGACCAGCTGGTCCCAACGGAGAGTCCAGAGTGGTACTATTTTTGCGAAACAAAGGATTGAATGGAAATTTTGAGCTATGAAATCTGTGATCATATCTATTTTGTCAATGGATTATTTTTATATTAAAGTTTTAAAGAGGAGTGTGTGCGTACCTATTTTCTAAAGCTAAAGTTAAGAAAGGCATTTCAATTATGGGTGGGTGTGAGTACTTGTTTGGATCTACCGATTCCAGTGGGCAGGGTGGTGGCTAACCCATGGGCTAGATGGTAGGCTCGAATAAGTGGAGTTTTAATAATCAAACTGAAAAATCGTAGGATCACGCTAGGATTCGAGTAGCTAGTTAATTCCCTGATAAATTTCTCGATTGAGTGAATCAACGGCTGTGCCTGATCTTGATTAGGAAAAAAGCGTTGAATTTACTCAGATGATCAAATTATATCAGTGATAGTTCCTTCTATCTAGTTTATTCAGGTGAAGGATAGTTTAGAATTGATCTCGAAAAAAATTCGTTAAGAAAATTCAAAAAGGTGGAATCGTCCCCGCTTTTCGGGCATGGGAAATTTTTCCGGTTTCGGTTTTTGGAGTGACCACCAGCCTCTAGTCTCGTGCCCGGACATTCGTGGGCGAGGCCCCGAGAGAGAAACCCTGCCCGGCGCATGAGGGGGCTGCTTCCGCTGTCAGCTTCTACTGGGAGTCCGGTGCGCGGAGGGGGCAGAGGGATCTCACAGTTGGTATCAGAGCAGAAATTGCCTAATTTTTTTAATAGAAAATTAGAAAAGAAATGTTTTTCACTTGTTAATACTATGTGAATGAACTTCAAAAATTGAAAACTTATAAATTGAATTGGAAATTTATAGATGGACACCCCAAACCTATCTGGAATTCCTGGACTCTCTCAGAGTCAGGATATGATAGCTTTTGCGTTTGATCACCTCATCAACTCTACTATGAACCGAATGAGCAGAGTGAGACTCGCTCGCCATTTTGAGAGTCTTTACTTTCCTGATCGTCTTGAGCGACATCGGTATATATGGTTCAATGGAAGACGGTGCATTAATGTCAGTATGAGTCAGCACATCGGAGGCTCAGGCAAAATGAGGGCAAAATATTTCCTTGGCCATGATTCTGATAAGACTAGGGCTTGTTCAGCATGTTTAACTCTTTGATCATTCACCCAGGAACTTTAGAACTTCATGCCAATTTTTTAGACTTCTTAGCCGCTTTATCCCTAGGAATATAGAATTACAGCACCTCTTTGTGTAAAGAATCGGGTGTACCATGGTATGTTTTCTTCTCAGTTCACTTCTTTATGCAATTACGACTGAGGCGATGATTCGGGAGCCGAGCTGCTCTATGTACATATTGCAACTTTTATATAAATATAGAAATGTTTCTGGAGAAAAAAAAATCCCTATTGTATAAGTGATTGTTTATGGACGATCTAATAAAAAAAAATTTGTTATCGGACATATGTCATAGATCTCCAATAAGAGCATTGTCTTGTTTAAGAAATTGTTTTCCGAACCTCTTAAGTCTTAGGATCTCGTGGATGATATCAAAATAAAAATTTAATAATATGTAATTTTTTGGCAGAATTATGAGACGAGGAAACCGTGACCATCAGCCAGACCCTCTCTTTGAAGACGATGAGCTTGACCCTGATGTTTGCAAGGCTCTTCATAGGACTCAGCCAAGACCCTTCAAAGGAGAAGGGGAGAACCTGGGCGAGGCTGTGGAGAAATGGGTGGAAGCCCATGGAAGAATATTTTGACGTCACAGGCTACAATGAACAGAGCAAAATGGCTCTTGCTCGGCTAAAAATAGTGGAAACAGCCAGGGTAGCATGGAGGAACCACTGTGACACCAACCGTTTGGACAGAAATACTCAGTCCTGGAACGACCTAAAAACCTATTTAAGAAAGAGATTTTGTCCCCCTGGATTTTTGGAAACCAAAATGAATGATTTCTTAGAGCTAAAGTAGGAGAGCAAAACCATCGAGGAATATCACCAGGCCTTTGCTCTTCTACTCAAATATTCACCACCTCTAGATGAAGAACAACTCATGGCCAAGTTCATTCGGGGAATGAACAAACCCTTGGACACACTGGTCAAAAATGCCAAGCTAGTGTCCATGGTGGCTGAAGTAGTAAGAATAGCAAAAGATTTTGCCAAAGCCTTTGTAGTAAAGGTCCCGCCGAAGCCTGCACCCTCTAACTTTAAAAGATTCCAAGCCCAGGGAAGTACTTCAAACTTTCCACCCTCGAAGAGGCAGCAAGGCGCGAATCATAATCAGGATGCAGGAAGATTCCGAAGTGAAGGAAGACCCTTCCCCCAGAATACTTTCTCAGGAGCCCCCCCTCTTTCAAGAAATCAGAAAGATGAACTCAAAAGTGAAAACCGATGTTTTGGATGCCAAGGTTTTGGTCACCAACTGAAAGACTGCCCGACTCTTGCCATGTCAAGGGGATAGGGAAGTCAAGGACCCCGAATTCAGAGACCAACCCCTTCATACCAACCCCGAATTCAGAGACCAACCCCTTCATACGAGTCAAATCAAGGTCCGTCTCGTTGCCCAAGCTAGGGTAACCCCAGAAGAACTCCAGCTCAGCCATCTGTCTCTGTCCAGAGTAACCTCATAACTCCTTCCCAGAACTAGGGCAACCAAAGAGAAAGAGTTTCACCTCAGACTGCAGCAGCTCGAGCAGTCACAATTTCAGATGTAGAAGAAGAGGAAAGAGGGTAGATCTTTGCTGCAATTGAAAACCAAGGACCTAACCCAGTCATCTATACTCCAGCAGAATATTAGGGTAAGCCTTTTACGCTTTTGATTGATTTAGGCAGTTCTCATTCATTTCCCCTGGATGCTTGTGAAAGCTAGTCTTAGAATAAAAATCAGGGAAACCTATGCAAGTTGAATTGGCCAGTGGGAAGACTTTCTTCACTCACCAAGGACAAATCTTATCCAGTTCAATCTAGATGGTAATGTAACCGACTGTCAGTTCAAAGTCTTACCTCTAAGAGTTTTTGACGGGATCCTTGGAATGGATTGGCTCCACAAAAATCAAGCTGACATACACTGTCACAATGGAACCATTTCCTTCCATGACCTTCACAGGAACAAAGTTCAAGGAATTAGAGTTTCCGGATCCCCAGACCTTCAATTAGTAAAAGCTTCTAGGCTGTTGAAAGGACTTAGAAAGAAACAGCAAATTTATGTTGTCAAAATGAACCTAGTAGACTCAAAGCTTAAGGCTAAAGAACCAGAATGGTTAAATGAATTTGATGATTTATTCCCATCAGAATTAACAGAGATGCCTCCAATTTGGAAAGTAGATCATGTGATAGAATTAAACCCCGGAGCTGAGCCAGTAGCCCTACGCACGTACAAAAGGCCAGTTCTTGAAGCCATCGAACTCAAGGAACAACTTAGACAACTGTTAGAACAAGGGTTTGTAAGACCCAGTGTTTCACCTTGGGGTGCGCCAGTTCTCTTTCAGAAAAGGAAAGATGGAATGCTTAGACTCTGTGTGGACTACAGAGGTCTAAATCAGCTGACAATTAAGAATAAGTATCCTATCCCAAGAATTGATGAGCTTCTAGACAGGCTAAATGGAGCCCAGATCTTCACAAAGATAGATCTCAAATCCGGGTTTACCAGATCAGGATCAATGATCAAGATATACCAAAAACAGTCATCAATACTCACTATGGGCATTATGAATTTACTGTCATGTCGTTTGGATTAACTAATGCCCCAGCTACATTCAATTGCCTAATGCAGGACATCCTCAGAGAATACTTGAATGATTTTGTTCGTTTTCTTTGATGACATTCTGATTTACTCACAAGAAATGCAGCTGACCATGAGACTCATGTCAGAAAAGTTCTTGAGATTCTAAGGAAGCACCAACTCTTTGCAAAAAAGAGCAAATGCACTTTCTCTGTTGACCACATTGAATACTGGGGCTTTCTGGTATCCAAAGATAGAATTTCTCCAGATTTCGCAAAAGTCCAAGCAGTCATAGATTGGCCTGAACCAAAGACAGTGAAAGAAGTCAGAGGATTCTTGGGATTGACTGGCTGGTATAGAATTTTTATACCAAAGTATGCTCTCATAGCTTCCCCCCTAACTAATCTTCTCAAGAAAAATATCCCGTTTCAGTGGTCTGCCAGGTGTCAGAGTGCTTTTGATAAGTTGAAGACCGCCTTGGTAACTAGTCCCGTTTCAGTGGTCTGCCAGGTGTCAGAGTGCTTTTGATAAGTTGAAGACCGCCTTGGTAACCAGTCCCGTTCTGAAGTTGCCAGATTTCTCTCTACCCTTTGAGGTAGTAACTGATGTAAGTGGTTTTGCCCTAGGAGGTGCACTCATGCAAGAAGGTCATGCAGTGGCCTATGAATCCCGAAAGCTCAGAATGCATGAGAGGAATTATGCTGTCCACGACCTGGAATTACTTTCAATAGTCTATGTCTTAAAGTTGTGGAGACATTACCTACTGGGAAAAAAATTCACTTTGATGAGACATATCATCAGAGCTTAAAGTGGATCTTTACTCAGAAGGACCTCAACATGCAAGAAAGAAGGTGGATGTAGACCCTGCATGAATTTGATTTTGAAATCAAGTACCGCCCAGGCAAAGAAAATGTGGTAGCAGATGCCCTCAGCAGAAAAGCCTCCTTGCTTGCAATTACTGTAATATCAAATCCTTTGATTATTGAAGCAAGAGAGAAGATAATGCAAGATAGATTCTTTGGCCCTATTGCTACCCTATGGCCCTATTGCTACCCTACTTATGCAAGAAAGCAAAACTCCTCATTCAGGAGTTGAACAGAGTTCAAGGGTACAGCCTGGATGATGGCATTATGTATTATAATCGCAGGCTATGTATTCCCAATGATGAGGGAACCAAGGATCAAATTCTGAATGAAGCCCATGACAGCCTTATAGCAGGACATCCAGGTTTCATCAAAACCTACATGTCTGTAAAGAAAAGCTTCTTTTGGCCAGGTCTGAAAAAGGATGTACTGAATCATGTACGTCAATGTTTGACATGCCAGAAAGTCAAAGCTGAAAGAGTAAAAATGCCTGGGAAGTTACATCCATTGGACAGATGAAGTGGGAATGTATCAGTATGGACTTTATTACTGGATTACCTTCAGTGCAATCAGGTTACAACTCCATTTTCGTGGTAGTTAACAAACTAACCAAAGTTGCCCATCTGATCCCAGTAAAAGAAACCTACACTGCAGTGGATATGGCTAGAGTGTTCCTCAAAGAAATCTTCAGATTGCATGGCCTACCCAGGAGAATAGTAAGTGATTGAGATCCCAAGTTTACTTCAAGGTTCTGGGCTGCATTTTTTGAAGCAGTGGGAACTTTCTTGGATCGCAGCATAGCTTATCACCCTGAGACCGATGGTCAAACTGAAAGGGTAAACCAAGTAATCGAAGATATACTTCAGTCATGCTGTGGTGGCAGGGAACCCAAGAAGTGACTAAGCTATCTGCACCTAGTCGAGTTCACCTACAATGCTTCTTATCACCGAAGTATCGAGATGAGCCCTTTTAAAGCTTTGTATGGACAAGATTGCTTAACTCCATTAACTTGGTCCGGCCCATTGATTAGGGTCAAGATGTCCAGATAGATGCTTGACGACATGGAGCAACAGATGTAGTCCATTTGTAAAGATATTAAAGCTGCCCTAGATCGACAGAAGCAGTATGCAAATAAGAAGAGGACAGACAGAAAGTTTGAAGAAGCAGATATTGTCTTCATTAGAGTATGGCCCAAAAGTACTTCTCTATCTCTTGGGAAGTACAAGAAGTTATCCCCCAGATATTGTGGACCATATCTGATTACAAAGAAAGTAGGTGACTTAGCCTATGAACTTCTTCTGCCTCCTCATCTCAAAGTTCATAATGTATTTAATGTAAGCCTTCTAAAGAAATATGTGCCAAGCCCAAATCACGTGTTTGATAATGAAATCCTAACCTCTTCAACCCAAGGGCAGATGGAACTCCAACCTGAAGAAATTCTTGATGTTCGAGAAAAGATTCTCAGGAACAGAATTCTTAGAGAATTATTGGTAAAATGGAAGTTCTATCCTTTTGAAGATGCCACCTGGGAGAATGAAGCCGAATTGTTGCGGGATTACCCCCAGTTTGCGAGATGAGGGTATCCCGCGTTTTTCAAGTGGGAGAGAATGTAAGATTCCTCCCCAGCCTCTCAAGATGTCCAGCATCTTCCGCTGTAATCAAATCCCTCTTTAGAAATATAAAACTTGTTTCTACCAGTTTTGGCCTAGAGAGAGAAAATCTTCTAGAGAGTGGTAATTCAATTTTTAAATATTTTTGGATAGAAAAATATCCCATTTTCCCTAAAACAGAAGTTCAAAAAGATTTTCAGAAGGTGCATTAGAAATTAAGTATAATCTGTTCAAGAGGCATTATCCTGGGAGTGAAGATTTTTTTGAAATTTTAAATTAAGGTTCCTATGGGCCAATAAGATTCATCCAAATGTAGGGAGGAGATAAATAGAAGAATAAAAGAAAAATCTCCCAAAAATGAGTAAATACTCACATAAGATGAAGACTTGACTACTAAGGACAAGGTTAATAGTTAAAAAAGAGAGATATTTAGGTGAAATGATGCATTTTGACACCTCAGTATGGGGGAATTCCTCTCATAAAGGAGGCTCCTATTTCACATGCTTGAATGAGTTTTAAACTCCCAAATAATGTGATATTTTTATCTCTCCTCTCTCCTGCTTCAACTAGATCCAAAAAGTGAGCAAAACTGACCCAAAAACGGGTCAAAAATTGACCAAACTAAACTGAAAAATTCTAGAATCCGTTGGCTTGGTTAGAAGCTCACTTTTTCCTATAAATAGAAGCCCTCCTCTTTGTTGAAACTCAATAGTGTTTTGCACTGTTACCCTGCCTCTCCCAAGTGCCAAAAACAGTGAATTTTACTCATAATTCATTAGTTTTTGACCTTCCCTCTTCCAAAAGATTGGTGGCCACTCTTGTTTCCAAACAAGAGTAGAACCCTCAAACCATCAAGCCAAAGGAAAGTTCTCAAATTTCTTAGTAAGTTGGAGATTCTTCTCTTTTCCATTTATTTTATGGTTTTTATGGTTTTTTATACTTTTTGTCTTCTCTAAAATTGCAAATGATATTATGCCTCAAAGGCATTCCCCTCTCTTCTTTAGTAAATCCAACCATTCCATGTTTCTCTTTGATTGTTTACATTAGAAGGATTTAAATACTCTTGGTGATCTTCTAATTAATTTTAGTGAATTAAAAATTAAAAAATGGTCAGCCATACAAAAGAGGTTATGGTAAAATTTTCTGGAAATTAGTGAAATAAATTTCTTTTTATTAATCAAAAAGAGTAATCCCCATTGTTGGAGTATTCTAAAAGTGTCATTTTTATTCATGCATAAAAATATGCATATTGATTATTTTTTTATAAAAGAATGATTTTTCATAGAATTAAATTCTATGAAAGATAGTGATTTTTTTAATTATGAAAGTGTTACTTATTTCATTATGGATTTTTATGCATGAAAGTATATTTTTTTTATTACAAAAGTGTTACTTTCATCATATTGATTTCTATGCATAAAAGTATGCATAAAAGAATATTTTTTAATTATAAAAGTGTTACTTTTATCATTATTGATTTCTATGCATAAAAGTATGCATAAAAGAATATTTTTTTATTATAAAAGTGTTACTTTTATCATTATTGATTTCTATGCATAAAAGAATATTTTTTTAGTATAAAAGTGTTACTTTTATCATAAATGATTTTCATGCATAAACCTATGCATAAAAGATATTTTTTTATATCAAAAGTGTGATTTTTATCATAAATGATTTTTATGCATAAACATATGCATGATTTTTATGCATAAAAGATTTATTTTTTATATCAAAAGTGTGATTTTCATCATAAATGATTTTTATGCATAAAAGAAATTCTTTTATATTAAAAGAGTGATTTTCATTATAAATGATTTATATGCATAAACATATGCATAAAAGAAATTCTTTCATGATAAAAGAGTGTTTTTCAACATAAATGATTTTTATGAGGATGATAAAAGTGTGACTTTCATCAGAATTGGATTTTATGCATAATCAGATGCATATAGAATCTTTATAATTAAATAAGGGTTCTCCTTAATCCTCTATTTAATTTTCACAAAAATTGAAAAAATGAATAAGTAGATAATCTGTGAGAAGAAATGCTACCGTTTCATATTCACTAAGATGGTAATGAGAAAATTCAATTAAACTATCGAAGTCGGAGATCGAGATAAATGATTATTTTATTCCTCCTAAGAAATTCATGTTTTAGGAATCTGTAAGCAAATATTCGTCGAATGAAATTTAGAAAAAGAGAAATTGAAATAGTACCTTTCGAGAAAGATAGTTTAAGAAGAACCTTCCCAGACCCAAACTCTCATTCAGACTATTGACCAAGACCTAATTCCTTCGTCAATTTCAATCAATGACAATGTGCCCAGTTCAGGAAAAAGGTACTCAAATCTCCCATCGAATCTGAAACTAAGCTAAGACTTTTGATTTTGATCTAAGGATCAAGTTAACAGAATTCGAGGAATTCTGTTTGGAATTCAGACCTGGATCTAGAAGTATTGGGATACGGATTTAAGATTATTCATGGTTTTCAAACAAAATCAAAACTGAAAACTTACATAGAAACCCTGTTTTCTTAAAGGACTATCTTACGCCAGAATGCTGGAGGGAGCATTTGGCATTTATGTTTATCTAAGGGAAGTTCACTTGCAATAGCTGGGGGGAGTGTTCGAGGGACAGCTCACGTGGCAAAAACCTGCCCAGGTCTTGACTAGCCTGGGTATGGTGAAAAATGGTGTGCTTCCGGTACGATGGGTGAGGGTCGATGAAGCGGTCCCTGAGTGAAGTGCCAGGACACCTAAGGAGGATCCTTGAGGGTTTTGACCAAGCCATGCACGGGCTCGCGGTGCTTAGGACACCCATTTGTATGTCGAGGAAGATATATATGTATGTTGACGAAATGATTATTGTAATATGTTCCTAGGTCTCGTTCTTGACTAGCTGGTCCCAACGGAGAGTCCAAAGTGGTACTAGTTTTGTGAAACAAAGGATTGAATGAAAATTTTGAGTTATGAAATCTGTGTGATCATATCTGTTTTGTCAATGGATTATTTTTATATTAAAGTTTTAAAGAGGAGTGTGTGTGTACCTGTTTTCTAAAGCTAAAGTTAAGAAAGGCATTTCAATTATGGGTGGGTGAGTACTTGTTTGGATCTACCAATTCCAGTGGTGGCAGCAGGGAGGTGGCTAACCCATGGGCCGGTTGGGGTTAGGCTGGAATCAGTGGAGTTTTAATAATCAAACTGAAAAATCTTAGGATCACGCTAGGATTCGAGTAGCTAGTTAATTCCTTGATAAATTTCTCGATTGAGTGGATCAACGGCTGTGCCTGATCTTGATTAGGAAAAAAGCGTTGAATTTACTCAGATGATCAAATTATATCAGTGATAGTTCTTTCTATCTGGTTTATTCAAGTGAAGGATAGTTTAGAATTGATCTCGTTTTAGAAAAAAGTTCGTTAAGAAAATTCAAAAAGGTGGAATCGTCTTTCCGAGCATGGAAAATTTTCCCGATTTCGATTTTCGGAGTGACCACCAGCCTAGTCTCGTACCCGGACATTCATGGGCGAGGCCCCGAGTGAGAAACCCTGCCCCGCGCATGAGGGGCTGCTTCCGCTGCTGCTGTCAGCTCTACTGGGAGTTCGGCACACGGAGGGGGCAGAGGGATCTCACAGCACCACTGTGCTTTGCTAGCGATAGAGTCATCATGATGGTCAAAAATAAAAAATTGACAATACCATACTCCAAGGAAGAGGATCCAACTTTAATAGATATCTATGATGCTGAACTCAAAAGGATACAAGCCTCTTCCACAAAAGCCCCTCTACACAATGACCTACCATCTGCGTCAACGACCGACTCTGATAAAGCATCTACTCCTTCAACCCCATCCTCACCTACTATGAAGTTCGATGCCAAGACCTCGCAATCAACATCTATTCCTGAAGTTTCCATTGCCAAACCATCTATCTCTAACAAGGAACTCAAAGAAGGAAAGACCCTAGAGCCTATGCATCTTCATCGACAAACCTCACCAAAGGAGACAACCACATGCTCAAAGGCCTCGTCATCCTTGTCGACAGCCACTCCACAAGAGACTCTAACCTCATCATCAACAATGCCCATGAGTCTCAAAACTACAGCCTCAACGCTAACCAAAGTCAAGGAGGGCCCAAACCTTCCACATCAACCCTCAAGAAAACTCCACCAAGACTCCCACAATCAAGATATCTTCATAGTATCAAAATGTGGGTGGAGAAGTAGCTACTTGTAGCTCAAGGCTACTATGAAGGTTCCAATCAAATTTGGGTGCCTTGATAGTCAAAACCTCTTCCTCACAACGTAGCAAAGAAGTGTGGGTACCAAAAACAATGCTACAGGCACAGGGGTAATATCAAAGCTTGGGTCCCCAAGGGCATCACAAAGTCTAAGCTTGCACAAAGAAGAAAGCCTCATTACCAAGCACATCAGCCACCAATTTACAGTGTTCATCAAAGATGGGTGCCTGTGCATGTGCTTCAACAACAAGAATACTATGATGGTAGTTCCATCATATGGTTGCCAAAATCGAACAATGTGAAGAAAACCTCACCACCAACTTCAACCCTAACAACCTAAACTTCGACAAGAATGGAGGCCCAAGCAACGACAAGAAAATCACTCAACAACTCTCGTGCACCAACACAAGAGCTTGTGTGTTCAACCAAACAATCAGCAGTCTTCCCTATTGCCTTGACAACATCTGAGCAATAAATTCCAGAATCAATACCCACATCTGCGATGGAGACTTCTGAGCGCATCAAGGAGAAAATAACAATGTTCTTGTCACCCCTCTAGATGTGAGAAATAACTGCATAAGAAGCGGTTGCTTGCAAGTCATGACCTAGATGACCCATTAAAAAACAAAAAACCCTCGAGGTCAAAACTTGCAACTTCATCGAATTAGGCCATCTCACAAAATAACCCTTCACAGCCAAAAATCTTGCAATCTGACGAGCTCAGGTTTCTCATGAATCATAGTCTCATAGCTTAAGAACTTGCACATGCATGATTTAAGCCTCGTTCACAAATTAAGCCATATCACGCATTACCACATTCCCAAACGATCTTCAATAGCCATTATAGATTTGTTAAGCTTATTGCTTACTATTCTTTTGGCTGAATTAATGAAGCAGCTGCTCGATGAGTACATATTCATACTCATGCACTGGAGAATATTTGCACCACAACCTCACCATCAACAACTTCCAGGTATATCTCTGGATGGGGGGGCCATGGTGGGCGAAAGCCTGGTCAATGGTACAACCCATCGCCTGGAATTTCCCTTTAAATTATAAACCTCTCCAAATGACGCCACCAACTTCACAAATCAATGATCTTCAATCCTTACTAAAGATATCTATATTAGCCTGGCAAGTCGACGTAATTTTTTCAATCCTCACCCAACCAGTGGGTGGCTACTTCAACAGAGAGCAGTTCAATAAGAGTCTATATGAGTCAATTCTTGTACTTCATGTAAATATGCTTCATAAGAGCACTGAAATATACATAAAAAGCACATGGGCAGAAGAAGATAGGAACAACTCCTTCTCAACAACATTTAATAAGAAGATAGGAACAAGTCCTTCTTCTCAACAACATTTAATAAGAATCTTGCCACACAAAGGGACATCATCAAAAGCCAATTACTTCAAAAGATGAATGTCACTTCAATTAATCAAATGAGAAATTGATAAATCACCATCTTGTTTTGATGATTAAGTCTATGTTCCTTTGGATTCTTCCCTCTCTTCTCACCCATTATTAACTTCTCTTAGTGTCCCCACTAACAAAAATCAAATGTAACCTTGTCGATAATTGCCAAAAACATATTGAGCTAAAAAAAAGATTAAAAAAAGGAGCACACAAATATTAAAATGAAATCATTTGGCAAAAAACTCCACTCCCTGTTAGGAATTCCCAATGCACCACTAACCTCTTCATTCATTAACTAGATTTTCTTATTTCTTCCGGAGGAACAAAGACCATTGAACATCACTCAACATCAACGCCATCGATAAAGCTTATTCATTCTCCCCACACAAAGTTCTTCAACGCCATCACGAGGACGCGATCGCCATCAAGAAGAAGGGGAGAATATTAATCCTATTCTAGGATTAACAAGAGCTACCGTCATTACAATAGATACACCAAAGGGTCATACATTCAAGATATGAAGCAATAGTGTCCACAGCTACCATTTGCACAGGTGCCCATAATGGTGTGATGGAGTATTTATAGCGATTCCCACTTCAAGAGCGTGTGGTACAAGTTAGGATGAAGTCCTAAGTGATGTACTTCATGGATATATTATGAGAGTTGTCATTGTAATAGCATTAGGCCTCTTATGAGCCTAACGCATCCGGTCGGCCATAGTTTAAGTGAGTGTTAACACTTATAGCCATGTATATAAGTGAATTTCTCTCATAATACAACGTACTCTCCCATTGTGCAATTGAGTCTTGCTCTTTCTAATCCTGTTGCTAATCTCTCTCCCTAATGTATGCTAGTGAGTGTGTGTGAGTGAAGTGAGATGAGAGGAGGGACTAGGACCCGTAGTGCAACGCGACGGTATGACAACGCTCGATGGAATTGCTTCTCAAGGAGTTGTAGAGCTTGGAGACCTCAAGGGTTACGAACTCGGCCATTGGAAAGATCCTCATGAAAAACAGTTGCGGTACACCAGGTAATCTCTTTTTGGATGTGTTTCAAGGAGGGTTAGGGTGAGCTATAACATTTATGGAGTACTTTTCTTTTTCCTTAGCTTCGAGTGCTACGTTGAGGAAGAGGTTTTGACTATCGAGGCACCCAAATTTGATTCACACCTTCATAGTAGCCTTGAGCTACAAGTAGCTGCTTCTCCACGTACATTTTGATACTATTAAGATATCGTGATTGTGGGAGTCTTGGTGGAGTTTTTTTTAAGGGTTGATGTGGAAGGTTTGGGGCCCTCCTTAACTTTGGTTGGCACTGAGGCTGCATGTTTGAGACTCATGGGCATTGTTGATGATGAGGTTAGAGTCTCTTGTGGAGTGGCTCTCGATGACGAGGCCTTTGAGCATGTGGTTGTCTTCTTTGGTGAGGTTTGTTGATGAAGATGCATAGGCTATGGGGTCTTTCCTTTGAGTTCCTTGTTGGATATAGATGGTTTGGCTATGGGAACTTCTTTAGGAATAGATGTTGATTGCAAGGTCTTGGCATCGAACTTTGTAGGTGAGGATGGGGTTGAAGGAGTAGATTCTTTATCGGAGTCGGTAGTTGATGCAGATGATGGTAGGTCATTGTTTAGAGGGGCTTTTATGGAAGAGGCTTGTATCCTTTTGCGTTTAGCATCATAGATATCCATTAATATCTCTTAGTGTCCCCACTAACAAAAATCAAATGTAACCTTGAAAAAGGGAAAAAAAAAGATCTCACATAAATATAAAAATGCAATCATTCGCAAAAAAGCCCCACCCCTCGTGAGAGGAATTACCAATACACTACTAACCTCTTCATTCATTAACTAGATTTCCTTATTTCTTCCGTAGGAACAAAGATCATTGAATTTCACTCAACATCAATGCCATCGACAAAGCTTGTTCAATATCCCCACACAAAGGTCTTCAATGTGATCCTCACGAGCACGCGATCACCATCAGCAGGAAGGGGGAGATGTTAATCCAATTCTAGGATTAACAAGAGCTAACGCCATTATCTTACATCAAGGAGTCACGATAGATACACCAAAGGTCATACATTCAAGATATGAAGCAACAATGTCCAAAGCTACCACTTGCACGGGTGCCCATAATGGTGTGATGGAGTCCTAAGTGATGTACACTTCATGGATATATTATGAGAGTAGCCATTGTAATAATATTAGTCCTCTTATGAGCCTAAAGAGTCCAGTAGGCCATAGTTTAAGTGAGTGTGAATACTTATGGCCATGTATATAAGTGAATTTGTCTCATAATATAACATACTCTCTCATTGTGCAATTGAGTCTTGCTCTTGCTAATCCTCGTGCTAATATCTCTCCCTAATGCATGCTAGTGAGTGTGTGTGAGTGAAGTGAGGTGAGAGGAGAGACGAGGACCCATAATGCAACGCGGAGTTGTGACAACGCTCATGGGAGACGCGGTGGAATTGCTCCTCATCAAGAAGTTGTAGAGCTTGGAGACCTCAAGGGTTACGAGCTTAGCCATTGGAAAGATACAGTGCGTTTCACCAGGTAATCTCTTTTTGGATGTATTTCAAGGAGGGTTAGGGTGAGCCACTTTTCTTTTTCCTTGGCTTCCTAGTGCTACATTAAGGAAGAGGGTTTGACTGTTGAGGCACCCAAATTTGATTGGCATCTTCATAGTAGCCTTGAGCTACAAGTAGTTGCTTCTCCACCCACATTTTGATACTATTAAGATATCGTGATTGTAGAAGTCTTGGTGGAGTTTTCTTTAGGGTTGATGTGGAAGGTTTGGGGCCCTCCTTGACTTTGGTTGGCGCTAAGGGTGCAAGTTTGAGACTCATCAGCATTGTTGATGATGAGGTTAGAGTCTCTTGTGGAGTGGCTATCGATGAGACGAGGCCTTTGAGCATGTGGTTTTCTCCTTTGGTGAGGTTTGTCGATGAATATGCATAGGCTCCGGGGTCTTTCCTTTGAGTTCCTTGTTGATAGAGATAGATGGTTTGGTTGTGGGAACTTCTTCAGGAATAGATGTTGATTGCGAGGTATTGGCATCAAACTTCGTAGGTGAGGATGGGGTTGAAGGAGTAGACGCTTTATCGAAGTCAGTCGCTCGTTGACATAGATGGTAGGTCATTGTGTAGAGGGGCTTTTGTGGAAGAGGCTTATATCCTTTTGCATTTAGCATCATAGATATCCATTAACATCTCTTAGTGTCCCCACTAACAAAAATCAAATGTAACCTTGTTGATGATTACCGAAAACATATTGAGCCAAAAAAAAAAGAAAAAGAACAAAAAAAGGAGTTGACACAAATATGAAAATGCAATCATTCGCAAAAAACCTCACCCCCCCTTGTTAGGAATTCCCAATACACAACTAACCTCTTCATTCATTAACTAGCTTTTCTTATTTCTTTCGGAGGAACAAAGACCATTGAACGTCACTCAACATCAACGCCATCGACAAAGCTCGTTTATTCTCCCCACACAAAGGTCTTCGATGCGATCATGAGGACGCGATCGCCATCAAAAGCGGGGGATGTTAATCCAATTCTAGGATTAACAAGAGCTACTGCCATTATCTTACATCAAGGAGTCAGGGTAGATACACCAAAGGGTCATACATTCAAGATATGAAGCAATAGTGTCCAAAGCTGCCCATAATGGTGTGATAGAGTATTTATGGCGATTCCCGTTTTAAGAGCGTGTGGTAACAAATTAGGATGAAGTCCTAAGTGATGTACTTCATGGATATATTATGAGAGTAGCCATTGTAATAGCATTAGGCCTCTTATGAGCCTAAAGTGTCTGATCGGCCATAGTTCAAGTGAGTGTGAACACTTATGGCCATGTATATAAGTGAATTTCTCTCATAATAAAACATACTCTCCCATTGTGCAATTGAGTCTTGCTCTTACTAATCCTCTTGCTAATATCTCTCCCGAATGCATGCTAGTGAGTGTGTGTGAGTGAAGTGAGGTGAGAGGAGGGATTGTGCAAGTGAGAGGAGGGATGAGGACCTGCAGTGCAATGCAGCGGTGTGACAAGGCTCACTGCGAGAGACGCGGTGGAATTTATTCTCAAGAAGTTTTAGAGCTTGGAGACCTCAAGGGTTACGAGCTCGGCCATTGGAAAGATCCTCATGACAGTTGCGGTTCACTGCATAATCTCTTTTTAGATGTGTTTCAAGGAGGGTTAGGGTGAGCCATAGCATTTGTGGAGTACTTTTCTTTTTCCTTGGCTTTCGACTCACTACGTTGAGGAAGAGGTTTTGACTGTCGAGGCACCTAGATTTGATTGGCACCTTCATAGTAGCCTTGAGCTACAAGTAGCTGCTTCTCCACCCACATTTTGATACTATTAAGTTATTATGATTGTGGGAATCTTGGTGGAGTTTTCTTTAGGGTTGATGTGGAAAGTTTGGGGCCCTCCTTGACTTTGGTTGGTTGGTGCTGAGGCTGCAAGTTTGAGACTCATGGGCATTGTTGATGATGAGGTTAGAGTCTCTTGTGGAGTGGCTGTCGATGGTGGCTGTCGATGATGAGGCCTTTGAGCATGTGGTTGTCTCTTTTGGTGAGGTTTGTGGATGAAGATGCATAAGCTCCAGGGTCTTTCCTTTGAGTTCCTTGTTAGAGATAGATGGTTTGGCTGTAAACTTACTCTATTGCACTTTTGGGGCATTAAACATGTTAGGCCATGTTTTTAGAGACATGACAACTTAGAAATTGTGGGCATAATGCAAGCATAATTCTTTTAAGGGTATATATATTCACCCAAATCCTTAGGGTGAGGATATGTGAACACAATGGCAAACTCCCTTGACACTACCTTTACTCACTATGATTCGAATAATATCCTCACTTAAGCACCAACCCCAACCCCTCCTAGAATAGTAAGTGCACCTCCTAGAATAGTAAGTGCACCTCCTAAATGAAGCAAACATGCATGTAGAGGTTCCACTAACAACCATTATAGCCACCAAATACAAAGAGAAAGAGAAAATAACAGAGGTGGCCAACCAACTATCAATACATAACAACCACAATCAAGAACTGGGCTAGACAACAACTTCATACATATGATGGAGGAGGAACTTGAACTTCAAGGAATGAACTGAAACAACTCCTATTGTTATACCCTTTAAACTAAAAATTAAAGGAAGTTTCATGGAGAGGAGCTAGAACTTTTAAGGAATGAACTGAAACAACTCCTATTGTTATACCCTTCAAGCTAAAAATTAGAGGGTGAGCATTATTTTGACCAAGGAAACTCAACTATAGGCATTTAATGATGAGAAGATTTAAAATTAATTTGTAAATATATACATGTTGGAGAAGTTTTTTGAGCCAAATGAAGATGAGGAAAAGTGTAGGAAGATATGATGCACATATGCTACTCTAGAACATAGTATGTAGTCAATGTAGTATGAAAAGGATAAATATAAAGGCCATGCAAATGGATAGAAAGGGAAATTATGCATGAAGATATGGGGAGATCTAAAAGATCTAGATAATGAAAAAGATATGCATGGGAAGTTAAAAGGCAACAGGTTGTAGTTTCTTGTTAGGAAGGTTGGAACTGCCAACAACAAGTTGCATTTCCTTGTGGAAGGTAGGAAAAGTAGTGTGTTTTGTTTTTGCTATGAAAGGGGATTTTGCGTGAAGGCTAGAGAAAAGCTTTGGGAGAACCCATTATAGAGGAAGGATAGGAGAGAGTGGAGGTTTTTCGCTAAGAGCAAGAGGGACATAGAGCGACCTATTTGAGGGGTCTAAAGCTATGTGAGTAGATTTGGGAAAGACTAGAGCAAAGAGAGTGTGTGTGAGTCAGTGGATCAGCTGAAGGTTGCTGAGGCAAGCCCTAGGAGTTTTGATGGCATCTCTATTGGAACGTGGTGTGCTACCTAGGATTTTGCTTCACTGTAGATTTATGTTTGAAGAAGAAGATCTGCACATGTGGCTACAAAATTCATCAAAGAGGTTTGAAGATATGGAGGATCCTTTAGTTTTATGTTTTTTTCTCTCTTGTTTGATCCTAGGGTCTCAAGGTTGTTGAGAGTGGTTTGGTTTTATCTATATGCAGAAGATAAAGTATTTGGGTTTGAGTATGTTGTAAGTGGGTGATAGAGTTTTGTGTTATGGTGTCTTAGTTAGGGTGGATATGTTGTTTTGATTAAAATTGTTGAGAAAAATCAATTGTGAGTGAAGATGTGTGTGTGTGAGAGAGAGAGGTGCTTAATAATTAATGTGGTTCAGTAAAACAAAACTTGCATCTCTTTTCTGCTTAAAGACACAATAAACAGCATTATGTCAGTAAATTTATCTCCTTTTATATATCGTTTAATAACATAACTTGTTTCTCTAAAAGTGTCATTATGCAACTTCTTGGATATACGACACTTTTGTTATTACTAACCGAGGACCCATAGTGTCAATAAAAATGCTGCTGGGTCCCTTGTACCTTTGGTGATATTCTTTATTGAACTGCTCAATATTGGTATATCTAATGCCTTTATGCAAAATACCATGTTTGCAATCACATTTGTACCATGTCTATTGCATTTATTGAAAATACCCATGTTATGCATTATACCATGTTTGTAATCACATTTTTACCATATGGCAATATCCCATGCTTTACTTAATAGATTCTTACATCTAATGTAAAAATTCTACCGACTCTACTTTTCCTTGGAACCAAGTAGAACTAGTTATTGAAATCTTCTACGTAGTAGCAGCCATGAAGGTTAAACCTTGCTTGTTGCAAACCCGATTTAGTCATTTGACCCAATAAAATCTAGGTTCTTTGTTATCTTTGGTGCATGAATCATATCAACAACAAAGTGACATCAAACAAGGTATTTCATTTTCCATGGTGCATAGATAAAGGAACTTTACAAGCATGCACAATAGGGTGTGTTGTAGAATCACATGTTTCTACATGGCTTGCTTTTTCCAAATCTCTCAATTCTCCAAACCACTCACCATCGCACTAGTCATGTAGTTTGATGCATTAGAATCGACATACCATATATCACCTAGATTTGGTGTGTCTACACTCCTAGAACTAAGTATATTTTCAATAACAAATAGCTACTCACTTTTGCCCTCATCATGTTTCAATCTCTAGTTTATGTCCTAGTTTAACTTATGGTTTTGAAGTTCCTTCAACCCATTATTTTAGGTCCCTCCACAAGGTAGGATTTCTACAAAGTAAGGGTCCAATAGCACCATTATCTTGTTTATCCCACTTGATAGGAAGAACTCTTCCATACCCATTTTCTTTTAACCATTATCATGTTTATCCCACTTAAGAGGATGTTACCATATTATAGTAGTGATGTGTGTGAACACACTTAGGACCGCCGGGGCACTTTTTCCCTCACTAGGAGGTTTTTTCCCCCGTGCATTGTATATACGCCCATTATCTTCTAGGGCTTGTTATCTTTCATTTTTGGCACTCATAATACACTACTGTGTTGTGCTCAAGCTTCCTCATCTTCTTGAAGTTGAGTGTGCATTCCTGCAACCCTAATTCCAACAATTGGTATCAGAGCAGGCTTCCTCCTCCCGGGCAGCATCACCGGCACCTGCCGCTTCATCTCCTCCGATTGCGACGAGATTTCACGAGCGTCTGCAGGTTAGTATATGTCGTGGGAAAGCCCGTAGGGCTAGGTTTTTTCAGAATTTTGATCTGAAGTCATTTCGCCCTCCGTTTTTGCATTCCAAGTACTGCGCAGGCAAAATCGTCCTACTGTGCAGATTTTCTGTCAAGATTAAAATCTGCAGGACAGGTGCCCATTCGTCTGTTTTGGGCTGTGCTACATAGCACAGGTCGATTTTATACAGGTTTACCTCTTACAGACAGCATTTACATCTAGTAGTACAGTCATTGGCCATGGCTGACAACAATGATGTATTCCGCATGTTGGCTGCTGAGGATAAGTTGGATGGCACCAACTATCCATTGTGGGCATATATGATGCGACATGTATTGGTAGCAAAGGGGTTATGGAACATTGTGCAGGGTATTGATGCACGTCCTATTGTGGCTGGGAATGCTGCAAACACATCAGAAACAGGTACTGTAGATGATGGTGCAGGCACAAGTGCTGTAGCAGCTGTTCGAGAACCACCACTTTCAGCAGAGCAGATTCGTTGGGATGGTAGAGATGCGCAGGCTCATGCCTTGATTGCGCTGTCTGTCAAACGTACCATTATCCCACATATTCGCTCCTGCAGGACTTCTAAGGATGCTTGGGATGTACTTGCCACATTGTATCAGGCAAGAAATGAGGCTCGTGTTGCTTATCTCCGAAAACAGTTGGAGAGTGAGCATATGAACGAAGGTGATTCTATGGATAGCTTTTTGACAAAGATCAAGGATTTCAAAGAGCAGCTCATTTCTGCAGATGAAATCCTGTCAGACAGTTCACTTGTGCAGACTGTTTTGAATGGTCTACCAGATTCTTATCAGGGTTTTGCTTCCACTCTTCGCTTGATGATGAAAGGCAATCCCAATGCCTTATCATTTGAGGAGTTAGTTTCTGTTTTGCTGCAAGAAGACCAGTCAAGGCAAAACAGGAATATTATGCGTGTCGCAGATCAAGCTTTCGTTGCTAGTCAGAGAAGCGGGAAAGGTAAAGCTGGCTTTTCTTCTAGTAAGCAGAAATCTGCAAATGCTGCGCAACCAAAGAAGGAAGACAAAGATGAGAAGAAGGGTGACAAACAGAAGACATTTTGCAAGTACTGTAAGGGAAATGATCATGTCATCAAAGCGTGTCCTAAGTTGGCTGCGAAAGAGGCTAAGAAGAAAGAGGCTGGTATGGCTGTTGCAGATGCCTCTCCTTCTAACAATGAATCTGCTAATGTTGTGCTAGATACAGAATGGGCATTCAATGCGCAGTGCAGTTATGACCCATCTTTGCATGACACATGTATGTCTGCAGTAGATTCAGATGTATGGTACTTTGACAGTGGTGCCACTAAGCATATCACCTCGCAGCGCAGTTTATTCACTTTCCTTGAGTCTGCTCCCACAGGGAATACTGTCACTTGTGCCAATAACTCCTCTTATCCCGTTGAAGGAGTTGGACAGATTGTGCTGAATGTTGCAAATGGCAACACCTTTACACTTTTTGATGCATTGTATGTGCCAGGGATCAAAAAGAATCTGCTGTCAGTCTCCGCATTTGCCAAAACAGGTTTGGTTGTAAAATTTGTGGATGACAGATGTACTGTTCATGATCTCTCTTGTGGTGACATCATTGTAGCATCTGGTTCACTATGTCGAGGGCTGTATAAGCTCAATATGGATGGCAAATGTGTAGAGGATTCAGCATGTGCTATTATGGATACGCAGGCTATTTCAGATGCAAAACTGTGGCATGCACGTTTTGGTCATCTGAATTTTGCAAGTTTGCTGCGCCTGCAGAAATCTGAAATGGTGTCTTCTTTGCCTAAGCTTGAGGCACCTGTCAAGCATGTTTGTGAGGGCTGCATATTGGGTAAAATGCAGCGTGCTTCCTTTCCCAAAGATGGATCAGTGAGAGCTGAACGCAGATTGCAGCTTGTTCACAGTGATGTTTGTGGTCCCATGCAAACTCCATCATTTGGAAACTACCTTTACTTCGTGACTTTCATTGATGATTTTACCAGGCATGCATGGGTATATCCTTTGAAGGCAAAGTCCGAAGTGTTTTTGTGCTTCAAACAGTTTTTGGTTATGGCTGAAAATGTGTCAGAAAGTAAGATGGGCACCCTCCGTTCAGATCGAGGGGGGGAGTATATGTCTTCAGAATTTAATGCATTTCTGGCTGAGCGTGGGATAAAACACCAATGTACAGTGCCGTATACACCACAGCAAAATGGTGTGGCTGAGAGAAAAAACAGGTCTCTCATGGAAATGGCAAGATGTATGGTTAAGAGTCAAAGTCTACCACATGGTTTTTGGCTTGAGGCTGTCATGTGTGCCACTTATGTACTAAACAGGTGTCCCACCAAAGCATTACAGGTTGTCACTCCATATGAGGCTTGGCATAGCCGCAAGCCATCTGTTGGCCATTTACGTGTTTTTGGTTGCCTGGCATATGCATTAGTGCCTGTGCAACATCGCAGAAAATTGGATGACAAAGCTGTCAAATGTATTTTTGTTGGATATAGTGCTGAGAGCAAAGGCTATCGTTTGTATCATCCACAGACAAAGCGCATTTTGGTTAGCCGTGATGTTGTATTTGTGGAAGATGCAGTTCAGCCCTTGGTTTCATGTACTAAGGAGACAGATATCAGCTCACGTGATGTTTATGATACATTGTTGCCTCTTTTCAGTGGTGCACAGTCAAGTGCAATACCTCATGAGGCAGTTTTTCAGCCTATGCAGGTTTTAAATGATGGCATAGATCAGCCTATATCTGATGCAGATGTGCATGATGCACTTGAGGATGAGAGACAAGAGATTGAGGGCTCTAGGAATATGCCTAGATGGCTGGTGCAGACTTTGCGTGACAGCAAGTTGGATGCCCCTTTGTCTAGTCGCACTCGTTCTGGCTCTCATGGTGCCTCTTATGCGTCAGATTGTTATGCATTGGCTGTTTCTAGTATGTGCGATGAAAGTGAGCCTGTTTCATTTGATGAGGCACAAAGTTCAGAAAATTGGATGGCTGCTATGCAAGCAGAATACGATGCTATTATGAAGAATGGTACATGGTCTTTATGTGACTTGCCCCCTGGCAAGAAGGCCATTGGCACTAAGTGGGTATACAAATTGAAGCGTAAGCCTGATGGCACAGTGGATCGCCATAAGGCTAGGCTTGTTGCAAAAGGTTATGCTCAAGAGAAGGGCATTGATTTTGATGAGACTTTTGCTCCCACATGTCGTATGACCACTGTTCGTAGCATCTGTGCATTAGCAGCTCATAATGGTTGGAATGTACATTAGCTGGACATAAAGACTGCGTTCTTAAATGGAGATTTGCATGAGGAGGTGTATGTATCGCAGCCTCGTGGTTTTGTTCAAAGAGGGCAGGAAAACAAAGTGTGCAGGTTAAAAAAGGCTTTATATCGTTTAAAGCAAGCTCCACGAGCTTGGTATGAAAAAATACATGCATATTTGACTGCACATGGGTTTCAGAATAGTCCAACAGAAAGCACTTTGTATGTTAAACGTGTGGATGGTGTACATCTAATCATTGCTCTCTATGTCGATGACATGCTGCTCACAGGACCAAATGAGAGTCATATTGCTGATTTTAAGGCTGATTTGAATGCCTCTTTTGAGATGTCAGATTTGGGGCATTTGCATCATTATTTGGGGATACAATTTAAGCAGTGTGATGGAGGTATTGCTTTGTGTCAGACAAAGTATATTGAAACATTGTTGCGGAGATTTGGCCTTGAAGACTGCAAGCCTACTGCTACTCCAATGGAGACAGGTTTGAAGTTGAGTCTTCATGATGCTGGAGATCACTTTGATGTCACACTCTATCAGACAGCTGTTGGTTGCCTCATTTATGTATGCATTACGAGGCCAGACATTCAGTTTGCAGTCTCACAGGTGAGCAGATTTATGCATAGCCCAGGCATTAAGCATTGGCAGGCAGTGAAGCGTATCTTTCGCTATTTGAGTGGTACTCGGCATCTTGGGTTGTTTTATCCCAAGGGGGGATCATTGCCGCCAGATTTACATGCTTTTTCAGATTCTGACTGGGCTGGTTGTTATGACACACGCGTGTCCACGAGTGGTTTTTGCTTCATGCTTGGAAGCTCATGCATATCATGGTTGAGCAAGAAGCAGCCTACTGTGGCCACTTCTAGTTGTGAAGCTGAGTACAGGGCAGCTTTCACAGCTACGGTTGAGTGTGTGTGGCTCAGACGCCTTATGGCTGATTTGGGTGTTGGGCAGCCATCTGCCACCACCATCTTCACTGACAGTCAGAGCGCATTGGCAGTTGCGCGGAACCCAGTGTTCCATGCTCGTACGAAGCACATTGAGGTGCACTACCATTATGTCAGGGAGAGACTCTCTGTAGGAGAGATCAGTTTGGCTTATGTGCCAACACAGGATAACCTTGCAGACCTTTTCACAAAGGCTCTGCCTCGTGAGAAGTTCGAAGCTTTTCGCAAAGCTTTGGGCTTACTCCCTTTTGTGGATTCGTCCACATAGCTAGACACTTCCCTATACATGAGTGCTAGCTCTTGTTCACCGCATCACTCCAGGGGGGATTTGTTACCATATTATAGTAGTGATGTGTGTGAACACACTTAGGACCACCGGGGCACTTTTTCCCTCACTAGGAGGTTTTTTCCCCCGTGCATTGTATATACGCCCATTATCTTCTAGGGCTTGTTATCTTTCATTTTTGGCACTCATAATACACTACTGTGTTGTGCTCAAGCTTCCTCATCTTCTTGAAGTTGAGTGTGCATTCCTGCAACCCTAATTCCAACAGAGGAAACGTTCATACCCATTTTCTTTTGACCATAACTTGCTCATTCGGAATTTATTTGAGGCAGCTTCCATACCCATCTCTTTGAACCATAACTTGCTCATTTGAGGAGCTGTCTAGACCAATCAAATTGTGATAACCATGAGTACATTTCTAGGACTTGTTCATATTAAATTTTTGATTTATTTTACTTAGAATCCTCTTAATTTGGCACTTTGTTCAATATGTCACAATATTTATTCTAATATGTTAATTATTTGGAACCTTACATGGTATCCTTTTATATCACTCTCCACCATTTAAGTGAGCTTATTAGCAATAAGTTTGATAATTAATAATTAGGAATAGATTATACAAACAAATTTCTTACAAAGTTTAACCTTAATGAAACTTGCTAACATGTGCATACATTTTTTACATTTTGTAATGGGCCTACACCTTGTTGTCTTTGTGAAGATTGGCCTTGTTGCATGGGAGAGTGCGTAATCTCTTTGTTTTAAAGATTCATCTTCTTTTTGAGCAGTGTCCATCATTCTTGAGAGAAAACAGTTATATCTCCCTTCATGCACAATTGGTGCCTTGATTTTGACTTTTTCCTTTATCATTACATTTTCTCAAGAGAAGCTTCACCTTTTGACTTGATTGAAAAAGGATACACTTGGTTTATGCAATTCCTAGAAGATGGGCACTCCCAAAATGGGTCTTGGTCTTTGTCATTACATTTTTTGAAGAGAAGATTCACCTTTGAACTTGATTAAAAAAGGATACACTTGGGTTACACGATTCATGGAAGATGGGTGCTCCCAAGATATGGTAGCACCTACTCATTAATGCAAAGGGCTTTGAGAAACCTATATATTTCTAATCATGATTCCTTTGTGGAGTGCTTGAAATAGTATAAAATCTTAAGGCGAATTTTTGAGATGCTACATGAAGTTACTCTGTAATACTACCTTGTTGAAAAAAGGGTCACTCCCTCTCTCTCTCTCTCTCTCTCTCTCTCTTAAATCATCACAAAAAATAACTTAAAATATAGAAAAATAGAAAATATATTGAGAAGAAGAATAATGACTTTGACTTGCTTATTTCATATCATGCTTGATTACAATGAAGAATGTGATGGAGGTTAGCCTCACCCATTCATGTGCCATATCTATCATGATACATCATTATATTTGACTTGCTTTTTCCATCTCATGCTTGATTACAATGAAGAATGGCAAAGTTTACATTTATCAAAAGCCCCCCCACATGTCCTATGTTTCTTAGTGTCAAAAAACCACCATAAGAATTAAGTTTCAAGTCTTTCTCTTCATGGATACTCTTCTTCTCTTCCATGATGTTTCTTGAGAAACATAGTGCTTTGCGCATCTTTGGTCAGGGACCTAGAACTTATGTCTTTACAAGTAGTTATTATCTAACATATACAGCATATGCACTTTCTTGTGGCATAAGGGATTAAAGTGTGCTCCCAAATTATGGTGGCAAACATAAACTATTAAGATATCATAAGTTTGTGATTTCTCCTGAACTTTGAATAGAAGATAATGTAAAAGATGAGCCACCCCCAAAAGAAGAAGGTTTTAAGTTGTAACATGTACTTACTTTCTTTTCAATATATCCTATTGGATTTTGTGACTTTATGAATAATGCCTAGAAATATAATGATGCTTCTCCTCTTGTTTTCTTCCTTCCCTTTCCTGGTGTGGAGTGCACCTTGTCCTTTACAGCGTCACCTACAGTTCAAACAGTATTTAAATATCAACAATATATTAATTAATAATATTTAAATTAGCAAAATACGTGTCAATCCTACCATCAATGGATGCATTCTTCGGTTGCTTCTTTCTCTTCATGGCATGTACCATTTCACCTAACATGCAATCATCATGTCCGTCCACATCCTTTGACATCATTTTAGAGTTAAGATAAGGACGACTATATATTTCATGATACCACTTTCTGGGCACTGCTCTTCACACATCTTAGCCCATTGCGTTCATTCACCTAGAGATAATTGGTTATCTGAAAACACACTTGAATTTGTTATACTCCAAATCATTTAACAAAGGACATGGACATCCAGAATGTAGTTTACATGTAAAAAATCCTAACGCTATTCTTGCATCATCGATTTTCATTTCATCCCCACTCTTTTTCTCCTCTACAATACACCACAAGTTATTCAATGTGGAGAATCCTACTATAAGGCAAGATGGCATGGGAGGTGGCTAGATGGTGGTGGGGCTAGTTAGTTGGTTTGAAAACTAGTGGTCTAATTAGGAGCCTAGTTAGCTCATGTCTAACCTAGTTAATTGGTTTGAAAACGGACGATACCCACCTTCTTGTGGCACTACTCTCCGAACATCTTAGCTTGGGGCGTCAATTTATCTTGCGATACTGGATTGTCTAAGAATACACTTGAATTTTTTATTCTCCAAATAATTTGACAAAGACACTGGCATCTAGAATGTATTTTACACCTACACAAAACCCCAACGTTGTTCTTGCATGATCAATTTTTTTTCCATCCTTGCTCTTGCCCTCCTCTCTGCAATGCACCACAAGTTATTCAGTTCTAGAAGTCCTATGAAAAAGCATGATAGCACAAGAGCTAGTAAGTTTGTTCAAAACTTGTCTAGATGAGGAGGTAGTTAGCTCAAGACTAAGCTAGACATGTCGTTTAGGACCTTGTTAGCTAGAGGAGGAGCTAGTTAGCTCGAGCCTAAGCTAGATAGGTTGTCTAGCTTGATCACAAGCTAGACAAGTCGTTTAGGACCTTGTTAGCTAGAGGAGGAGCTAGTTAGCTCGAGCCTAAGCTAGATAGGTTGTTTAGAACTTGTTAGCTAGAGGAGGAGCTAGTTAACTCCAGCCTAAGCTAGACATGTTGTTTGGACCTTGTTAGCTAGAGAAGGAGCTAGTTAGATCGAGTCGTTTAGGACCTTGTTAGATAGAGGAGCAACTAGTTAGCTCGAGCCCAAATTATATAGGTTGTTTAGGACCTTGTTAGTTGGAGGAGGAGCTAGTTAGTCAAAGAAGGAGCTAGTTAGCTCACGCCCCAAGCTAGATAGGTCATTTAGGACCCAAGAAATAGGCATGACACTGGAATGTGTAGATGATTCTCTTCTTCCGTGCTCGTACAAGAATACACATGCAAATGCAAGAGAAACCTCACTGTTGTTTGGTGCAAGCTGGTAAACTTTGTAGTGCAACCGAATTAGGTTAATGTACTTCTCTAGCAAAGCCATACTGCACTTCATGCTCTCTTTCCCTCTCTTTATCTCTATAAAGCATGTAAGCCATAGTGCATCAAGGACCATTTTGGTTGTCAAATTGTGTGGATTAATCCCCTCCAAGATCAGTGTTAAAAACCTCCTTTGTCACATAGAAAATTATTTGCCTGGGAACGTTAACCCACAGGAGTCCTAAACTAGGGTTTTTGAGACATTCTATAGCAATAAAAATTAAACAAAACATAGAGGTTTTTCAAACCAAACAAGTGTTGAACTCCCATCATAGCAATGAAAAATACACAACATAAGAGGTTGCATGTCATACCTTCTAGTTAAACCTTTATAGAACTTTGACTAGCATTAATGATGAGCACTACAAGATAAGAGCAAGTAGGAAGCAAGAAGTTGTGCACAGACCAACAAAACCCCTATACTCGACCTTGAAGCTACTCTAAGAAGGTCAGAAAGGATAAAGCAAGGGAGAAAAGCAAATAGGGGCCCCAAAAGAGAAGATAGAAGAAAGTTGCGCGAACCCTAAAAGTTTGAAACCAACTATTTTATTTTATTTTTTAAATTTGGGCAATTTTATTCAATGTGGGTTCCGCTTACTATTGAAAATGGACTATTAAACAACTATTACAAAGCAATTATATAGTTACAAAAGCAGTCCATCGTAACGTGCATACACCTACAATCTACAATAGCATGCCATTAGATCATTAGCTTCTTTATGCGTCTTTTAAGTTATCTCTTTCTCTTTATTAAGGATCCAATTCTCCATAAGGGCTTTTCAATAGCCTCCTTTAGTGTTTTGCACAGTGGAATACTACTACATAGTAACTATGGAGTTTTTCTTAATAGCTTTCCATAGTCTTTTCATACAAATCCATTTTTTAATAAATGAACTAAGTACTAATTTTTATCACATTACTACATAGCATATTATATAGAAATATGTCTTTTCAAAAGTGGCTATGCTTTCTAGGACTTTCTCATAGTGCTTTTTTAAAAATTTTCACACATTTCATAGTGCTTTCTAGCACTGCTTCTTCACTGTTCTTCCTAGCAGTACATCTCACATAAAAGCATTATTTCATAGTGCTTTTTAGAATTATTTTATAGAAAACAATGCTTGATAATTAACACAATGCTTGAATTTTAATATCACAATGCTTACTAATATTACATTTCTAGCACTACTTCATAGAGCTTTCTAAAAGTGGAGGATAAGGTTCTCTTCACAAAAAACATTGTAACAAGCACTACACTTTCTCTAAGAAATGGCACCTCTAAAAATTTTCACACAATGATAAAAGTCTTACATTCAAATGGAAAAAAAGGATCAAACAAAAAAAGATGGTTTGATGCTAAGTTTGATTTTGAAAATTAACCCAAAACCCTAGATTAAGGGTTATAAAGAGTCAGCTAAGAATTTAGGCACCCATCTTTGAAAGAGCTTTGTGAATATTTTTCTTACATAGAGTTGCTTGATGCATAAGGTTGTGAGGACTTACATTGAGACTCACTTGTTTGACGTAAATGTAGTAAAAAATTTTACATGTCATGTCACAATTGGTCATGTGTCATGTCTTGATGCATAAGGTTGTGAGGACTTACATTGAGACTCACTTGTTTGACGTAAATGTAGTAAAAAATTTTACATGTCATGTCACAATTGGTCATGTGTCATGTCTTGTGCCAGAAAGTCTTTGAAAGTGCAAGAAGTTAAAATAATGGAGATCTAATGTGAGATCTACATTTATTCAAGACCCCTCATGTGAGATCTACATTTAAACACAAGAAAAATCACATGCTCGTTGTCCTAATCACATGTTTATTTAGCACATCACTCAAAATAAATAGAATCCTTACTATATCACTTAAAATAAATAGAATCATTACTTACATGTCTTTTGTAATTATTTGCCTCCACCTCCATTTTACTTGTTGGAAAGTGGTCTCTGTGCACTAACATGCACAAATTGAATACACTTAATGCTAGAATTAGAATAATTGATTGGAGATTGGCCAATTTCGACCAATTTTAAGGAAGAATTAAGGTTTCTTTGTAGAGAGAGAAAGAGATAATATCACACATGTGCTAATTGTGCACGTGTAAATTATGTATAAGGTTAAGTTAGAAATCCTGAATCATTTTTTAAAGATTAAAGAGTAAATTATAAAAGTTAAGATAAAATTTTTAAAGATAAAAGCCCCTATATTCTACAGAGAGAAGATCTAGGCCATGGAGAGAGAAATTCTAAAATTAGGATAGCAAAAGTAGTTAGAAAATAAGCTTGTAACCACTCAACGATTTTGGATGGACTCCAAGTGTGGTCGACACTATCACTACATAACAATATTATATATGTACACTAGTTGAAGTCTACTTTCCTTCTAAAGAAAGTAGTAGTAGCATCCGCATCTTTCTAGACCTCCCCTTAGAATTGATCAAATTATCATACATACCTACATCTCCAAGATATCCCTAGTATCTCACAAGGTGCTATGGAGATTGATAGGATGTATTGGACACATACGTCGACCCCATATACCACTGACTCAACTTCCTTAAGTGTCCTTAAGTTGATGTACCTAAATCTACCATCCCCATGCATGACATTGTTGACCTTCTTTTTCATGATGGTTGGTTCACATGTTGATACTCAAATCGACGACAGTAGTTTTTATGAGTGAATTGGTTACAATGATAAAAACCTTTAAAATAGTAAGTATAGACAGTAATGAAGAACCAAGTGTTATTTGCTATTTGCTTCTTTTTTTTGCAAAGACCTATACAAGTTTAATCCCCTATGATTTATAAGGGAAATGGGTTGACTTGATCTATTTAGAGAGATTGGTTCTTGCAACAACAACAATAAAAGCAATTATATTTTGAAAGTATACGTTGTAATAAAGAACCAACTCCTATTTGCTCTTTGCTATTTTTGAAACCATTTAAACAAGTTACCGATAGGTGGGGCACTATCTTTGTTTTCCATTTTTATTTTACTCTACTACTTTGTTTATCCAAGTTTCTCATCAAAGTTTCATGCAATTTTTTCAAAACAATTTAAAGTACCCTTGGAATGATAGTTTTGTGAGAATATATAAGTATGATTGCAAGCTTAAATAAATATTCATCGTTCCAAATATATCGAACGTATCTAGTTCTTGCCGTTCTATTTGTAAATTGAGCTTGATACGATCACACCGGCGGAGGGAGAACTGCTATTGACGGAGCTCGGAAGGGCGGTAGAATGAGACGCCACCACCTAGGGACGCGAGCATTGACAAATCCAACTGGCTTCACGTGTCGGGCGCTGCAGCCCTGAACGTCGTGTCGGCCGGCAGGCAGCAGCCGAGAGGCGGAAGTTGCGATACGTAGGACCGCCGCTACTCCCCCCGCGGGCACAAAATGGCCCTTTCCTCCCGGTTAATCATCATGTCGCAATCGTGTCCGTCGGTTCCAATGAAATCGCAAGGCTACAAATTAGAAACGAGGCATATTCTACGTCACGTCATTGACATTTTCAAAACCTACCCTTTCAATTTTCATCCATGAACTTCTTGAGAAAAAAAAAAAAACAAGCTTGCTTCCGAAGGGTACGTTTTTTATGGACATACATAATAAGTTGAAGCTATATTCATCACATGCATAATAAGTTGAAGCTATATTCATCACATGCTATATTTTTCTTCTGATGTCTAGGTATCTTGTCCCATCAGAACCTTTTTGAAGGAGAAAAAGCAAGAAGTTGTACATTCTCCATATTCACAAAGTAACTACTATTTAAGCTATAACCTCTTTTAGAGAAAAGTCGCCAAGTGTATGTATCTCCACGTTTTTTATTGTACTGCAAAGATATAAAAAGAGACGATTAAAAACATTCAAATTTCTCTCTTGATGCAATTGGTAAGGAATAAATGAGCAACACTATGGATGACTTCTTTAACTAGCTTTTTGGACAAGTGGTCCAAAAACTTATTAAACATACTCACGAGAAGCCATCAATAGAAAGTTCCAAGGACTATGTATGCAATTGGTAAGGATTAAAAAACATTCAAGTTTGTCTCTTGATGCAATTGGTAAGGATTAAATGATCAACACTATGGACGGCAAGCTTGACTAGCTTTTTGGACAAGTGGTCTAAAGACTTATTAAACATACTCACGAGAAGCCATCGATAGAAAGTTCCAAGCACATTCAAGCCTTATAAGAGTATTTAAGCAAAGATGATCCCCTATTCAAGCAAAGATGACCCACTATTCAAGCAAAGATGGCCCACTATTCAAGTAAAGATGGCCCAATATTATGGATTAAGAGGTGTGAGTTTATTCCTATATTGTCACGCATGTTGATCTATATCACCAATAAGACTTGGTTGTTTGTTTAGAGCATCAATCTAAGAATCCACATGTATTGGCTTATGGATTCAATTCTTCTATGACATAGTTTTCTTCTTTTCATTAGAAGAGTTTGGTTATGCATGAGGCCAACATGGCTTCCTATCTTATTTTTTATTATGGAGGGTTATGGCTTCCCATTCTAGTTTATATAAATATATATATATATATATATATATACGTATACATACATACATACATACATATATATATATATATATATACGTATACATATATATATATATATATATATACGTATACATACATATATATATATATATGTATACGTATACATATATAAATATATATATATATATGTATACGTATACATATATAAATATATATATATATATGTATACATATATACATATATATATATATATACACATATACATATACATATATATACATATACATACATATATATATATATATATATATATATATATATATATATATATATATATATATATATATATGGGTGTGTATCCTTGGGTCATAAGTGTTGGAATTAGGGTTGCAGGAAAGCACACAACGCTTGGAGAAGAAGAAGCAAGAATGCTTTCAGTGCTCTTATGAAGCATATTTACTTGAAGTACAAGAATTGAGTCATATAGACTGCCACTTGTTGGTGTTTGAGGATTGAAAAAATTACGTCGACTTGCAAGGCTAATATAGATATCTTTAGTAAGGATTGAAGATCATTGATTTGTGAAGATGGTGGTGTCATTTGGAGAGGTTTATAATTTGAAGGAAAATTCCAGGCGATGGGTTGTACTATTGACCAAGCTTTCGCCCACCATGGCCCCCCATCTAGAGATATACCTGGAAGTTGTCGATGGTGAGGTTGTGGTGCAAATGTTCTCCAATGCATGAGTATGAATATGTACTCATGGAGCAGCTGGTTATTTCGTGAGATGGCCTAATTCGGTGAAGTTGCAGGTTTTGACCCCGAGGGTTTTTTGTTTTTTAATGGGTCATCTAGGTCATGACTTGCAAGCAACCACTTCTTATGCACTTATTTCTCACATCTAGAGGAGTGACAAGAGCATTGTTATGTTGTCCTTGATGCGCTCAGAAGTCTCCATTGTTGCAGATGTGGGTATTGATTCTGGAATTTGTTGCTCAGATGTTTTCAACGCAGTAGGGAAGACTGTTGATTGTTTGGTTGAACACACAAGCTCTTGTGTTGGTGCTAAATGCACGAGAGTTGTTGAGTGATTTTCTTGTCGTTGCTTGGGCCTCCATTCTTGTCAAACTTTAGGTAAAGTTGTAGGGGTTGAAGTTGGTGGTGAGGTTTTCTTCACATTGTTCGATTTTGGCAACCATATGATAGAATTACCATCATAGTATTCTTGTTGTTGAAGCACATGCACAGGCACCCATCTTTGATGAACACTGTAAATTGGTGGCCGATGTGCTTGGTAACGAGGCTTTCTTCTTTGTGCAAGCTTAGGGGACTTTGTGATGCCCTTGGGGACCCAAGCTTTGGTATTTATTTGGTATTACCCTTGTGCGTGCAGCATTGTTTTTGGTACCCATACTTCTTGCATTGGTGGAGTTTTTTGAGGAACTCGCATAGGCTTTTGTGGAGTACTTTTCTTTTTCCTTGGCTTTTGAGTGCTACGTTGAGGAAGATGTTTTGACTATCGATATCATGATTGTGGGAGTCTTGGTGGAGTTTTCTTGAGGGTTGATGTGGAAGGTTTGGGGCCCTTCTTGACTTTGGTTAGTGTTGAGGCTATAGTTTTGAGACTCATGGTGGGCATTGTTGATGATGAGGTTAGAGTCTCTTGTGGAGTGGCTGATGACGAGGCCTTTGAGCATGTGGTTGTCTCCTTTTTTAGTGAGGTTTGTCGATGAAGATGCATAGGCTCTAGGGTTTTTCCTTTGAGTTCCTTGTTAGAGAGAGATGGTTTGTTGGCTGTGGGAACTTCAAGAATAGACGTTGATTGTTGCGAGGTCTTGGCATCGAACTTCGTATAGGTGAGGATGGGGTTGAAGGAGTAGATGCTTTATCAGAGTTGGTCGTTGACGCAGATGGTAGGTCATTGTGTAGAGGGGCTTGTTTTTGGACTGTTTTTTGCCTCGATTTCTCGGTTGAATTTTGAGGCTACTTATTGGAGGCCAAAATGGTCGATTTTGACTTCAGACGACATAGTCCAAAGTTAAAGAGCTCGATGTCACCTTTCCGATGAGTCCTAGAGTGCCTTCATCGAATATACGATTTAGGAGATACGGGCCTTCAAAGTTTCATGCAGTGATGTGAACTGGACTTCACAGAAAATTCCAAAAAAAAAATCGACGAATGATTTTTCACGGGGCCAGAAATGTTTTCTTTCACGGTCGAAATTTTTTCGCCCGAATTTCAGAATTTCTTTCACAATCGGAATGTTTTAGTTGAAATATTTTGCCATAATTTCTTTCACACCCGGAATGTTTCGCCATAATTTCTTTCACAGCCGGAATTTCTTTCACGGCCAGAATGTTTTCGCTGGAATTTCTTTCACGCTGGAATGTTTTCGCCGGAATTTCTTTCACGGCCGGATTTTTTATCACAGTTACGTTTTTTTTTGGAGTCTAGTGGGAAATACGAATTTTCGTTTTTGGGGGGGGAATATTTTTTTAATTTTAAAAGAAAAGGGGTATGGGCATTTTTCCAAAAAGGTAAGTGGGAATCAAAAAAGTCAACCTTTTAATGACACCCCTCATAAATGACCCCCAAAATGGATAATTTTGACAACTCATGAGCATCTACTCATTGAATGCTCATTAGCCTTAATGAGTTATGTGAAAAAGTGATTAAAGTTTAATTCTTTCACTAATCTTTTCCTCTTTTACACTAATCAAGAACTCTAATTAACCACTAGTCCCTAATTAATTCACACAATTGAGAACATCATTGGATAGAGCAAGGGAATGCTAATCTTTGGGCATAAACAATTGTGTAAATTAATCTCAAAATAGGAAATTAATTAGACTCTTAATTATGGTCTTCTCTTTTAAGGCAAAATTAAGCAAAGAGAGTCAAATTGCTGTAATTGATGAAAAATTTGATGTGATTAGGTGTTTTGATGCATCTAAATGCTCTCAAAACACTCAAAAATACCAATTTTGACTACTCATATGATCAATTTAGACCCCAATTAACACATTTTCTAAATTTTTGGCCTCTTGAACAAGATTAATCACCCTTAATTACAAAAACTAGCCCATTAAGAGAAATTAGTTAAATTTAAGGGTTTTTTTTATGGTTTTAATTTTTTTTTGAAAGATTAAGCTACTCCTAATGCTTGCTAACACTTTAATCTAAACAATTTTAACAACAAACACACAATTAAACTAGCATTAATGATCTTAGTTCTATGTTTAACACTAAAGAAAGTTAAAATTCACTAAAAATTGCATTCTATTGCATTGTTTGATGTAATGGATGCAAACTAAGTCTAATACAATCTATGTGCGCAAGCCCTAAGAACATGAAAAACCACAAAAACAACAACAACAATAATAATAAAAATAACAAATCCATGTCTTGTAGGAACGTAGGATGATTGATCATTTGCTCAATATCCTTTTTGGTGTACAGACGGTCCTCCACTTCGCCCGCCACCACTCTTGCTAGGTTATCCTTTTCTTCTATGGTTGTAAACCCTTCCTCACCTCTGGACTCCTCATTTATGGGTTCCAAGTTTGGAATTTCTCTCTCACTTCTTCCCATAACCAATTTTGGCTCCTTTCCCCGTGATTGGAGTAGGTGTAAACTTCTCGTTTCCTTTCGCTCAGCTCTCGTCCTTCAAGTATCGAGCTCTTGTTTCCTTAAGCTGGTGTTCGACAACCTAGAATTCGACATTTGGATGGGCACTTCTTGTCGTGGACCAAGTCCGACATTTGGATGGGCACTTCTTGTCGTGGATCCATCAACCCCAGTGTGCGCTGGGGTTGATGGATCCATGCTTGTTGCAGATTGCACTTCTTCATCACTCATGACTGGTTTGGAGAGCAAAAAATCCCTAGGCAATATCAATGATACCACTGGATCTAGTTGGGGAGGGTGGTTTCTCCTCTTCCCCAAACCTAGCGTACCTCAACCCTTCTTCCATGGATTCTTTGCTACTACTAGTTTCAACGGTGGTCAGGTCAGGTGTGTTGTTGTGGAATGTCCTTAATCCACACATTTTTTATAGAAATATCCCGGGTGATTTGATGCACTATCTTTAGGTGTAAGATCGTCTCCGATGAGTTTTCCAGATCTTAAGTGCATGTATGTATGATTTGATAGGCTACTTTGTCGACCCAATTTGATTTTGCTCTAATTCTATTGCTTTGTTTCTGAAGCCATGAAATTGCAGAGAATAGTTCCCGGCATGAAGTGTCAGAAAAAGGTCCACGGGGTGAATTTTTTCTACACTTTCACGTATTCAAAGATTTTTTGTTTTAGGGTCAGATCCCCTCTTCTTTGCTATAGGCATCCCTCCCTTACCGACCTTTGTGGCCTTGGCCTGACTATTCGCTGGATTGGACTAAACTGTGAGTTTGCAGAAAAAATTCACGTCGTGACACCAATTGGTTCACGACGTGAAGATTTTTTAATTGGTTCATGGCATGAAGATTTTCTAATTGGTTAATGGCGTGAGGTTTTTCCAAAGGGTTCACGCCGTAAAAATTTCCTGAACTTTCACGTGATCAAAAGTTTTGTCAGCCTTCATGGCATCAGAGGTGTCAGGATAAGGTTGCCTATTTTTGGCAAGGCCATCCCATGATTTGCGATGTTTATTGGAGAGCTGATATCGAGAGAGATTCACGACGTGAAGTTTGTAGAAAAAGTTCATGGCATGAAAATTTTTTGTAGTTTCACATGTGGAAGCTTCCCGCATCAAATGTTATGTTTCTGGGTGCAAAATACTTATCCAACGAATCCCAAATTTATTGTGCCACGCCTAAGGAATGGAATGCAAGTTCTCGGCACAGTCAATGGCCACTTATGTTTTTGATTTTTGTGAATTTTTGAAAAAGAAGGAAACAGAACACCAACCTGTTCGTTCATGCATTGATACTTCCAATAATTCAAATATCAAAACTAACAAGAAAACACAATGAAGCTCTAGCCACTCCACCACACACATACGCAACATCACAACCGATTTCTCATGATTTCTTACTACCACACAAATCTTATCCATTCATTTTCTACACAATGCACTACCAAAATGCAAGGCCAATCATGAATCTTATGCAATGGGAATTGAAACTCTAAGAAGATGGAAGAAACAAAGGTGTTTCCCTCGGCAGCGGCACCAAAAATGTTATGGGCTACCACACCTCCAAGAGGGAACTCAATGCATTCACCTAAAGGATGAGCAATAGATCACAACTATCATAGGTATACCAATGCTTTGAACTTGAGTCCCTCGAGGCCTCCAAGCTCACTTGTTAAGCTCCAACCTCCAAGCTCCACCTCCACACTATCATCGTAGAGTTGCTCGCACTGTCGCATTAAGGCAATCACTCTCTCTCACTCTTCCACACAAGCATGAATCACATAAGTAGAGAAAAGGAATAATGCTAGAATGCTCTCAATCTCTCCAAAGACACAAGGAAGATCTCTCTATAGAACAAAGGGGATTGTGTCTTTTCATTATGAGAAAATGCCTTATATACATTTGGCCCTTATACACACTTGGGCATCCAAAACTTACTTAACTAGGCCTTGGGTGGCCAATATCTCCTAATGTATAACTTTTATAGTGCCATTTCATGACATTTATTAATGTGCTCAATTAGAGGATCATGTTTGTTAATCCAAAATGGGATTAACAGCAAGTTCTTCTACATTTGGCTATTTCTTTATAAGTTCTAAATTTATAGGCTTTCCATTTGATGGCTCTTCCTTTGAAGGCTCTAAATTTATACGCTTTCCATTTGATGGCTCTTCCTTTGAAGAATCTACATTTATAGGATTTACATTTTATGGCTCTTCCTTTGAAGCTTCTACATTTGTGGACTATACATCTTCTTAGGATCCACATTTGTAGGTTATAACATTTTCAAGGCCTATCTTTGCATCCATACAAGGAGCAGCTCCATATTTGTTGGCTTTGCACATTCATAGTTTGCAGGTTATACATTTCTAGGGCCAAAATGTTATGCTAGAGATGACTATATTTTCAAGATCTTTAGTAGGTAGCTCTATATTTTCAAGCTCTACACTTCCCAACTCTTTATAATAACATATTTACATGAATAAACATGAATTATATGTTAATTTTTAGAACCGACATTAATTGGAACAACTAGGACACATTCGTAAAGGTATTTAAAAACATATCTCATTCTCATAAAAAGTAGAATGGGAAAAACATACCTAAGCTTTTACATAGACAATGTGGTCTAAAAGCCACTAACTAACTCTAAATGTATTACATAGACAATGTGTTCTAAAGCTTACTACCGAACTCTAAACTTATTACATCGATAATGTGGTCTAAAATCCACTACCTAACTCTAAAAAAACTATAAATGTATTACATAGACAATATGGTCTGAATGTCACTACCTAAATCTAAAAGAAACTCTAAATTTATTACATAGACAACACGGTCTAAAATCCACTATCTAACTCTAAAAGTAACTTGATAAATTCTTGTACATCTTCGATTTGTTGGATATTTTACTATCTCCTTTATCCCCCTTTCTATTCCCCTATTGTCTTCCTGGAGGCTCAGCCAACTCACCATTGGCAGTGTTTGTAAAAACAAGAAGTGTTTGTAGGAGTGTTTACATGAGATTCACTAGTATCCAACATTATTTCACCACTAGCATCGAGTTTTCCTTCATAAAACTTCTTAGAGTGCATATTTCCATACGTAAAGCACCCAAAGGGACTTAGACTTTGTAGGTGGTAGTATAATATATCAAAACATACTGTTTGTATCCCCACTAGTTTTCATTTTGTGTCCCTTTTCAACTTTACCATTGTAGATTCAAGAGGCAAACTATCCTCTTTCCCATTGTTGCTTTTTCTCTTCCCTACCTTGTACCATGGAAAATATTCATGCTCTAGTATGGTAGCCTCTTCCTCTCTCATTTAATTTAGCTCCTCACAAATCATCTCCTCTATAGTACGTGCACTTATTACTCTCCTTTTTTTTAGAAAACAAGAAGGAGATTTTAGATTGAAAGCTCAAGAGACTTGTTCATGTGTTGAATTTTTGCAAGCAATCTGAAGCATTAGCTTACTCTTTTCTAAGAATGAAATGTTGTAAAACCAATAGAGTATTGCTATATAATACTCACACATATTGCTATATTATAGCAATGCCTAGTGTACATAGAAGTTTCATAACAACAAGATAGCTCTATAGTATAACCCTTCTATATATATAAAGCACAATTTCTATATAGTATAAGAACACTATTTGATTGCCATATTGCACTTTTTACACTGTGTGCTTTGCTATATTACTATATATAGCACTATTTTCATAATACTCAGAGGATTCACTCAAAAATATGTAAATGTAGTTCAAGACAATATATTTTAATTCATATTTAGGCATAAATTTATAGAGAGGTACTTATATAAGGGATTTTTTATTTTTATTTTTAAAGTTGTTAGTATAGAAAAAGGGGTTATTTTAAATACTCAAAATCCATAGATAAGGGATTTCCAATTTTTTTGATGCAGGTATGGATTTTCAATTCATAGATAAGGGATTTTTAATACTCCTGGAGTCACTAAATATCTATTTACACAAGAGTGCTATTTGATTACTAAATTGCACAAGACTTTGATTGGATCTCTATATATTATAGCATGAGTATTATAGCATGCATAATTAGTAGTCATATGGCATTAAAGTTGGAAGGACTAAGAACTAGAGAACCAAGGTCTAGGAGGATTTTTATATACTCTAGATAATCTGATCTTATCAAGTCCATGTGCATAAAGATATGAAGGAAATAGGGATTTTCTTTTGAATTTTTTTTGCCGTTTGGAAGGGGACATTCGACATGAAGTCCATAGACTATAAATAAATACTATGATTTCCATTTTTATATCATTGAGCTTTAGATACTTTGTATCCGCTGTATCTAAATGTGTCAAAAATTATAAAAGCACACCATCTTATCATTGTTCCACTTCTATGCATGCTTTTTTGTAAACAAGTCCACAAGCACGTTTTTTCTCCCTGGTTGGTTTCCATGATGGAGTTACAAAATGAATTCTAGTAATGCTTTTTTTTTCATTCCTAGAGATGTATGTGCATATAGAGAAGTCGCATGAACCTTGTCATCTTTACATTCCTACTAGGTTTTAGCCTTGCCATTTGGCTCCCAAAGCATGCCGAGTGCTACCTAAGAACGCCAGTAGTTACTGGCATGCATTGGGAGCTCCCGGTACATGCAATTAGCTCCCAGGTAATACTGATAGTGCCCTATCTCTTGTTTACTTGCACAATAAGCCCAATGCAAATTACACTCAGCAAAACCTTCATCGGTTCACAAACATGTCCGTAGCTTTAGCAACTTTTCACACTTGGACCAGACACGAATTCCACTGATGCACCTTCTCAACAGTAGACCCAAAAGTGATGAAAACTATTCAGATCTGTCCATAGGCATGTCTTACATCCTCACATCAAGTTTCATGTGAATCACCCCAGGGGAAGACCTTCAAAAGTCAATAAGATCCACTGGGCCTTATGCAGTTCAAAACAGCAGCAGTGGTAAATTGGGCAATTTTCACCCCTACAAACGGCTGCCTCCTGATGTAAAAAACTTATGAGATCTGGTATGATTCAAGAACAGTATGTGGACATATTCCACACCAAACCGTTGATGACACAGAAGCGGTATAGCTGTTTATGCCTTTATAGAGTGTCACACTTCCATACACTGATACAAACACACCCAGAACACCAGACCCAAGAGCATGTACAAAACTTTATTTCAATACAAGTCTTCGTCTTTACAGAGTTGAACATCCATTACATCCTCAAAACCATCTTCATCTAAAACCCATTCACATTCAGCCCACTCCCCTTCATCGATATGTACTATGACTGACTAGTACCCTTAATCACCTCCCTCAAAACAAGCAAGGTCAACTTCTCCAGCCCCAAGATTAGAGACTCCATGCGCAACTTCAACATCTTTGGATTGAAGACCAAAAACACTATCGCTTGCCACCATCAACAGTGATTGCACTGGAGAAGATGATGACCGCCAGAAGGTGCCAACTAGAGTTCATAGGCCGGCTGTATTGAGGAGGTAGGCTTTGTTGCACACCCTTGCAAGATTGGAGTGAGAGTCAACAAGGAAATCTCTGCTCTCTCTCTCTCTCTCTCTTTCTGTGTGGCTCTCTCACACTAGTGGCAGCAACACAAACAAAATAACACACACTGACAGCAGCGGCGTCAACCAAACAAACAACACACAAAAAATTCTCTGGCATCGCCAGCCTCAAAGAACCAGCTCTGCTCGCTGTCAACTGCGCCTCTCAACAACACAACAAACTCTGCGCTCAGAGGCAGCAATACAGACAAGAAACACACCTCTGTCCTCTGCAGCTACGGCAGCAATACAAAAACAACACACACAAAAAACTTTGGTATCGCCAGCCTCAAAAAACCGGCGACAACAAACAAAGCAACACCCAAAACATCTCTCCTCTCTGTACATAGCTCACAGCACTTCCACTCATAGGAAAGACAGGCGCCGCCTTCGTTGCAATGCTCCTCCTCTCTGTTCTTGAAAAAAACCGCCGCCCATGGCCTGAATTGGCATTCCTCCCTTCTCGAATCTCCTTGCGCCATCTCTCTCCTGCCATGCACACACATAGCGACATCACCCTTCTTTTATGCTTTCCTTTAATCTTGGACATTTTCACCCCTCATACACATATTAGCACCCCCAACAACTAATTGCCCTCATGCACTTGCACATTTTTGAATACAATTTACAAGTGCCCACTTTATGTTTTTTGAGACACGCACATGTACAGAGCAACTGAATGACTGACACCATCTCAAGCAGACCACGCTCTGGATTAGCCTGGTACTCCCACACCTTGGGCTCATCATTTCCCTTGCACATACACTTCCATCAAAGCCTAAAGTTTGATTGCCGCATACAACCACACATCCATGACGCCCACGCTGAGTCAATGGGTGCTCCCATGCACCACAATACGGAACATCACTCATGTACACATGTACAAGTTGAGTTTGGGGTTTTCAATAATCTTCACACATATTTAGCAACCCCCTTTTTCTGTTGAGACATTCATGTCCAGCAGCTGTACAAACAGAGACCATTTATCCTCCTGGATCAAACAAAAATCTCGGTGCATACACCTTCCAATTCTTCAAGCATTTTCCTCTATCGAATAACCATTGATACATCCTGTCATGATCTTCCATTTTCAGCAACCCCCTGGGTTCTTTATATATGGCATTATCAATATATAGTAGTGCATTTCCTCCTCCATACCAGCTCACATAATCTTGTGATGGAAACAACCATTCCTCACCTCTACTCCTCTCTAGCACATATGAATTCCACTCATAATCATATACTGAATTAACAAACATCTGATCATCAACTTCCATCTCATGGTCATCCAATTTGCAACCTACATCATTGGTTTCCAACTCTTCCTCTGGACAAACTGCCAAACTAAGACTATAGCCAAACCACTCATCCATATGTTGAGCATCAACATGAGGTGTATCCACCATAAACTCGTTTCGCTTCAGCCCATCAACATCAAACATAGCAGCTTCCTGCACTGTAGACTCATCATTGCCACTTCCCTGTAGTTTCTCTAGCTTCAAGACCATTGGTGATCCTTCAAGATTCTCCACATCTTGCACAGGCATCTCTACCAAGTCTAAGCTTCCTAAACTGCCAGGCAAAGCATCTTGGTCCCCTTGACCAACAACAATAGCCTCACATGCATTCTCACTACTACTGACAACTGACTCATTCTCTTGGGCATGACAAGAAACACACACCTTATGATCAGCAACTGCACATGCAAAATCTATCACATCATCATCCAAAATAGCATCTAACTCATCATCAGTCACATCATCACTCCCTTCCTGCACAACTGGTATGCAAGTATTTGTTATCTTCTCCAAGGAAGCTAATTCCAACAGATCATCCAATGCATTATCAAGAATACAGTTCAGCTCATCATCCAAATTCTCACAAGCTGCAAAACCAACTCATCACCCAGATCATCAATATGTTCTTCATCCATAGTATCTTCATTAGTAACATTTCGATCATCACATTCTACCTTGACTGGCTGAAGTACAGGCATATGCAAGTCATTACTCATTTCTGAATCAAAGAGATCATTCAAGTCATCTCCATACTCAAACACATCAGGTTCCTCAGCGTTAACATCACTCTTACAATCTGTAGCATCATCAATAATCTTCTTAAACAACATATCAGAATTTCTCTGCCAAGAGTTAGAAGTACAATCAGCAAGCTCATAATCAGTTTCAGCCTGTTTAATGGTATGACCAGCAGCCTCTTCCACATTAGAATCATGACAAACAGATATACAGGAACCCTTATCCTCATCCCTGATAACATGCAAGGAAAAATTAGTAGACTGTTCACATGGTAGATAGCACACTGGAGTCTTCATCACTTCCCTAATCATAGGCTGAATCGTAACTGGCTGCACATCATCAATACTTCCATCCTCCTCCTCCTCATCATCAATACTTCCATCCTCCTCCTCATCTTCTGAAAACTCTTCAGGGATGATTCCAAAAACCTTACCCTTCTCCATCTCCAATAGGTTAATCTATCCCATATCCTGCTCTGCAAATGTGACCTTACGGACTTCATGAACATTGGGCTGAATTGCATCCTTCATCTGCATATTAGGGTCAATCACCCTATCATTCATTCCTATAGACAATTGATACATACCACCATTAGCTTTGGCTGGTTTCTCACATTGCGGAGGACTGATATGACCCCACTCACCACAATTCCAGCATTGCACATCACTCGGATACCCTCTCCCTCTTTCAATATCTACTGAATTTCCTTCAGAACCAGATGATGCATCAGTCTTTCTTCCCATAACACCTATGCCTCTTCCTCTTCCTGCAGACTCTATCCAATTCAAGCTTAAAGACCTCATGAGTTCCACTACTTCATGAATGTCTCTCTTCAAAGTATCCTCTTGTTTAAGAACAACAACAGCTTCTCTTTCAGGATGCATACTCTCAATCTCTGGTATCTTCACAAACTTCTTCGGCTCTTCCTGTATTCCCAACTGCCTCAGATGCTTCACCTTCCACTCCTTCTCTCGAGCAACTCTGACAGCCTCCTCAAAGCTATCCAGATCTCTCAGCTCCACCTTCAGATGGAGGGTTGGCTCCAGACCAGCCACAAACCGGTCTCTCTTTATCATCTGTGGGGGTACTTCAGGAAACAAAGCCTCACACCATAGACTCCACAGTCTACCAAACTCTATCAGATATCCACATCCTGACCATCCTTCTGCTAAATTTTACACAACTCCTTCCACACATCATTCGGACTTCTTACACGGGCAAACTGTGCCAAAAATGCAGCTCTAGCTACACGGTACTCAGGATCCTGTTGATGGGCATTCCTGTGTGTAGTCACAAACATCTGTAGCCATGCTTTTGCATCATCCTGTAAGAAATAAGTCAAAATTTGAGAGAGGATCTCCGGGGTTGCCCTATTTTTCATCAAAGCTGTAAACTCCATCTTCTCCAGAAACGTGATTGCACTCTCCTGTGGCAATCCCCAATACTCTGGAAAATCTTGAGCCATCTCTTCAATCTTTCTTCACGTAAACCCTTGTTTTCTTTCACAAACCGAAGGAAATTTCTTCCTCTGTGGAGGCAACAAAAAGTGATGACACGGAAGCGGTATAGCTGTTTATGCCTTTATAGAGTGTCACACTTCCACACCCTGAACACCTGACCCAAGAGCATGTACAAAACTTTATTTCAATACAAGTCTTCGTCTTTACAGAGTTGAACATCCATTACATCCTCAAAACCATCTTCATCTAGAACCCACTCACATTCAGCCCACTCCCCTTCATCGATATGTACTATGACTGACCAGTACCCTTAATCACCTCCCTCAAAACAAGCAAGGTCAACTTCCCCAGCCCCAACATTAGAGATTCCATGCGCAACTTCAACATCTTTGGATTGAAGACCAAAAACACCATCGCTTGCCACCATCAACAATGATTGCACTGGAGAAGACGATGATCGCCAGAAGGTGCCAACTAAAGTTCATAGGCAGGCTGTATTGAGGAGGTAGGCTTTGTTGCACGCCCTTGCAAGACTGGAGTGAGAGTCAACAAGGAAATCTGTGCTCTCTCTCTCTCTCTCTTTCTCTATGGCTCTCTCACACTAGTGGCAGCAACACAAACAAAATAACACACACTGACAGCAGCGGCGTCAACCAAACAAACAACACACAAAAAATTCTCTGGCATTGCCAGCCTCAAAGAACCAGCTCTGCTCGCTGTTAACTGCGCCTCTCAACAACACAACAAACTCTGCACTCAGAGGCAGCAATACAGACAAGAAACACCTCTGTCCTCTGCAGCTACGATAGCAATACAAAAACAAACACCTCTGTCCTCTGCAACTACGATAGCAATACAAAAACAACACACACAAAAAACTTTGGTATCGCCAGCCTCAGAAAACCGGCAACAGCAAACAAAGCAACACCCAAAACAACTCTCCTCTGTGTTCACAGCTCACAGCACTTCCACTCATAGGAAAGACAGGTGCCGCCTTCGTTGCAACGCTCCTCCTCTCTGTTCTTGAAAAAAATTGCCGCCCATGGCCTGAATTGGCATTCCTCCCTTCTCGAATCTCCTTGCGCCATCTCTCTCCTGCCATGCATACACGTAGCCACATCACCCTTCTTTTATGCTTCCCTTTAATCTTGGACATTTTCACCCCTCATACACATATTATATTGGCACCCCCAACAACTAATTGCCCTCATGCACTTGCACATTTTCGAATACAATTTACAAGTGCCCACTTTATTTTTTTTGAGACACGCACATGTACATAGCAACTGAATGACTGACACCATCTCAAGCAGACCACGCTCTAGATTAGCCTGGTACTCCCACACCTTGGGCTCATCATTTCCCTTGCACATACACTTCCATCAAAGCCTAAAGTTTGATTGCTGCATACAACCACACATCCATGATGCCCACGCTAAGTCAATGGGTGCTCCCATGACTTTACCACAATACGGAACATCACTCATGTACACATGTACAAGTTGAGTTTGGGATTTTCAAAAATCTTCACACACCGTGTGGCCTATATCACTACAAATAGAGAGAAAACATGGCTGGAACAGGGCACTTTGGCCATGCTAAAATTTTAGAAACAAGCAACAATACCAAACCTAGACCCTATCTTCTGTAATTAACCAATTGTAGAAGTTGTATTTGCATACATTCCACTCTCCAAACCCTATTCCTTACCACATCTAATATCTGGTTCCACGTCTACTCCATACCACTACACACCACCACTCGTGAATTGTCACAATTCGTGAGTGTATGCCGGTAGGTACCGTCATGCACCGAGACATCCCAATGCATGTCGGGTGCTACATATAAGCATGCCGATAGCTACCGGCATGCATTGGAAGCTCCCAAATCATGCCGGGTGCTACCTAAGCAAACCAAAAGCTATCGGCATGCACCGAGACCTCCCAATGCATACCAGGTGCTACTTGAGCATGTTGATAGCTACCGGCATGCACTCAAAGGTCCCAATACATGCCGGGTGCTATCTAAGCATGCCAGTAGTTACTGGCATGCATTGGGAGCTCTTGGTGCATGCCATTAGCTCCTGGGTGCTATCTAAGCATGCCAGTAGTTACTGGCATGCATTGGGAGCTCCTGGTGCATGCCATTAGCTCCTGGGTGCTACTGACACTTACCGGTAGGTATTGGCATGCCATTAGCTCCTGGGTACTACTGACACTTACCGCCGGTAGCTATTGGCATGCATTCAAAGCTCCCAATGCATGCGGGGTCCTACCTAAGCATACCGGTACAACCTCAGCATGCTAGTAGATACCTAAGCATGTCGGGTGCTACCCAGCATGCCAGCAGAGCTACCAATGCATGATGGTAGCTTCTAATGCATGCTTAATAGTAAATAGAAACACATATCACTTAAGCATGCTGGCATAAACCGGGACCTCCCAATGCATGCTGGGTGCTTACCTAAGCACGTTGATAGCTACCGGCATTCACTTGAAGCTCGTAATGCATGCCGGGTGCTATACCTAAGTATGCCTATAGCTACTAGCATGCATTGGGAGCTCCCGGTGCATGCCATCAGCTCTCCCGGGTGTGCTAGTGACACTTACCGGTAGCTACCAGCATGCACTTGGAGCTCCCAATGCATGCACGGTCCTACCTAAGCATGCCGGTAGCTACCTAAGCATACCGGGTGGTGCTACCCAAGCATGTTAGTAGAGATGTCAATGCATGATGGTAGCTTCTAATGCATGCTTAATAATTAATAGCTTCTAATGCTTAATAGGTAATAGGAACACATATAACGTAAGCACGCCGGTAGCTACCTGCATGCATCGGGACCTCCGGGTGCTAGCACGCCGATAGCTACCGGCATGCACTAGAATCTCCCAATGGATGTCGGGTGCTACTTAAGCATGCTAAAAGCTATCAGTATGCACCGAAACCACCCAATGCATGCCGAGTGCTATCTAAGCACGTCCATAGCTATACGCATGCACTGGAAGCTTGTCGGGTGCTACCTTAGCATGCCGAAAGTTGTCGGCATGCACCAAGACCTCCCAATGCATACCGAGTGCTACCTAAGCACGCCGATAGCTAATGCACACTGGACGCTCCCAAGGATGCTACCTAAGCATGCCAAAAGCTATTGGCATGTACACCGAGACCTCCCAATGTATAACGCGGGCTACCTAAGCACGCCGATAGCTACTGGCATGCTCTCGAAGCTCCCAACGCATGCCGGGTGCTACCCAAGCATGCCAATAGTTACTGGCATGCATTGGGAGCTCCCGGTGCATGCCATTATCTCTCCCAGGTGCTACTGATGCTTGCCGGTAGCTACCAACATACACTCGGAGCTCCCAATGCATGCGGGATCCTACCTAAGCATGTTGGTACAACCTGACCATGCCAGCAGATACCTAAGCATGTCGGGTGCTACCCAAGCATGCCAGTAGAGCTGTCAATGCATGAAGGTAGCTCCCAATGCATGCTTAATAGTAAATAGAAACACATATAACTTAAGCATGCCCGTAGCTACCGGCATGCACCGAAACCTCCCAATGCATAAGGGGTGCTATCTAAGCACGCCGATAGCTACCGGAATGCATTGGACGCCCCCAATGCACGGATGCTACCTAAGCATTCTGAAAGCTATTGGCATGCACCGAGGCCTCCCAAATGCATAGCGGGTGCTACCTAAATATGTTGATAGCTACCGGCATGCACTAGAAGCTCCCAATGCATGTCGGGTGCTACCTAAGCATGCCAGTAGCTCTACTGGCCTGCATTTGGAGCTCCTGGTGCATGCCGTTAGCTCCCGGGTGCTACTAATGCTTGCCGGTAGCTACCGGCAGGCACTCGGAGCTCCCAATACATGCGGGGTCCTACCTAAGCATGCCAGTACAACTTGAGCATACCAGTAGATACCTAAGCATGTCGGGTGCTACCCAAGCATGCCATTAAAGCTGTCAATGCATGATGGTAGCTCGTAATGCATGCTTAATAGTAAATAGAAACACATATAACTCAAGCATATCGGTAGCTACTAGCATACTCATGGTGTTCTCAATGCATGTTGGGTGCTCCCAATGCATTTTGGGTGCTACTAAAGCATGCCCGTAGCAACTGTTGGCATGCACCGGGAGCTCCCAATGCATGTTAGGTGCTACCTAAGTAGCCGATAGCTACCAGCATGCACTGGGAGCTCCCGATGCATACCAAGTTCTATCTAAGCATGGTGGTAGCTGTATTGGCATTCATTGGGAGCTCTCGATGCATGGCAATAGCTCGCAGTGCATCCCAGTATCTCCCGCCGGTGCATGCACCTAGAGCTCCCAAATGCATGCCGGGAGAATTGGGAGTTCTCGATACTACCGGTGCATGCACCTAGAGCTCCCAAATGCATGCCCGGAGAACTGGGAACTCTCGGTGCATGCCGGTAGCTACTGGCATCATGCATTGGGAGCTGCCAGTGCATGCGAGTAGCTCCCGGCTACTACTGAAGATGTATAGTAGCTACCGGCATGCACCTCGCAATCCCAATGCATGCCTGGTGCTATCGGCATGCATTTGGAGCTCCTGGTGCAAGTCGGTATAGCTGTTTGGGGTTGGGTTGGGTTTATAGATAGTCCATGATATGCTCTACCATCTTGTTAACATGGGTCAATCATATATATCTTGATCTGCAAATGGCAGCTTTCCAAAATAGACATGTACACTATTGTGGACATCCATGTGGGCAGCTGCACCTTTCTTGATACAGTAGGGACCTGATTTCATCCAATACGGGAAGTGCTAGCATGAGCTTGAAGAGAATTTTGAGCCCGACATTTCAAGCTTTGAAGCATTGACTTTGGACATCATAGCTAGGAGATATAGTTTGATGAAAAATTGACCGTTCAGTGTTTGGACATTGCGGTGAGAGCTATTTCAATTCTCACACTAGCTATGGCTAGCTAGCACTGCAAGAGGACTTGACAAGATCAAGTAACTTGGGGTACCGGCTCCAAATACAACCACAAAACAATATCCCAACTGAAGTTCTTGGCATGCCTGTGCTATAACCCAGTGGTTTCCTCAGAATAGTGGTACTTGGAACAAACAACCCAAAACAGTCTAAAAAATGTCTTCACCTATTACAGAGTGGCCCAATACCGCTTCCACTTGTCCAAATCCAACCAAACTTGATAGGAGTAGTTCCCTATCTCTTTTTTACCTGCACAACAAGCCCCAATGCAAAATTTCCTCAGTAAGCCCTTCATCAGTTCACAAACATGTCTGTAGCTTTAGCAACTTCTGACACTTGGATCAGACACTAATTCCATTATTGCACCTTCTAAGTAGACCCAAAAGTGATGAAAACTAATAAGATTTGTCTATAGGCATGCCTTACACCCTCACATCAAGTTTCATGTGAATCACCCCAGGGGAAGGCCCCCAAAAGTCAATAACATCCACTGGGCCTTATGCAGTTCAAAACTGCAGTAGTGGCCAACTAGGCAATTTTCACCCTTGCAAACACCTGCCTCCTGATGTCAAAATCTTATGAGATCTGGTATGCTTCAAGAACAGTATATGGAAATAATCCACACCAAACCGCGTGGCCTATATCACTTCCAGTAGAGAGAAAACAGGGCTAGAACAGGGTACTTTGGCCATGCTAAAATTTTGAAAACAAGCAACAATACCAAACCTAGACCCTATCTTTTGTACTTAACCAATTGTAGAAGTTGTATTTGCATAGATTCTATTCTCCACACCCTGTTCCTTACTACATCTCACCTCTGGTTCCACTTCTGCTCAATACCACTACTCCACACAACCCACTGGTGAATTGTCACAACTCACAAGAGAACACCAAGTAGAGAAAGGGAGAAACGAATTGAATTCAAATCCTAAACTCAATCTTACACACCCCTGAGATTCTAGGAAGATGGATACAACACCAGTTGTCAACAAGTCCCACTCTTCATAGACCACACTTCAAAGACAACGCTTCACAGACAATACATATCCAACACTGTCAAATACACCTTTAGACACATGAATCCACCTTTGTCTCCTTGGTTTATCAAGAGCTGTATTCAACCTGTACATTTGACTCTCTTTGCATAAGATTGTTTAATATTCAGGTAAGCACACAACCAAATTGTACTAGAGACCAGAAATCTCAAACACAACCCAAAGATGCATGAAACAGGCTGCTGTCCAGATTTACAGCAATAAATTTCAGAATTGAGCAAAAATAAGATGCAAGTATATTGATCATAACAAGTGAATATCTGTAGAGAAAACCTAATTCCACACTCAGGCTACAAATTTGTTGGAACAAGAGACCAAGCTAACTAGTGCAGAAAGGAAAGATAGCAAACATAATGAAATGGAAATGAAAGCAATGAACAAGTACTTACATGTAGACCAAGAAAGGAAAGATGGCAAACATAATGAAATGGAAATGAAAGCAATGAACAAGTACTTACATGTAGACCAAGATAGCTTGATTTGATTGATGTAACACACAAAGTACATCACTCTTATAGAGTAAACACTCACACTCAAGTACCATATGCTTATGGGATAACTCCCAAAGTGACACGTGTGGCACTCTCTCACACAAAGACTCATAAACTAGTTCCTAGTACACACTAGAACACACTCTTTGACTATGATTTCTCCAACATCCCTCCTCAGAGCAAAGAGTGTGAGACCCAATACGCAAGGAGTAAACCGATCCCCCCTCCACCGCAATACTGGGTGTCAATACATCATATCAAAGAAAAAAACCAATACACATTTTTGGGGGACAACCCAAGGCAAAGGACCCTTATTGACCATCACACATCACACTATTTATTTCATCCATTTTATGCATAATGCAAGGGCAGAGCACCCATACACACATAGAAGAAATCAGAAACAATAATCTTTGTTATCCTCATCGAGGGTGACATGGGCACAAAGTGCATGATCTTCGGGAAGCTCGTCTGGTGGTTCATCAGCAACAAGATTAGCATGGTGTTGTTCTTGTTCTTTCTCCTTCTTCTTGAAGCAATTGGCTTCAATATTACCTTTCCGCTTATAGTATCTGCAGATGATGTTCTTGTTAGCTTTCCATCTGCTAGCGGAGATAAGCGCCTCTTTAGTGCTTGAGGTCAAGGATGTAGAAGTGGTTTCCTTGTTCCAGTAGTCTTTCTCAATGAGAAGAGCAACCAAGTCATCATATGTAGTAGTGGCCAGGCGTAAGACTTCAATGGTCTACTCAAAGCGAGAAATGCTTTGCATGCTTTTGATTAGTACTGCCATCTTGTCCTCATCATCTAGAGAACACTTCAAACTTGATAATTTTTGAACAAGAGAATTAAATTTGGAGAGATGATCACTTAGGTCTTCATTGTCTTGCATTTTCAGCTCATAAAACTTCAATTTTAGAAAAACTTTGGAATTAGTGACCTTGTTACCAAAGATGCTCTCTCCAATTGGTGCCAGATCTCCTTAGTCGTCGATGTAAAGTCGACGTGATGAATGAGAGTGTCCTCCAAGCAAAGACCAATGAGGGAAATGGCTTTTGCATTTTGCTGCTTCCAAATTTTTCTTTGTGGTGGCTGATCAAGTGCATCAATTGTGTCGTTCTCAACAACTTTCCAAACTCCTTCACACATAAGTAGCAGCTGCATCTTGGTTTTCCATGTGGGAAAGCTTTCCCCCTTGAACTTATCCATGAACAATGTACTAGAAGATAGCGAAGTCATGACTCAAATCTGAACTGAAACTTTCTGTTTTTGCAATGGAATTTATCTTCATGTGAAAGCACCCCTATCTGTGGTGAAGTGTGAAGCCAAGAAATAAAGGTTGTGAAACTTATCCCAAACAAATGGCTGAGCTATGCCTCAACACTTTCTCGACCAGCAAACCTTTGATGCTCCTGCAACACAGGCACCGCAGCAACAGTCGTGCTAGTTGGCAACACCGCCATGTTCTCCTCGCTGCATCACACAATGCAACACAAGAAATAACACATAGCCACAAGGCTAGGTTGAAGAGGGATGGCTGGGTGGTGGCAAAATTACCTGCATCTCCTGAGCAGAGCGGGCTTTGCGTTCAGTAGAGATGATGCGCTTTACCTATGCTCAGTAGCAACGTTCAGCAGAAGCTGCGCTTCACCTACGCTCAACAACAGCGTTCAGTTCTTCTGCAGATCTTTTCTTCGACAACTGGCTATGGCGATGATGCTCATGTGGCAACAAGCAGCGTTCAACAGAAGCTAGCTGATCTGTGGTTGCCAAGAAGTTAGGAGACACGATGGATGAGGATGAAGCGATGGATGTAGAGCCAAAGAAGAGGCTGGTGGTGGCGAAGAGAGTTAGCTCGTAGATGGACAACCAAAGGAGGAAGACCAACTTCCATTTGTGAGTCGGCCTTCACCCCCAAGGGTTGCCTATGGAGAAGCATGGCTCTGATACCATGTTGGAACAGGAGACCAAGCTAACTCTAGGTGCAGAAAGGAAAGATGGCAAACATAATGAAATGGAAATGAAAGCAATGAACAAGTACTTACATGTAGACCAAGAAAGTTTGATTTGATTGATGTAACACACAAGAAAGTACATCACTCTTATATAGTGAACACTCACACTCAAGTACCATATGCTTATGGGATAACTCCCAAAGTGACACATGGCACTCTCTCACACAAAGACTCATAAACTAGTTCCTAGTACACACTAGAACACACTCTTTGACTATGATTTCTCCAACAAAATCTCTTCTCTTGTAGTGTCTTATCGTAGCACATTACTTTCTAGGTTGTTTGGACATTTCGGTGAGAGCTATTTCAATTCTCACACTAGCCACAGCTAGCTAACACTGCAAGAGGGCTTGATAAGATCAAGTAACTTGGGGCACCAGATCCAAATACAACTACAAAACACTATCCCAACAACTAAAGTTCTTGGCTTGCCTCTGCTATAACCCAGTGGTTTCCTCAGAATAGTAGCTACTTGGAACAAACAACCCAAAACAGTCCAAAAACTGTTTTCACCTACTATACAGAGTGGCCCAATACCACTTTCACTTGCCCAAATCCAACCAAACTTGATAAAAGTAGTTCCCTACTTTTGTTTATCTTCACAATAAGTCCCACCTCAAAATTCCCTCAGTAAGCCCTTCATCAGTTCACAAACATGTCCGCAGCTTTAGCAACTTCTAACACTTGGTCCATACACTAATTCCACTTGTGCACATTCTCAGTAGATCCAAAGTGATGAAAACTATTCAGATCCGTCCATAGGCCGGTCTCAGACCCTCATATCAAGTTTCATGTGAATCACCCTGGGGAAAGGCCTCCAAAAGACAATAAGATCCACTGGGCCTTATGCAGTTCAAAACTGCAGTAGTGGCCAACTAGGAAACTTTCACCCCTGCAAACACTTGCCTCTTGGTGTCAAAATATTATGAGACTTAGTATGATTCAAGTACAATATATGGAAATACTCCACACCAAAATGTGTGGCCTATATCACTTCCAGTAGAGAGAAAATAGGGCTAGAACAGGGCACATTGGCCATGCTGAAATTTTCGAAACAAGCAACAATACCAAATCTAGACCCTATCCTCTGTATTTAACCAACTGCAGAAGTTGTATTTGCATAGATTTCACTCTCCAGACCTTGTTCCTTACTACATCTCACCTCTGGTTCCACTTTTGCTCCATACCAATACTCCACACAACCACTGCTCAATTGTCACAACTCACAAGAAGACACCAAGTAGAGAAAGGGAAAAGAGAGTTGAATTCAAATCCTAAACTCAATCTTATACACCCCTGAGATTCTAGGAAGATGGGCACAACACCAATTGTCAACAAATCCCACTCTTCACAGACAATTCTTCACAAACAATACATATCCAACACTGTCAAATACACCTTTAGACACACGACTCCACCTGTCCCCTTGGTTTATCAAGAGCTGTATTCAGCCTACAGATTTGACTCTTTTTGCATAAGATTATTTAATATTCATGTAAGCACACAACCAAATTGTACCAGAGACCAAAAACCTCAAACGCAACCCAAAGATGCATGAAATAGGTTGTTGTCCGCAATGAAATGATAGCTCAAGTGGTGAAGGTGTTTGCCTAGGACGACCAAGAGGTCATGGGTTCAAAACCCCCCTTGGTGCTTCTTTGGTAGCATTGCCTCTAAGGGTGGATAAATAAGCGCCTACGGGTAGCTGTCTACAGATGGTGAAATTTAGTAACTATGGGAGGATCTTGTGCCAAAGGCTAGTTGAAATAAAAGAATTTAAAAAAAAGGAAAAAAAAGAAATAGGCTGCGGTCCAGCTTTGCAGCAATAAAATTTCAGAATTCAACAATAAGAAGATGCAAGTATATTGATCATAACAAGTGAATGCCAAGAAAACCTAAATCCACACTAAATGCAACAAGAAGGCTGCAAATGTCTTCTCTCTAGCACTCTGCATGTAGTTGTATAGCTCTCCTTCATCAAAATAGAACTCCTGGAGTTCTCTTATGCAAGCTGCCCAAAATAGTCCACCTTTTTAAAATTGTGGTAGCCTTTTCCAAATTAAAACATCTAGGCTTAAACATGACGTGGAAACTGATTAGGAAAGAAAATGGTATGCAAATGGGATGCGACCTAATAAGCTCTATTGGGACATCTCATCAATACATCTCAAGCCAGTTGGCTTACGTTTTGAGTCCTATATTGCAACATATGGACATACCTGGCTTGGCTTCAAAGTAATCCACAAATCACTGCAGCCGTTCAACAGCCCATCAGACATGCTCGAAAAGGGGTGGAGCCTTGTACCCACATGGCATACGATGAGTTTAGAGTGTCAACCATGCCGTTTAGTGTTGGTACATTCTGGTGAGAGCTATTTCAATTCTCACACTAGCTACACCTAGCTAGCACTACAAGAGGGCTTGATAAGATCATGTAACTTGGGGCACCAGCTTCAAATACAACCACAAAACACTATCCCAACTGAAGTTCTTGTCTTTCCTTTGCTATAACCCAATGGTTTCCTCAGAATAGTAGCTACTTTGGAACAAACAACCCAAAACATTCCAAAAATTGTCTTCACCTACAAAGTGGTCCAATACCACTTACACTTGTCCAAATTCAACCAAACTTGATAGGAGTAGTTCCCTACTTCTTGTTTACCTGCACAATAATACCCAACTTAAAATTCCTTTAATAAGCCCTTCATCAATTCACAAACATGTCCGCAGCTTTAGCAACTTATGACACGTAGACCGGACACTAATTCCATTGTTGCACCTTCTCAATAGACCCAAAAGTGATGAAAACTATTCAAATATGTCCATAGGCATGTCTAACACTCTCACATCAAGTTTTATGTCAATCACCCCAGGGGAAGACCTCCAAAAGTCAAAACCGCATTAGTGTCCAAATAGGCAATTTTCACCCCTGCAAACACTTGCCTCCTGATGTCAAAATCTTATGAGACCTGGTAAGATTCAAGAATAGTATATGGACATACTCGACACCAAACCCTGTGGCCTATATCACTTCTAGTAGAGAGAAAACAGGGATGGAACAGGGCACTTTGGTTCCACTTCTGCTCCATACCACTACTCCACAGAATTTTCACAACTCATAAGAAGACACAAAGTAGAGAAAGGGAAAAAAGAGTTGACTTCAAATCCTAAACTCAATCTTATACACCCCTGAGATTCTAGGAAGATGGGCACAACACTAGTTATCAACAAATCCCACTCTTCAGAGACCACACTTCAAAGAAAATTCTTCACGGACAATACATATCCAACACTGCCAAATACACCATTAGACACATGAATTCACCTCTATCCCCTTGGTTTATCAAGAGCTATATTCAGCCTGCAGATTTGACTCTTTTTTCATATGAATGTTTAATGGTAAGCACACAACCAAATTGTACCAGAGACCAGAAACCTCAAACACAACCCAAAGATGCATGAAAAAGGCTGCTTTCCAGATTTGTAGCAATAAAATTTCAGAATTCAACAATAAGAATATGCAAGTATATTGATCATAAGAAGTGAAAATCTGTAGAGAAAACTTAATTCCACACTCAATACAGAGAAAGAAGGCTGCAAATCTCTTCTCTGGCACTCTGTATGTAGTTGTGTAGCTCTCCCTCAACAAAATAGAACTCGTGGAGTTCTCTTCATGCAAGCTGCCCAAAATAGTCCACCTTTTTAAAATTGGGGTAGCCTTTTCCAATTTTAGCTACATGTGGCCCTATGGTTCTAAACATTATTAAAAATCTTCTAAATGTATTCCTAAGGCTGGATACATATGCATGCTATAATTTTTTCTAAAATGGAAGAACATCTAGGCTTAAACATGACATGGGCACTAATTAGGAAACCAAATGGGATCCAAATGGGATGCGACCTAATGAGCTTTATTGGGACATCTCATCCATACATCTCAAGCCAGTTGGCTTGCATTTTGAGTCCTATATTGCAACATATGGGCATACTTGGCTTGACTTCAAAGTGACCCACAAATCACTGTAGCCATTCATCGGCACATCAGACATGCTCGGAGGTGGAGCCTTGTACCCACATGGCATATGATGAGTTTCGAGTTTCAACTAGGCCATTCAGTGTTTGGACATTCTGGTCAGAGCTGTTTCAATTCTCAAACCAGCTACATATAGCTAGCACTGCAAGAGAGCTTGATAAGATCAGGTAACTTGGGGCACTAGCTCCAAATACAACCACAAAACACTATCTCAACTGAATTTCATGGCTTTTTTCTGCTATAACCTAGTGGTTTCCTCATAATAGTGGCTACTTGGAACAAACAACCCAAAATAGTCCAAAAACTGTATTCACCTACTATAGAGTGGCCAAATACCACTTCCACTTGTCCAAATCCAACCAAACTTGGTAGGAGTAGTTCCCTACTCCTGTTTACCTTCACAACAAGTGTCACCTCAAAATTCCTTCAATAATCCCTTCATCAATTCAAAAACATATCCACAGCTTAAGCAACTTCTGATACTTGGTCCAAACGCTAATTCCACTCTTGCACATTCTCATTAGACCCAAAGTGATGAAAACTATTCATATCTGTCCATAGGCATGTCTTAGACCCTCGCATCAAGTTTCATGTGAATCACCCCAAGGGAAGGCCTCCAAAAGACAATAAGATCCACTGAGCCTTATGCAGTTCAAAACTGCAGTAGTGGCCAACTAGGAAACTTTCACCCCTGCAAACACGTGCCTCTTGATGTCAAAATATTATGAGACTTGGTATGATTGAAGAAAAATATATGGACATACTCCACACCAAAATGTGTGGCCTACATCACTTCCAGTAGAGAGAAAATAGGGCTGGAACAGGGCACATTGGCCATGCTGAAATTCTGGAAACAAGCAACAATACCAAACCTAGGTGTAGAAGTTTTATTTGCATAGATTTCACTCTCTAGACCCTGTTCCTTACTACATCTCACCTCGGGTTCCACTTCTGCTCCATACCACTACTCCGCACAACCACTGCTGAATTGTCACAACTCACAAGAAGACACCCAGTAGAGAAAGGGAAAAGAGAGTTGAATTCAAATCCTTATACACACCTGGGATTCTAGGAAGATGGGAACAACACCATTTGTCAAAAAATCCCACTCTTCACAGACCACACTTCATAGACAATACATGTCCAACACTGTCAAATACACCTTTAGACACATGAATCCACCTCTATCCCCTTGGTTTATCAAGAGCTGTATTCAGCCTGCAGATTTGACTCTTTTTGCATAAGATTGTTTAATATTCAGTAAGCAGACAACCAGATTGTACCAAAGACCAGAAACCTCAAACACAACCCAAAGATACATGAAACAAGCTGTTATCCAGATCTGCAACAAAAAAATTTTAGAATTCAACAACAATAAGAAGATGCAAGTATATTGATCATAACAAGTGAAAATCTGTACAGAAAACCTAATTCCACACTCAGTAAGACAAGAAGGCTGCAAATGTCTTCTCTCTGGCACTCTGCATGTAGTTGTACAGCTCTCCCTCATCAAAATAGAAATCGTGGAGTTCTCTTCATGCAAGCTGCCCAAAACAGTCCACCTTTTTGAATTTGGGGTAGCCTTTTCCATTTTTAGCGGCATGTGGCCCCTTGTATGGTTCTACAAATTATAAAACGTATTTCTAAGGCTGGATACATATGCATGCTATTATTTTTTCTAAAATGGAAGAAAATCTAGGCTTAAACATGGCGTGGAGCACTGGCCCCAACCTCTCTCGGCTAGAAAGGTTTTCTGTCGATGAGTGGGCTTGCAGCCATGGAGGCATTGTTGGTGTTCTAGCAGGCACTACATTTTCAGATCATTCCCTAGTTATTCTATCCCTAGAGGACCCATGGAGGCATGACATGCATGCAAGCTCCAAGATTCCAGATAGCCTCATTCAAGACCCCAAGATCTGTAGCCGGATCGAGCAGCCGGATCGAGCAATATGGGCAAGACTGGACTTTTCCTAAGGCTCTGAAGCATGCACTTTGGATGATGGCCTTGGGGAGATCAATATTTTCGTACAGGAGGCAGCCCAAAGTAGATTGGAGGGATTTTGGGAGTAGGAGAGAAGTCTAAGGAGGGGCCTAGCCTCTTTACAGTGTCTTCAGGAGAGTTCCCAAGATAGCCCATGGATTTAGAGTCAGATTGTTGTTGCCCGCACGGAGATTCAGTCCATTGAGGAGAGGAGGATGGAGTATAGTTACCATGCCAGCTTCATTCTAGACTCAAGCCGGTGACAGAGTTAATGGAGACTTCTTTGAGATAGCTAGCCCACATAGGAGGAGAGACGGTATTCGCAGGCTGTGTGGCCAGGATGGAGCTATTGTTTCTGATCCCCCGCATGTGAGAGCTATCGCCACGGATTTCTTCCGATCTCTTCTCATTGGTGTCCCATTATTCCCCCAGGTGATGGATGCATGCGAGAGAGTCTGAAGGCACATGAGAGAGGTGGTTCCCCCCTCCCTTTGGTCTTTTTTATTGACCCCTTTCACTTCAGAGGAGCTGGCGGAGGCGGTGAAGGCATTACCTAGGGGCAAATGCTTGAGGGCAAATGGGCTTCTTGTTTCTTTCTTTCTTTGCCATTGGGACCTCATGGAAGGTGGCTTTCGTGCTACCTTCAATGAGATTATGCTCACAGGTGTCATGCCAGAGAGGCTCACTAAGGGCTTGATACATTTGATTCCCAAGGAGGGTGGTGATAGATTGGAGATCTGGTAGTGGAGACCCATCACCCTTCTAGGGATGGCCTATAAGATTTTGGCCAAGGCCATCAGCAAGAAACTTCAGCCTTCTCTCCCAGAATTGATCCACGACATTCAGATTGGTTTTGTTCAGGATCGAAGCATTCTGGACAACATCTTTACCTTTTGGGAGGCAACAACTTCAGCCAAGATGCGGTAGCAGGACCTCATTGTGCTACTCCTAGACTTTGAGAAAGCTTCTGACAGAGTGGATTGGAGATTTTTGGAGGGCCCTATGAGCTGGATGGGATTCCCCATGGAGTGAATTTATGGAGTCTCATGACTTTATTCAGCATCTCATAGCCAGGTTCTCATTCAGGGAACCCGAGGCGACAGATTTCCCCTTTCCTGCTCGGTTCGACAGGACTGTCCTCTGGAACCCTTGCCTCTTTCTATTTGTTGCCGAGGCCATGAGTAGTTTTCTCTCCGCCCAGAAGACTGGACTTCAGGGATTGTGCCTTCCCCTCCGCACGCAAGAGGAGCTACTAGACTCAGAGCTTGCAGACGACACAACAACCTACCTTGCTGGAGATGTTGGGAATCTCTAGAGATTCGTGGAGGCAATAAAGATTTTCTGTCGTGCATCAAGAGCGCAGATCAACTGGTACAAGTCGTGTGATTTTTGGGTAGGCTTAGCATCCACCCCAACTTGGCGACCAGTTGAGGCTTTCCAATGGATCCTGAGAGGCACTCCAGTCCGATACCTCAATTGCCAAGTTGGCATTGATATCTCTCCCAAGCAGCAGCTCGCTCCACTTCTTCTGAGTGTTTGGAAGAAGATTTTATACTAGAGCTCGGTGCGGCTATCCCTAGCGGGCAGAGTGGTGGTGGCGAGCCAGGTATACTGCTTGCCACAATGCTAGGCCTTTTCTCGGGCATGTAATGGCCAAGTAGAGCGTCTGATCCAGAACTTCTTGTGGGCTGGAAGTGATGGGAGGCCAGCCAAGGCCAAGGTGGCATGGAGAGTGATCATTCAGCCATGTAGCAGAGGGGGGATTGGCCTCATTGATCCAACTATATAGAGTCGTGCCCTGTTGGGCAAGTTGATTGTCAAAGGACTCCTACCAGGTGGTGAGCCTTGGCAGGATTTCCTCTTGGCCCAGATTTCAGCCCACACTCCGAGCCTATGGTCGCAGAGTACCAGATGGATCTTCATAGAGATGCGAGCCCGTGATTTTAGTGTTGCCTTTGAGGACATATTCACAGCCAGTCTACTTCGTGCTTGTTTGGTATCATCTCAGGCTAGCCCTCAGACAGATTGTTCCAGTACCCTCAAAAAAGCAACTTCAGCAGCCTTTGATCTGGAACCCCCTGATCCGTTTACCCAGTGGCCACATGCTAGGGGCTCGATCGCATTTATTCTGGGGCACCTTGAGCATGGGACCAGCCAAGTCTCTCAAAGATTGGATTGCACATAGGCAGTTACCTGAGGTGGAGCAAGAGAGAGGTCTGACAAGGATCTGGGGTAGAGATCGACACCGACTCAGCTATTCATTAGGAGTGGCTGACTCCTATTCCACACCTGTTGTGCCTGGTGGTGCAATAGCAGCAAAAGGGTCAGTGATGGCAGTTGGCGGATAGTCAACCCACAACGCACAACATGAGTACCACCTCGGTGGTGTCACACCTGTAGAGACGACGGACTGTAACCACCTTGGAGTCGTTGCCAAGATCAAGAAGGCTCAACTTAAAAGAGTGATCAACTACTGCAGAAAGGAGAGAGATGGATGACGAGAGTGTGTTGACGTGTGCGTGTGTAGACTCATGGTTTGTGTACTACAGTGTAGCCTTGTAATGTGTCAGAGTCTTACAAATGTCTTCTGTCTCGATTTGTAATGCTTCTGGAATGGAACAAAAGGCACACTTGTTATTACTCTTTCTTTTCATGTCAATTGTTACTCTGTCATGAATGATTATGTTGTAGTTCTACTTGTGTGTATATACTAAGTGAGAGCTAAGTGAGGAAGGGAGTGATGCATATTCACTGCACTCAAGCCTGCCCACGAGAGAGAAGTCCGGAGCATTCCCCACAACCACTTTAGAATTGGTATTTGAACCCTAAACCTATGGCGGGAGTCTTCATGTCTCCCACGACATTGCTTGACTAGTCTACCACACCAGATTGTTGTCTTGCCATTCCTCTAATAGGGAAATTAGTGAGAAACACCTAGCGATCCTGCTAGGAACTCACAACAAACCTCTCGGTATCGTAATTTGCACCATTAGGCAAGGGTAAGAGGGCTTTGAAGCAGACACACGGTGAAATCACAGTATGGAGGAAACCTTCTGGAAAACTCAACATGAAGAGCTACTCATCACACAACCCAGCCACATTCACTTCACATCATCAAGAAGACAATGTGGAAATATCCACTAACCCGCGCGAGAAAGAGGAAGCTTCAAAACTTAGATACAATTCGGACTAAGAAAAGGAGTGCCAAGAAAGAGAGGCAACACACACTCCTGGTTTAGAAAACCCAGGAAGGGAGGAGCAACCTAACCAACAAGAATAACCACAACCAAGTTTGGAAAACCCAGGAAGGGAGGAGCAACCAAACCAACAAGAACAATCACAAGTAAACCCCCGGAGAAGGTTCAAGGGAGCCATGGCATCACTAGCCAAAAATTTCTCGGTGTTTTCAGGTGATAAAGGGGAAGATGCAGACCTGCATGTGAGGAGGTTTGAGAAATACTAGAAAGTGGCTAGACCTCAAGATTTAGAAGAGCCAGGGTTGAGCGAAATTCGCAGAGATGCCTTCATGAATACCTTTAACGACAAAGCAACAGAGTGGGTGTCAAGATATTAGAAGAACAACCACTTCTAGACCTATGAAGTAGTCATGATTGCCTTTCTGGGAAGATTTCGCAACTCAACTCTGTGATCAAATGAGAGAGCTGTGCATGTGGAGGGGAAGAAGCCAATAAAAATATCAAAAAACACAGTGCACCATGCGTTGGGTTTGCCCATTGATGGCGCTCTAGATACCAGCATGAAGCCAAGGGTAGATAAAGAGATCCCTAAGACAGGTAACATGCACCAGGTGAAAGACGTAGCAGACGAAACCTGGCGGGAGTAGTTTGTCTTTTTCTTTGCAGAACATCATGTTCATGGGAAAGCTGGAGGACATGTCCAACAAAAATTACAGATTGCTCAGAGCAGCGGAAGCGGAAGAAAAGATAAACTGGGCGGCAATCTACAAGGAGAATCTAGCTAAGAGGGAAACCACCTGGGCAAAGGAGAAGCAACCCACCGTGGTTCATGTGCACTTCAGGACAATTGCTCAAGCAGCAAGATCTGTAGACCAGCGGCGGACAGGAGATGTCTCAAACAAGCAAAAATACAAGGAAGCCGCAGGATCTTCGAAAGCATCCTGTGTAACATTTAGCTGGTTTTGGGACGATGAGGAGGATTGGCCCAGAAAGCAAGTAAAAAGAGGAAAAACAGAGTTGATGAAGAACTGCTGCCTAATCCGAAAGAGGTTAAGAAACAGAAGGCTGAAAAAGAAGAAAGGAAAAAATAACTAGAGGAGAAGAAGAAACAGGAAGCTACTACCGAAGCTAAAAGAAAGAAAAAAGCTGAAGAAGTAGAGAAAAGAAAAGAGAAAAAAGAAAGGAAAAGGAAGGAGGAAGTAGAGAAGAAGAAGAAGGAAGGGGAACAATAGAAAAAGAAGGAAGAAGCAACCCAAAAAGGGAAAATGCCTGCCAGGACAGAGTTCATTATACCTTCAGAACTACAACCGTGGGTAACAGCACTGGCACAGAAGGCACAAGAAGGGTGAAGTCACCACCCAGGACAAATTACCTGGAAATTTGAAAGCAGAACTCCCCAACTAGCAACTTCACAGGGACAAGGGGCTACTAACCATGGCCTAGAAGATCCTCTCACATACTCTCTATACAGTAGAGGAATATGAAACAAAGGCCCGGAGTACCATCACACAGCTCAGTGCACTTAACCAGAAGTAGCATGGTATGCTAATGAGTGCCACAAACAAGACCAAGGAGCTAGAGCTCACGTCACAATCAATGGCGCAACAAAATGAGGAGCTGTAGAAGAAGATAGCCATGGCGGAAACGTCACTCTGGTAGGAAGGCTACGAGCGAAGTTGGAATAGGCTAGGAAGCCGGCCAAAGTCTAGGCTGACACAATTCAAGGTCTGAAGAACGAGGTGCTAGACAGTGCGATAGCATTGGCTTTAGCTCAGTCAGAGGCACAAGCCCTAAAGAACCTGGAAGAAGAAGAAGTTATGTGTCTTTCGCTGGATGCCAAAGCAACAGTAATTAGAACAGCAAAGACCAGATTAAGCAGAGTATGGGATCAAGCGCTGCAAGCTCTGGTAGAGATCCAGGAACAAATGTCTTGCAAGCCCCAACAAGTCATCCGTAACCTAGAGGATAACAATAATAATGATGAGGAGCAACAATAAACACACCAACAGCATCATCAACAACAACAGCAATAGCTAGCAGGCCATGAATCCCCCAAAATCGGTACCTCTGGAAAGGAGAAACAAGCAGAAGGTGAAGATCAGAGTCTAATACAGGCACTAAAGTTCACCACTTGGAAGGCAGAACATTGGGATAAGGAAGAAAAGAAGTTGGTGGAAAGGAAAAAGTTATTGCCAACAGAAGTTGCAAGAGGCCATGCCCACAAAAGAGTGTGCAGATATATTAAGAGATGCACTTCAAGAAAGGGTCAAGGCAAGAGACCAAGGAGAGGAATACAAGCATAAGTTGGAAAGAAGCACAAAATTTGAAATGGATGCCATCAAGGAGTTGAATGCACTAGAACTCGAATGGCAACAGTGCATGGAAAATGAAAACTAACTTCAAAAGGAAGGACCCGGAGATTGGGAAAGTTACAGAGCTTCCCTTGAGGTGCAAATAGAAGAAGCACGGCAAGTAGCCGCAAAACAGATCCAAAAAACAAGGTTACAATGGAAATTACAGTTGAAGGAAGCAAAGGAGAAAATTTCTAGACTCCAAGAAAAGAATGCAAAAGTAAGAGAAGATGCGGAGCTGAGCACTGAAAACTCACAGATGTTGTCACCCAGTGTGCCCAGAAAGGAAAGAGGTGAACTGTTGGTTGAGGTCTGAAAGCTACAAGATGTCAACCAAGGTTAAATCAAAGAAAATGACTGCCTGAAAGACCAACTGGTCAACAGTTTCTCAGCTCCATGGGCCAGCATAGACAACCCATTCTTTGAGGCATGTCATGTAATGTTTTCTGAATTGCTGAAGGCGGATATAGAGTTACCACAGTACTTTAAAAATGCAGAAAGAATAAAGTCTATACTTACCCAGAAACCTCTTCCCCTAGAGCACTTGTGCACCCAATTTTTATTCTCACAGACACCCGCGAGGGAAAGAGAATGCTTTTACACTGAGAATGCAACCACCCACAAGTATCAATCAAAACATGGGAATGGAGCACCGGAGAAGCAATATCGGAAAGAGCAAAAAGACCTTCTTCAGATAATCCGGGAGAGTATGAGGAGGCCGCCCAGGTTGAGTGGAGACCAATACCAATGGCAGAAAAGAAGATTTTGGGGCAAACTCCACTTGGACCAGTGGTGAGAACTTTTGACAAAATGAAAAAGATTCAAAAAAGTGCCACCTTCTCTGACAAAATTTACATTTCGGATCACACTCTCCCAGAGATGTTCTTCAAGTTTAAGCAAAAATTTATCAAGGGAACTAGTCCGGAAGAAGAAGCTCTATCACCGGGTGTGCCAGGTGTTGCGCCTGGCGGTGCAATAGCAGCGGAAGGGCTAGTGGCAGTTGGCGGAGCAGTCAACCCACAATGCACAACGTGAGCACCACCTTGGTGTCACACGTGTAGAGGCAGCGGACTGTAACCACCTTGGAGCCGTTGCCAAGATCAAGAAGGAACAACGTAAAAGAGTGATCAATTACTGCAAAAAGGAGAGTGATCAACTACTGCAGAAAGGAGAGAGATGGATGAGGAGAGTGTGTTGGCATGTGCGTGTGTAGACTCATGGTCTGTGTACTACAGTGTAGCCTTGTAAGCTGCAATGTTAATTGATTGTCATGTCATGGAGCTTGTAATGTGTCAAAGTCTTACAAATGTCTTCTATCTCACTTTGTAATACTTCTGGAATGGAACAAAGGCACACTTGTATTACTATTCCTTTTTGTGTCAATTGTTACTCTTTAGTGAATGATTATGTTGTAGTTATGCTCATGTGTACATGCTGAGAGCTGAGTGAGGAAAGGAGTGATGCATATTCACTGCACTCAAGCCAGCCCACGAGAGAGAAGTCCGAAGCATTCCCCGCAACCACTTTAGAGTTGGTGTTTGAACCCTGAACCTCCGGTGGGAGTCTTCATGTCTCCCATGGCATTGCCTGACTAGTCTGCCACACCAGACTCTTGTCTTGCCATTCTGCTAATAGGGAAATTAGCAAGAAACAACACGCGACCCCCCCCGGTGTGGCTAGGCATGTTCACCAGACATGATATTCTCATGGCAGTCCATGGAGCAAATGAGGACAGTGGTCTGGTCACTTTTTCTATTGGATCCCATGGCAGACTAGAGAGATCAGAGCACCCCTTGGAGGATTTCAGAGGCTGCACCTTGTAGAGGTGAGGGTGATTGGTTTTCGGGCACGGGCATGGCACATAGATCCAGCACCGGCCAAGGTGGCCAGGGAGAGACTTTGGCGGCTATGGATTTGGGAGTACCGACCTCTCACGCGGTTGCAATGGGACCTTCGAGTGTGGACTTGGCATGATCCCACAGATTGGTTGGAGACTCTAGATGCCCCTTTCTTTGAATATACAGTGCGGCTTGTTCACACGATCCAGATGCCTGAGATAGATAGCACACCGATAGCAGCAACACACTCGCAATCTCAGGGCCTATCACAGCGCTTTCTTTCAGATTTCTGGAAGAGGCTTTGGGACAGCTTTCAGCCGAGGAAGATCACTGTCTTTCTTTGGCTAACGGCACACAGAAGTTTGGCGGCGGTTGGAATTTGTGGAGCTGGCAATCGGAGGTCGGTCAGCGACCACCCCGAGGAGTCTCATCAACATTGCCTTTGGGATTGCCGAAGGCTCAACAAATTTGGCAGCGGATTCTCCGCATCTTCGCTCGACAGGACATCGACCCAGATCATCACTTGGGGTAGTGTTGCTTGGGCCACCGAGGCTAGAGTGGTCAGGATCTACAAGGAGGATAGGGGAGGACTAGCCCTTTAGGTCTCCCACCATCGTATTGCAACAGTACCAGTCACACTCCCACCCGCAGGTGCTTGGCGACCACGCTCATGCCAGCAATGGGAGATTTGCAGTAGCATAGCAACCTAGCACATTCGGCATGCTAGATGTAGCGAGGCCATCGAGGGTACCCACACTCCGGCTGAGATCATCAAGATCATATGGCTCGATATCATTCACACCCTCCGCGGTCAATGGGGGAAGCTGCAGGGAGGTTCTGACTGCATGCAGAAGCGCGGCGAGAAAAGATAGAGGCGGTGACCCCATTTGGCATTACAGACCACCTGTATGGTTGTCCCCCCCCCTCCCCCCCTCCTCCTGTATGACATAGCCTTCTCCTCACAGAGCGCGGTCAGCTAGAGGAGACACATCTCTTCCCCTTTCATCATTTGTCTCCCACCCTTATATGAGGTGAGGCTGTATTTAGCCCATCATGGTTGTACTTAGCCCTTTGTGGTTGTTTTTCATTAACTAATTGAAGGATCTTTTTCCCATCGTGGTTGTTCTTAGCCCTTTGTGGTTGTTTTTCATTAACTAATTGAAGGATCTTTTTCCCAAAAAAAACAAACATGACATGGACACTGATTAGGAAAGAAAATGGCATCCAAATGGGATGCGACCTGACGAGATCTATTGGGACATCTCATCAATACATCTCAAGCTAGTTGGATTGACTTTTGAATCCTATATTGCAACATATGGACATACTTGGTTTGGCTTCAAAGTGACCCACAAATCACTGCAGCCGTTCGACAGCCCATTAGACATGCTCCGAAAGGAGTGGAGCCTTGTACCCACATTGCATATGATGAGTTTAGAGTGTCAACTAGGCCGTTCAGTGTTTGGACACTCCGGTGAGAGCTATAGCACTACAAGAGGGCTTGATAAGATCAGGTAACTTGGGGCCCTAGCTCCAAATATAACCACAAAACACTATCCCAACTGAAGTTCTTGGCTTTCCTCTGCTATAACCCAATGGTTTCCTTAGAATAGTGGCTACTTGGAACAAACAACCCAAAACATTCCAAAACCTGTCTTCACCTACAGAGTGGCCGAATACCACTTCCGCTTGTCCAAATCCAACCAAACTTGATAGGAGTAGTTTCCTACCTCTTGTTTACCTTCAAAATAAGACCCAACTCAAAATTCCCTCAATAAGCCCTTCATCAGTTCACAAACATGTCCGCAGCTTTAGCAACTTATGACACTTGCACCAAACACTAATTCCGCTGTTGCACCTTCTCAATAGACCCAAAAGTGATGAAAACTATTCAAATATGTCTATGCATGTCTCAGACCCGCACATCAAGTTTCATGTCAATCACCCCTGGGGAAGGCCTCCAAAAGTCAATAAGATATACCACTTCCACTTGTCCAAATCCCACCAAACTTGATAGGAGTAGTTCCTTACCTCTTGTTTAAATGCACAATAAGATCCCACTCAAAATTCCCTCAGTAAGCCCTTCATCAGTTCACAAACATGTCCCCAACTTTAGCAACTTTTGACACTTGGATTAGACACTAATTCCACTGTTGCACCTTCTCAATAGACCCAAAAGTGATGAAAACTATTCAGTTCTGTCCATAGGCATGTCTCACACCCTCATATCAAATTTCATATGAATCACCCCAGGGGAAGGCCTCCAAAAGTCAATAAGATCCACTCGGCCTTATGCAGTTTAAAAATGCAGCAATGGCCAACTAGGCAATTTTCACCCCTGCAAACACCCGCCTTCTGATGTCAAAATCTTATGAGACCTGGTAAGATTCAAAAACAGTATATGGACATACTCCACACCAAACTCTATGGCCTATATCACTTCCACTAGAAAGAAAACAGGGCTGGAACACACTTTGGCCATACTGAAATTTTGGAAACAAGCAACAATACCAAACCTAGACCCTATCTTCTGTACTTAACGAACTGTAGAATTGTATTTGCATAGATTCCAATCTCTAGACCATGTTCCTTACTACATCTCACCTTTGGTTCCACTTCTTCTCCATACCACTACACCACTGTTGAATTGTCACAACTCACAAGAAGACACCAAGTAGAGAAAGGGAAAAAAGAGTTGAATTCAAGTCTTATACACCCCTGACATTCTAGGAATATGGACACAACACCAGTTTTCAACAAATCCCACCCTTCACAGACCACACTTCATAGACAATTCTTCACAGACAAAACATATCCAGCACTGTCAGATACACCTTTAGACACATGAATCCACCTTTGTTCCCTTGGTTTATCAAGAGCTGTATTCAACCTGCAGATTTGACTCTTTTTGCATATGAATGTTTAATATTCAGGTAAGCACACAACGATTGTTAAGAGTTGTATAGGATTTGCCTCTTACGAGTTTGTTAAAATCTTGGGCTTGCTTTGGGGGGTATTTTTCATTAAAACAAGACACGTTCAAATCCTGGGGGGTATTTTTCATAAAAAAACAAGAGACGTTGTGTGTAGTTTTTTGGAAACCTCAAAATCAACTTGTACATGTGTACATGAGTGATGTTCGTGTTGTGGTGAGGTCATGGGAGCACCCATTGACTTGGTGTGGGCATCGAGGATGCGGCAGTCAGACATAGGGTTTTGATGGAGTGTATGTGCGGGGACAAAGTTGAGATTCTGGAAGCAGGCTCGTCCGGAGCGTAATTTACTGAAGGCGGTATCAGCTACTTGGCATCGAATGTGTGGGCGCGTCAAAAAAATACAATGGGTATTTGGGAGGTTGTGTTGAAGTGTGTGGAGCATGAGGGCAATAATGGAAAAGGGAGCCATGAGCCTTAGTATTGGTATAAAAGCAATAGTGGCCATCTTCAAAAAAACTTAATAAATAAAATAAAAAACGTAGTGAGCTGGTGGCCAGCTACGTGGAAATTGGGAGCGCCGCCAGCGAAATTCTTCGAGAGGATCCAGAAGCTGGCGAGGAGGGTTACGTGTACAGGCGCTACAGTCGCAGCTGAAAGAAGACGGTGGGGTGTTGTTTTCTGGGGGAACTGCAAGGAGCCGACGGGGAGGAGGCCGCCGGGTGTGGTTTTAGTGTGAGGGCTGTAGAGAAGAGCAGCGGGGAGAGAAGTGGACACAGAGACGGGGGGCAGGAGGCCACCGCTGTGTGTATGCTTGACAAGAAGACGGCGGGAGGAGCCGACGGGGAGGAAGCCCCGTGTGTTTTAGTGTGAGGCGCTGTAGAGAAGCGCAGAGGAGGGAGACAACCAGGAGCGCAGGGGGGCCTCTGAAGGCGGTGTGAGTGGCTGCTGGAGGGCCAAGGCGCTTGTGTTTTGGGTAGGTGGCTGCAGCACAGGTGCTGGAAAGAAGCGTGGGTTGGTGGCAACTGGAGACCGCCGTGGGCACCGAGGAGAGAAGGAAGAGTTGGATGGGCTGGTTGGCGACTGGCGCAACTGTTAGGTGTGGACGCCTTGGCGACGGGCTGGTGTGAGCAACGATGTGGAAGTGTGGAGCGCAGCTGCAGTAGCCAGCGCATGAGGCGCCAAAGTTAGTAAACGGGCTGACAGGCTGCAAGAGAGTGGCTGGTGAAGTGCTGAAGAAGCCGACGGGCTGGCGAGGAGCAAAGAAGGGAAGATAGTGGTCGTGGAGCCATACGTGTGTGTGAGAGTTAGCATTGCAGAGGCAAAACAGGCTGGCGCAGCTTATCTTTGTGTGTTCGTAGCGGCAGATAGAGAGAGCTGTGAAGGAAAGTGTGGGGAGCCGCCAAAGAAGTTCAGAAGTGTGGCTGGGTTTTGTTAGTGCTGGGCTGGTTGTTGGGATGGTGACCAGATGAGATGATGATTGGTTTTATCCTTTGAGGACCGGCAGTGTGCGGGAGGTGTAGGAGAGAGAGACCCTCAGCTGAGGAGCAGAGCAGAGAGTGAAGAGGGCTGCTGCAGAGAAGACTGCCAGAGCGAAGGGATTTGGAGCGACCAGGAGCTGGAGAGGGCCGATTGCAAGTGGGTGCTTAGTATAGCTGGTGTCTGGGATATTTTGGGATATCCGACTCTGTAAAGGTCAAGGTCCTTTCTGAAATATAAGTCTTGTTCATGCTCTCTGGTCTGGTGTTCTGGTGTGTTTGCATGCGTGTGTGGAAGTGTGGCATGCTATAAGGGCGTAGACAGCTTTACCGCTTCCGTGCCATCACTTTTTGGTGCCTCCACAGAGGAGCAGATTTCCTCTGGTTTGTAAAAGAGAACAGGGCTGTGTGAAGAAAGTTTTGGAAATGGCTCAGGATTTTCCGGAGTATTGGGGATTGCCACAGGAAAATGCAACCAGGTTTCTGGAGAAGATGGAGTTTACAGCTTTGATGAAAGACAGGGCAACCCCGGAGATCCTTTCTCGGATTTTGGCTTATTGTTTTGCAGGGTGATGCAAAAGTATGGTTGCAGATGTTTGTGACTGCACACAGGAATGTTCATCGACAGGATCCTGAGTACCGTGTAGTCAGAGCTGCATTTTTGGCACAGTTTGTCCATGTGAAGAGTCCGAATGAAGTGTGGAAGGAATTGTGTAACATTCAGCAGAAGGATGGTCAGGATGTGGATCAGTATCTGTTTGAGTTTGGTAGACTGTGGAGTCTATGGTGTGAGGCTTTGATTCCTGAAGTACCCTCGCAGATGATAAAGAGAGAGCGGTTTGTGGCTGGTCTGGAGCCAACGATCCGACTAAAGGTGGAGCTGAAGAACCTGGATAGCTTTGAGGAGGCTGTCAGAGTTGCTCGTGAGAAGGAGTGGAAGATGAAGCGTCTGAGGCAGATGGGAATGCGGGAAGAGCCGAGGAGGTTTGTGAAGGTGCCAGAGATTGGGAGTATGCATCCTGGAAGAAAAGCTGCTGTTGTTCCTAGACAGGAGGACTCATTGAAGAGGGAAGTTCATGATGCAGTGGAGCTCATGAAGTCTTTAAGTGTGAATTGGATAGAGTCCACAGGAAGAGGACGAGGCATGAGTGATATGGGAAGGAAGACCGATGCATCATCCGGTTCTGAAGGAAATTCAGCAGATATTGGAAGAGGGAGAGGGTATCTGTGTGATGTGCAATGCCGGAATTATGGTGAGTGGGGTCATATGAGTCCGCAATGTGAGAGACCAGCCAAAGCTAATGGTGGAATATATCAATTGTCTTGGGGAATGAGTGATAGGGTGAGTGGCCCTAATATGCAGGTGAAAGATGCAATTCAGCCCAGTGTTTGTGAAGCCCATAAGGTCACATTTGCAGAACAGGATATGGGACAGGTTAGCCTGTTGTTGGGAACGGAGAAGGATGAGGTTTCTGGAATCAGCCCTGAAGAGCTTTCAGAAGGTGAGGAGGAGAAGGATGGGAGTATTGATGATGTTGTGGATTGTGAGCAGGTGCCAGTACTTCAGCCAGTCAAGGTGGAGTGTGATGATCAAGGTGTTACTAGAGAAGATACTGTGGATGGAGTCTGTGTGGATGATCTGGGTGATGAGTTGGGTAATGCGGCTTGTGAGAGTGTGGATGATGAGCTGGACAGTGTACTGGATAGTGCACTAGATGATCTATTGGAGATGGCTTCCTTGGAGAAGACTACTTGCATGCCAGTTGTGCAGCAGGAAGAGAGTGATGGTGTGACCAATGGTGAGCTGGATGCTCCTTTGTTTGATGGTGTGATGGATTTTGGATGTGTGGTTGCTGATCATAAGGTGTGTGTTCCTGGTTATGCCCAAAAGAATGAGTTGGTGGTTGTGAGTGGTGAGGATGCATGTGAGGCTATTGTTGTTGGTCAGGGGGACCAAGATGCTTTGCCTGGGAGTTTGGGGAGCTTAGACTTGGTAGGGATGCCTGTGCAAGATGTGGAGAATCTTGCAGGATCGCCAATGGTCTTGAAGCTGGAGAAACTGCAGGAAAGCGACAATGATGAGTCTACAGTGCACGAGGTTGCTGTGTGTGATGTTGATGGGCTGAAGGGAAGTGAGTGTATGGTGGACACACCTCATGTGGATGCTCAGCATATGGATGAGTGTTTTGGTTATAGTTCGAGTCTGGCAGATTGCCGAGAGGAAGGGTTGGAAGCCAGTGATGTGAGTGGCAAATTGGGTGACCATGAGATGGGAGTTGATGATGAGATGTCTGTTATTTCGGTACATGACTATGAGTGGGAGTCAGATGTGACCGAAGGGAGTAGAGGTGAGGGATGGATGTTCCCGTCACAAAACTGTCTAAGCTGGTCTGGAGGAGGAAGTGTAACAGTGGATGGTGATGAGGCTATATGTGAAGAGCCCAGGGGGTTGCTGAAAACGGAAGGTTATGACAGGGTGTATCAATGGTTGTTTGATGGAGGAGAATGCTTGAAAGACTGGAAGGTAGATGCACCAAGGTTTTTGTTTGATCCAGGGGGATAAGTGGCTTCTGATTGTGCAGCTGCTGGACATAAATGTCTCAGCAGAAGAAAGGGGGTTGCTAAATATGTGTGTAGTTTTTTGGAAACCTCAAAATCAACTTGTACATGTGTACATGAGTGATGTTCGTGTTGTGGTGAGGTCATGGGAGCACCCATTGACTTGGTGTGGGCATCGAGGATGCGGCAGTCAGACATAGGGTTTTGATGGAGTGTATGTGCGGGGACAAAGTTGAGATTCTGGAAGCAGGCTCGTCCGGAGCGTAATTTACTGAAGGCGGTATCAGCTACTTGGCATCGAATGTGTGGGCGCGTCAAAAAAATACAATGGGTATTTGGGAGGTTGTGTTGAAGTGTGTGGAGCATGAGGGCAATAATGGAAAAGGGAGCCATGAGCCTTAGTATTGGTATAAAAGCAATAGTGGCCATCTTCAAAAAAACTTAATAAATAAAATAAAAAACGTAGTGAGCTGGTGGCCAGCTACGTGGAAATTGGGAGCGCCGCCAGCGAAATTCTTCGAGAGGATCCAGAAGCTGGCGAGGAGGGTTACGTGTACAGGCGCTACAGTCGCAGCTGAAAGAAGACGGTGGGGTGTTGTTTTCTGGGGGAACTGCAAGGAGCCGACGGGGAGGAGGCCGCCGGGTGTGGTTTTAGTGTGAGGGCTGCAGAGAAGAGCAGCGGGGAGAGAAGTGGACACAGAGACGGGGGGCAGGAGGCCACCGCTGTGTGTATGCTTGACAAGAAGACGGCGGGAGGAGCCGACGGGGAGGAAGCCCCGTGTGTTTTAGTGTGAGGCGCTGCAGAGAAGCGCAGAGGAGGGAGACAACTAGGAGCGCAGGGGGGCCTCTGAAGGCGGTGTGAGTGGCTGCTGGAGGGCGCCGAACCAAGTACAGAGAGAGGCGCTTGTGTTTTGGGTAGGTGGCTGCAGCACAGGTGCTGGAAAGAAGCGTGGGTTGGTGGCAACTGGAGACCGCCGTGGGCACCGAGGAGAGAAGGAAGAGTTGGATGGGCTGGTTGGCGACTGGCGCAACTGTTTGGTGTGGACGCCTTGGCGACGGGCTGGTGTGAGCAACGATGTGGAAGTGTGGAGCGCAGCTGCAGTAGCTAGCGCATGAGGCGCCAAAGTTAGTAAACGGGCTGACAGGCTGCAAGAGAGTGGCTGGTGAAGTGCTGAAGAAGCCGACGGGCTGGCGAGGAGCAAAGAAGGGAAGATAGTGGTCGTGGAGCCATACGTGTGTGTGAGAGTTAGCATTGCAGAGGCAAAACAGGCTGGCGCAGCTTATCTTTGTGTGTTCGTAGCGGCAGATAGAGAGAGCCGTGAAGGAAAGTGTGGGGAGCCGCCAAAGAAGTTCAGAAGTGTGGCTGGGTTTTGTTAGTCCTGGGCTGGTTGTTGGGATGGTGACCAGATGAGATGATGATTGGTTTTATCCTTTGAGGACCGGCAGTGTGCGGGAGGTGTAGGAGAGAGAGACCCTCAGCTGAGGAGCAGAGCAGAGAGTGAAGAGGGCTGCTGCAGAGAAGACTGCCAGAGCGAAGGGATTTGGAGCGACCAGGAGCTGGAGAGGGCCGATTGCAAGTGGGTGCTTAGTATAGCTGGTGTCTGGGATATTTTGGGATATCCGACTCTGTAAAGGTCAAGGTCCTTTCTGAAATATAAGTCTTGTTCATGCTCTCTGGTCTGGTGTTCTGGTGTGTTTGCATGCGTGTGTGGAAGTGTGGCATGCTATAAGGGCGTAGACAGCTTTACCGCTTCCGTGCCATCAACGTTAAAACGTCACACACTAGCGGTTTTTCATAAAAACAACACACGTTGAAACGTCACACAATATTTAAAAGTTTAAGTGACTTTAAATGTCACAATTTTGAGTGACTCTTAATGTCACTAAAAATTTAAAAAATAAATATGCATGTAATAAACTTTTTGATAGTTAGAGACACGCTTAGCATCGACATTGACTCAGCTATTCTTTAAGAGTAGCTGACTCCTATTCCAGACCCGACCCCCCGATGTGGCTATGCGTGTTTACCAGACATGATATCCTCGTGTGGCGGTCCATGGAGTAGATGAGGACAGTGGTCTACTCACTTTTTCTATTGGATCCCATGGCTAACTAGAGAGATCAGAGCATCCCTTGGAGGATTTCAGAGGTTGTACCTTACAGAGGGTGAGGGTGATTGGTTTTAGGGCACGGGAATGGCACATAGATCCGACACCGGCGGCCAAGGTGGCCAAGGAGAGACTAAGGCAGCTATGGATTTGGGAGAGCCAACCTCTCATGCAGTGGGACCCTGTAAAGTGGACTTGGCATGATCTCGCAGATCGGGAGGAGACTCTGGATCCCCCCCTCTTTGCATACACAACATGGCTTGTCTGCAGGATCTAGATGCTTGCGATAGATGGCACACCGGCAAACAGCAGCACATTGGCATTCTGAGGGCCTATCACAGCGCTTCCTTTCAAATTTCTAGAAGAGGCTTTGGGACAATTTTCGGCTGATGAAGATCACTCTCTTTCTTTGGCTAATGGCCCAGAGGAGTCTAGCGGCGGTCAGTACTTGGCTGGCAGCGTAGGTCGATCAGCAGCTTGCTCGAGGTGCGGCCACCCCCAGGAGTCTCAGCGACAATACCTTTGGGATTACCTAAAGGCTTAGCAGATTTGGCAGTGGATTCTCCGCATCTTCGCTATGGACCATTAGGACTTGTTTGGGGTCTTCTTGGGCCCTTTTATTTGGACACTTAGTGAAATGCTTAAAATGCTAATCAAGCTTTGACCAAGCTAGTGGCCTAGGCCTGAAAATGCATTTTTCCTTTTCTACAAAAAAGAAAATAGGCCAAAAGGTAATCTAATCATTAGATCTTCTGTCCTTGGGAAGGAATATGGACCTAACTGCCTTTTTGTCTTGTAGTGAAGTACCTTTCACAAAGAATGTTTGAAAATTTTCATCATTTTGTTCCCTCCCTTTTTGGAGGTGCTGCAGATCCCACTCTCTCTCTACACTCTCTCTCTAAAACGCGTTTAGGGTGTTTTACTTGGGTAAGGGCTTCTTTTTCTCTCTCTAGGAGCCATGGCCTGCAGATCTGGACCTCCTACTCCATCATCCTCTCCACCAGCTCTCATGGAAGAGCTCACCATCCCTTCTTGTGAAGGTACAGATCTACACATCCTGGCAAGCTGAAGCTCTCCATCTCCATCACTAGCAAGCTCTCCATATCTATCATCCTCCACCAGCTCTCATGGAAGAGCTCACCATCCCCTCCTGTGAAGGTATAGATCTACACATCCTTGCAAGCTGAAGCTCTCCATCTCCATCACTAGCAAGCTCTCCATATCTATCTCCTCAAGGCCTCCATTTCCATCTCTATATCCATCTGCATCTCCTCCACCTCCATCTCCATCTTCATCTCCTCCATCACCATCCACATTTCCATCCTCCACCTCCATCCTCCATCTCCATCATCTCCATCAACATCCACATTTCCATCTCTGTATCCATCTACATCTCCATCTCCATCACCATCCACATTTCCATCTCTGTATCCATCTACATCTCCATCTCCATTTGCTAGGTACAATGGCTCTACGGGACATCACCAACAAGCAATCAAAGTTTCGCTTGCACGTGGACTTAGACGAGGAGTATGCCACAATGCGAAGTAATCAAACGAAGGGATGTATTCCTGCTGAGGTGCTACGACTTCAAGGTGCAAAAGCCATTGATCTTTGGACTGATGGAAGCATTTATCCCCTTGATCCACAGACTGGTACACCTCCCCCTTTTCGTAATATCACGCAGGTCGTACGCTTCTTGGATGATGGTTATAATGGTTTCTTAGGGTACTGTCAGAGGCTCTATTCTTTGTACTTGCAGGAACTCTCAAATCAAAATCACCTCAGGAAGCTTCTAAAATTATGCAAGGCAGAAAAGGAAGAATGTGCGTCAACTTTCATGGCCACAAAGGAACATATGCTGGCTCGAGTCAAGGATCTAGAGAAGGAGGATGCAGAGCAGAAGATGAAGCTTGATAAAGGTGTGGAAAGGAGGGATCGAGCTATAGAGAACTATCTCCGTCTTCGAAACTCAACTCGGAACCTTCACCGACGTGTCGATCATTTCACTCACCTCCCCGTGGGATATAATGCAAGGCAGCGAAAGCGCAAGCCTCTGAGTCTTCTTTCCAAAGTTGGGGGGGCTCGCAAGCGACGTGTGCGTCAAACAAGGTAATCACAACTTCAAAACTAGCATTACATTCCTTTTTCATATAGTTATGTCATTGACTCTGAACTATGTGATGTCCAGGGAATGTGCTAAAGCAATATTAGGTTGTTCCAATACTGAGGAGTCTATCCTTGAGCACATTATTCCAGAGCAGAAAGTAATCAATATGATAACCAATCCAGTAAATGGTGCGTTGCGTGACAGGATTCAAAAGTATTTTCTCAAGGAATTCGAGCAGATTGTCAGTCCCGTTGACATGCTCACTGTGTGCGACACAGCAGGTATCAGTGATAAGGGATACATGGCTTTGTATACTTGCATCACAGCACGTCTACGAGGCAAAGGAATGACACGATCTATACTTCCAACACCATACAATATAGTTATGGCAAGGAAGTCATCAAACAACAATATTGCCGACTTGCTAGGCGGCTACAGATGGGTGGATGGTAGCATGCCAATGTCAAATTCAAAAGATTTTGCTTACAACAAGTTTAACAATGTTTACGTCGAGGTGGAGGCGCTTCAACGAGCTATGATTCAGTTTTATGATATGACATTAGAGGAGACGGATGGAAAGGCTATATTTGTCCTCAAATTGGATGAATGTCAGGTTATAAAGGGCCAAAGGGTGGAACGTACAAGTCTGACACTCATGAGTAGGGCATTGAAGCGAAAGAGCTTAGACGGCGAAGATGAAACAGGTGATGCGGAGAATAACTTGCACACAAAGCGACGCAAGCAAGATTACTTTGGAGTGCAGTCTGAGAAGAACATATGGTGGCAGGCGGCATGGACCCTTCCGCACGAGGACCATGACAGTCTGAGGTGGTACTTCACCCGTACAGGTATTCAAGGAGTGATACACAGGCAATCAAACGGTGAAGTCTTGCATGTGCCTGGCACTGGTCACTTTGAAATAGAGTGGCACCTTGGTGGTGATCTCAAGACCCTCAAATGCATGTTGGGAACTAAAAGCGGTGCTAACACTTTGTTTCCATGCATCTTTTGTTGTCATCCAAGGATGCCAAGTGTCGCAGTGGGGAAGGCCAAACAAGCAACCAAGGTGAAAGGTCGTAAGCAGGCAAGTGCAAAGGGCTCAAATCAATTACAAAAAGGGAAGGGTATGCACGTCTGGCTCAATGGAATTATGAGCTGCAATCAAAGCAAGGCACCATCTCGCGCAGAGGAGGATGCTACTTGGAACCCTATTCTTTCAATTCCACTGTCGCGAGTACATGTGTGTACCTTGCACGCAAGACTTAGAATTCTAGACAAATTGTTGATGCTCCACATCAATTATGCTTGGAACATGGAGCCAGAGTCACGGCGAGAATAGGGCATCGAAGAGCTTGAAGTTGTTTTATCATCCGTGGGGCTTCACGCGTAGGTGCTATCACCCTCTCTAAGGATCGCAAAAACCCATCAAGTACCCAAGATAACCCTAATAAGATATGTATGGGTGGTGCAAAAGCAAGACACCTGCTCTCAAACTATGGTGAGGCTCAAAGCCATACACATTTTGAATTATGGAAGCAGATTTGTGATGTAACAACCTATCGAGGCAATGAGGCGACACTAGGATTGAAGCGTGCACATGTGTGGGAAGCTTGTGATGAGATGATGAGGCTTCTTGAGCGCCCGTATCTTGATGAAGCAGAGATAGCTACACTCAAGACTTCGATTGACAGATTCACAGAAGAAATGATCGATGCTTGGGGGGAAACTCATATAACACACTACATGCATATTCTCTATGCGCACAGTTCCTTCTTTCTAGATGAATATGGGTCTCTTGCACTCTGGAGCAACCAAGGCATGGAACGATCACATTACCAAGCCAAGGCGGCCTATTTTAAGAGCACGGGTCATGGCGGTGGCAAGGTTCGCAGCAATGCGTTTCAGGAAATGTTCAATTGGTTTTACCGTGCACTTACTAGGAGAAAGGCCCAAAAGCGAGCCGGAAATTTGTCTTTGAGGCGCAAAATCATGAAGGTGGTAGGTGCAAGGCGAAAGAGAAGGGTGCAATGCGTCAATGGCATGTGAAAGAGCGAGGCAATGGCACAGTGGTCGACTAAGACATGGCCGCGTGTGGTTACCAACCCAATAATTCTTGTTCGCCACTTTTTGGCGCGTTCATTTTGTAAATTGACTTTTTTGTAATTTTGGCCCCCTATAAATATCAGTGAGTTTTATAGTCATTTTTAAAAGTCTTGACTTGTGAGCTCTCTCTCTTCCTCTCCCTTTGACTCTCTCGCACGCTCTCTCTCTCTCTCTCTCTCGCTCGTGCACTAATATCTCACGCACATGGAGCCCCCAAATGATCCTCCCTCCAATACGCAGGATGATATTTTCAAAGACCTTGGTCTCCTTATCGGTGGCACATAGAACTGAAATCCCAAACATTTACCCACAAGCCCAACTGGATCTGGAAGCTGAGCGTGTGAGGCTTGAGCGAGAGGCCCAAGAAGTCCAAGAACGCCAAGAAGCGAAGAGATTACACAAAGAAGCAGAGGACATGGAGGCAGCTGAGAGAGCAAGAAAAGAAGCCGAAGAGACCGTCAGAACACAGGAGGACGAGGCAGCAAAGAAAGCACAGGAGGATGAGGCTGCCAAGAAGGCGGAAGAAGACGAGGCAGTTAGGAAGGCGGAGGCAGATAAGAAGGCTGTAGAAGAAGCTCAGGCCGCCGCAAGCAACAAGAGAAGATTAGCATTCTTTGCTGCGGAGGAGGATTGGCTTAACAGAAAAGCTCACGGATTTGTTGCTGACCTGCGAATGGCCGGATACGAAGATGACACAATTTTGGAAGCGGCTATACAAAGTCTTCGAGCAGAATATACAAAGAGGAGAAATGAAGACACAGTAGAAAGGGAGCACCTGCCGAGCAACAGGATTCTCAATGCAATGCTAGACAGAGTCTTGGCTCGTGCACTTCGTAAAGGAAAGAGAAAACTCTCAGTTGAGGAAGTAGAAAATAAGAGACAGAAGCTTGAACCAGAAGCCAGGGCAGCAAACACACGGAGGCTTCGTGAGGAAAAAGAAACCCCGGCGCACCCCGCACAGCTGATCTACCCTTTTGGGACCATACGCAGGAGAAATCGGCCCGTCGAGTCGAGCCAAAGTCGGACGGGCGGTGGCAGACGAGCGTTCACAAAAATTGATTGAAACATCATGACAGGACACGACAACAACATATAAACACATCAAGAAGATAAAACTTAAAATCAGCTCGAAAAACATCTTGATGTCATTAATTGTTTGATTTTCACAAAAGGCAAATGAGTACATTGGATCTAGCCAACTCGCTTGATGAGCTTGGTGAAAGCCTCGTGGGTGAGAGTCTTTACTGATGGTTTGTCACCATGCGTTCGGCTATCTCTTTGGCGTCAGTGATGCCTTGTCCAAGGCTAAGGCCACAAAATCCTAGGAAAGACCCTGCACTTTTATCACCAAAGCTATAGATAGTTGCTTCCCTATTTACAAGAATACATTTATGGGCATTTTGGGCTATAGGGGCTTCAGACAGGATGGCGCTTAGGGCTCTGCACTTCAAAAATTCAGCTTGCGCATCATTTGAAAAGTCGTTGTGAATTACGGGAAGCATCTCGGCATTGAAGCTCGGAATGTAGTGCCATAGCGCAGCATCTTTCCCCTCCACCTCCTTTCGTGCTCCACCCTTTCGGCTTGCGAACCAGTCCATTTCTCTTGCGGTCTACAAAGTAGATAGAAGAATGAGTTGACTTCAAAAAATTACAAATTAAGAAGGGAGGAAATTGGGTGTACTACCTCAGTGGCATCATCATGATCCGCAAGGTCTGCATCACTAATATTGATGCTCCCGAGGCTGACGGAATCCGAAATGGCAAGTGGCTTGTGAGGGGCAAAGCTAGTTTCTGGCACACTCTCGTAGAAATCCTTGCACTGGGATATTTGTACAAGAGTCTCTGCCACAAGGGACTCTATTGAGGCATGATTTTCCGGGAGCGCAAGCACCTTTGTGACATCTGCGGAACTGAAGTCAATGCGGATGTCATCATCTTTGGACGGCTGTTGTGTGTCTCGCATGCCCGCGTACATAGCAATGACTGAGAGAGTTTCATCCTGGTGCAGCCCAAGGACATGGGCGATGTCATCCAAAAATAAGAACTCTACACCTTCTACTATGATGGGGTGTAGAGTTCGCACTTCGAGCTCTGGAACTTCATCCATGACATCGTCCCCTTCGATGTCCCGTTTCACAGCCTCAGCTTGCGGCTCTTCCGCCAGAGTCACAAGTGCAAGAGATGCTTCTTGCACTGGGGTGACAATCTCCTCCTTTGGGTCAGCTTCCTTGATCAAGAGATAAGGTGTGGCTTTCTTTGGAGGAGTGGCCTTCCTCTTTCCCTTGCTTTTCTCTGTTCTCTCCAAGATCAGGAGGGCAAGAGTCATGTCCCACCTCAAAAAACTTGTGCCGATGTTGCCCATTCCAAGACCTACCAGGTTATCTTCTTCCTCCTCCCTTAGATATGTGCTACTAAGGCCTTTGAGGAATCTTGCAAGCCTGAACCTGAAATTTTTGTCCGCTTTGTAGGTATGCTTGATAAGATCCACAGGCACCCAAGTTCCCTCCTCGTCTTCAAAGTTGACACAATATTCAGCCATGTATGTGTCCATGTAGCTAGTGAACGCCCCAAACACGTCATTATGGAGTTCGGCGGTGCCTTCCATGTCAATAGATGTCTGAAATATGGGTGCAAGCTTCTCGATCAAGTGACCGAGGTCAAGCTTGTGCAATTGAGATAGGAGAGCTTGGGCGGGGGTGGCCATGCTTGAGTAGCGAAGAAGGCGAGGGGACCGCAAAGATGCCGAGAGTGAGGAGATGAACTCAAAGTGGCCAAAAGTGACTTATAAAGAGGTCTTTAAAACTTTTTTTATGTTTAAAAACTCACTTAAAACCTCCAAAAAAATAAAAACACGCGACATAACTTAAAAGTGCACAAAATTGAACGCAAATTGCGAGTAGCCAAAATTGTTTTGAATTAATCTCTCAAAATCTGTTACATAGCTTGCTTGATATGGATACATCTAGGGAAGGGAATGCTTTTACAAAAGTAAGATGCCTCTTTCCTCTTACGTAGAGGTGTGTTATCAATCACAAATGAAAAGTCACCTTTCAGTGCAAACCTAAGGCCTAAGTACTCCCTTAGGTTCGCCATATTCCAATCAGCATTTACTATGATATCCCACACATCAGCTTGCGTGCTAACATGTACATCAAGCTGTTCTGCATCGTTGATGTCCGAATCGAGTGCTTGCCATTCGCCTCCAGTCAGCTTCCAATGTCTGTAAGGAAAGATAATAGAGAGTTGTTGCTTTCCAAGCTGGTACCGAACGACCATCTTCTCCGACACCACCCTGCACTTTATCTTGTCACCCTGATGTTGAATAACCTTCAAATCCCACGAAGGTGGCAGAAAGGCACTCATTACTGTGCCTCCCTTTGCAATCCACATTGTAGGAGTCCGGTGAACATCAGCCTCCTTGAACAAAAACACAAACAAATGTAAAGGCATGAAGAACGTGAGAGTCGCACGATGTGACCCATAGGTGCACTTCATTGCATTGCACACATCAATCTCAATCCGACGTCTGGTTAGTGCAACCAAAGTATTGTCGGGCTTTGGCCAATCATGGTCCGTGAGACTTGGTGTAGGGAGCCTCCGTAGAGTCCCAGAACCATCTCTTGATGTGGATACAATATACTCTGCATGAAAGAAGAAAACTGAGCACTCTAAAAGCTCTGATGCCGAACAACCAGTATATAGTAGCTTGCCGATTTCAAAGTGGTGCGCCTCAAAGGTCCCAGAAAGGGCCTCTAAAGGCTCCCATTCCACAAATGTCGACAGAAAGATGTCTGTACAGAACATTACAAGAACACACTTGAAAAAATCAAGCTTCCGTAACATGAAATGATATTAGCATGTCTCAGTGCAGCCCATAAAACAAGAAGCACAAATAAAACTTACAATTTGCAGGAAAGCGTTTGTGATTGGCATTGTCAACACGGAGTTGCGATGCCTTGTAGACGTGTTGGATCATCACCTGCTTGCTTCCGTCAGCCCCCTGCTTGAGATCCACTATGCGACCCTTCCAATGGTGTGACTTTAACCCTATGTATCTGCGAGAGACTTTGTGGGCTCCCCTTGTGCTTGGACGCATCGTCACCCACATTCCTTTTGCAAAGGTGCTTGTAACCCACAAGCCAGTGTCGTCTTGTTCGTTGCTGCTGCTAAAGGACTCCACCCTTGAACGAGGTCGGCGACTCATTGTGCTTGGCTAACCGACTAAGCTAAATGCTATGAAGTTGTAGGTGTGTGAGAAGATCTCTGCAACCTAATGCTAGCAGAGCATATAAGCTGGCAAGAGGAGTCAAGAATGTGTATAAGCTAGCAAGAGGAGAGTGAAGAATGTGTGCAAGCAAGAGAGGATGGACTTGATGGGGAAAAAAGGACTGTTTTCCAAGCTTTCCATAGCCAAGAAGATCTCTGCAACCTAATGCTAGCAGAGCATATAAGCTGGCAAGAGGAGTCAAGAATGTGTATAAGCTAACAAGAGGAGAGTGAAGAATGTGTGCAAGCAAGAGAGGATGGACTTGATGGGGGAAAAAGTGGACTGTTTTCCAAGCTTTCCATAGCCAAGAAGGCACAGAAAGATAGATCTAACTTTAGGAGGGAAGGGGAAGGCAGAATGGGGAGGGAGGAGGCCAAAAAAGATTCTTTTAGTTAGAGAGAGACTCAAAACCGAATTGCTAGTTTTAGAGAGAGGAAGAGGGAGTGGGGAGAGGAAAAAGTAGTTTTAAATGAGGGATAATGATGGGGGGGCGTTTCTGGCCCTAGCCCACTTTTTGAGGTGGGGTCATTTATGCCAATTTGAGCTGTCTTTATTAAAAAAAGGTGGAAAATTTGATTTTATTGAAAGATTTTGCATTTTTCAGCCCAATTTCTTAAAAAAAAAACGTATGATTCAAGTTTGACCCCTACATATTAGGGGCAGGGAAACCCAACATTTTTCTCCACATGGCCTTCTCCCATTGCACCATTCCTTAATGACTGTCATTAGGCTTGGGGCAAATTAAAGGGCCCAAGAAGACCCCAAACAAGTCCTAATGAGGGCATCGACCCTCCCGGATCATCACTTGGGGTACTATCGCTTGGCCCACTGAGGCTAGAGTGGTAAGGACTTATGAGGAGGATGGGGGAGGACTTGCCCTTCAAGTCTCCCACCATCGTATTGCAACAGTACTAGTCACTGCCCCACCGCTAGGTGCCTGGCAACCATGCTCATACCAACGATGAGAGATTTGGAGTAGCATAGCCAGCATGGCACATCTGGCATGCTAGATGTAGCAAGGCCATCGAGGGTACCCACACTCCACCCGCTAAGACCATCAGGAGCATATGGCTCGATATCATCCACACCCTCCGCGGTCAGTGGTGGGGGAAGCTACAGGGAGGCTCTGACCGCATGCGGAAGCGACGGGAAGCCTTCTTGAGACTTTGGAGGCCTAGCCCTTTCCTCACAAATAGAGGCGGTGACCTCACTTGGCATTATAGACCACCTTTATGGTTGCTCCCCCCCTTTCCCCTCCCCCCCCCAATGAGATAGCCTTCTCTTCACAGAGCGGCTAGCCAGAGGAGAAGCATCTCTTCCCCTTTGATCATTTATTCCCGCCCTTATATGAGGCGAGTTTGTATCTAGCCTGTCATGGTTTGTACTTAGCCCTTTGCGGTTGGTTTTTTCTTTAACTAATTAAAGGATCTTTTTCTCGAAAAAAATAAATAAACTTTTTAACGTTAAACGTCACTATGCTTTAGTGACATAAAACGTCACAATAAGAAAAAATAAATTAAATCTCTCTCACAACATGTTGAAAAAACACTGCCAGTGACGCTATCAATGACGTAAATATTATGATGCTGAATGTAAATATTGCTGAGGCTGAACAGCAGCAAAAATATCATTTTGTGCTAACGTTTAACGTCTCCCGTCATATGGAGAAAAAAATTGCCAGATTCTTTTGTTATTTGAGTACATGGTTGGGTGTGACGTTAGGAAAGCGACATTAAGCATGGTGTTTTCTTGTAGTGGGAATATGGGTGAGAGCATACTTGAGTTTGAGAGGAAGTGTTGAAGAATACAAGCTCAAGTAGGCATAGAGCATGTAAGCAAGGCTTAAAGTCTTAGGTTAAAGGTTTTTGGTGAAAAGTATGCTTTAGTATTTTTAAAAAAAAAGCATGTTTGCTTTTGTTATGCATGCATATTATTGGAGCTATGCATGCTGTATGTATGCATATTATAAGAGCATACACAGAGCATGCATATGTATGCTCTATGCATGCATAGGGCAAACATATTAGAGTACACATAGAGTAGAATGCAGAGAGCATACATATGCATGCATATGTATGCTCTATGCATAGATCTAATATGCATGCATAAAGGCCTCTTATACATAATCTCTCTATGCACAGAGTCCTCTTTATGTATAGAGCCCTCTATGCATACTAGTAATATGAGAAAAAACTCCCATAGCACCCGAGGGTGTACCATTAATAGAAAGGATTTACAGTCTAGAGTTTACCTTAATAGGAAGCGCAAGGTGTTGGAACAAAACAAAGAAGATGTACAAACACATGAACCATAAACCATAAACATAAAGCTTACAACAAAAAAAACAAGAGAGAGGGTACCTCACCTTATGTGGAGGAGAGGGTTGCTCAACTTTATATAAACATATCATATAAAAATAAAAAAGTACTTATTAGTAGGAGAAGGAGAAGCAAAATTGGTTTGAAGGAGAAGCAAGAGGAGGAGAAGCAAGGGCGATACCAAGAGATCACTCTTTACAAATAGAGGTAAGGATAAGCCTAATCCTAATCACATAATATTACATAATGATTTACATTAAAAATCATATACCTTCATGCTTTGCATGCTTGTGAAGAGAAGACAAAGGAAATAGTATTACCTTTTGATTGGAGGAGGGAGATGAGGTTGTGGGAGACAAGGGGTTTGCCAAGGAGAGATACGAGAAGAGGAAGATGAGGTTTAAGGGAGATAAGGTGAGAAGAGGGAGATAATAGATAAAAGATGAGGTGAGGATTGAGATGGAGTTGAAAGGATGGAGGTAAAGCGAGGGATTTGTAGGGAAATGAAATTTGAACTAGATTAATAAGCTATAGTATAAACTAGTGATTCTATGAGATTTTTGTTGCTAACAGTACCGTTACTCGTGCTTCGCACATCTTTTGAGGCTTCTAAAATCAAATTCTACCCAAACCTCTTCAAACCTCCTCCTCCCCTTCCCGAACCTCCAAATTCTTGTCATGTGGTAACTTTGTGAAACTCTTCCTTAAGATAACATAGAGACGGTTGAAAGTATTGCTATATATACGGTTTAGGAATGCTCGTAAGTTTTACAGTTAACCCCCTATCTCGCTAGACCCATGTATGCCTTGTAGTGTCTTATTGTAGCACATCACTCTCTAGGTTGTTTTGCATTGGTCTTGCACAAGCCTAATGATTAGAGATTCCCTATTCCCTATTTGAAAGTCTAGATAGTTTGCATGAAGACTTACAACTTATAATACTTGAGCACATTCCACAATCTTATATAGATAGAATCTTGCTCGTGGATTGCTACCTTTAAACTACATGTATTTGTTAAGCAAAGCACATATTTGAATTGTGGCATCATGTGTGATGTTGATTATATGATCTATTGTGATATCACCCAATGTCAAGGAAAAAAACATCTTTTAGTGTAATTTTCATGACTTAATTGGAGAAAAACCAGTGCTCTTAGTTAAAGATTCGTTTTTTGGAAATTTTAGTTATAAAATTTTCTATAAAAAGCGGTTGAGCTTAAAGGTCATCCTTAGAAAAAAAGTTTTGTTTTGAGACTTATATCACCGTACGATAAAGGTAAGGGGACATGGACTTCAGACCGACTCAAATGAAACAGTTACATAAGACATTGAAGATAAGCTAGGCTGTTGAGGATGAAATGTTAGGTTTGAGACTCGATTGGGCGTTGGCGATGTTAGAGAAGGGGGGAGCCACGGCAACAGGGGTGGTCCCTTGCAGCCAATTTGTCACCGTCGATGCGGCTGGTCTCATGATCGGATTGCCTTGAAGGCACCACATGGCAACCAGCACCAATCTCCGAGCTTCCTCCTCTTGGAATACGCCTTTCAAGCGCTTGTCCACCACATCCAGCAGCTTGCCCTCCTCGCACTTCCTCGCAGCCCAGCTAGGGAAGTGCCACTGATCTTCTCCCAAGGCAGCTGTTGCATGCATGTCGCCCACTTGGCGAAGCATCAAGGAGATGTCCACATTCTTCCTGCCTCCTACAATCTCCAGAAACACCATCCCCATGCTGTACACATCACACTTCTTGGTCATGGCAGCATTGGATAGGAACAGCTCTGGCGCCATGTACCCAGGAGTGCCCCTCACTGCAGTCATCACTTGAGAAATGTCCCTTGCCATGAGCCTTGAAAAGCCGAAGTCGGCAAGCTTGGCTTCAAAATCCTGGCTTAGCAGGATGTTCTGGGGCTTGATGTCCAGGTGCAAAATGGCCTGCGAGCATTCTTCATGGAGGTATGTTAGACCCCTTGCTACACCAACTGCTATCTTGAAGCGTGTTGCCCAATCTAGCAATGGTCGATCCTCCTCTTCTATTGTCTGGAAGAGCCACTTGTCCAGAGAGCCTTTGTGCATGTACTCGTAGGCAAGCAAGCGATGGTTAGATTCCCAGCAGAATCCCAGCAGATTCACAATGTTCACATGACCAGTTTGGGATATGGCAGTGATCTCAGCAATGAATTGCTTGGACAAGCTGGCCTCCATCAGTGCCATCGACCGTAGTATCTTGACTGCAATTTCCCTCCCATCAGGCAAGATACCCTCATACACAGATCCGAAGGCGCCCCCACCCAGTGATCTGGTGAAGCCCTGCGTTGCTGTGTGCAGGTCTTTGTAGCAGAACCTTGTAATCAAGGAGGGCAAAATCTGAAGCAACTCTATATTGTCATCGGTCACGTATCTACTAGTGTACCATGTTCTGGCTGCCACCCCATACCGAACCAGTCCTGCTGCTGCTAGCAATGACAAGATTACTATGACCACCTGAGCCAGCACACTAAAATGTGATTTCACTCCACTACCAGTGTCAGGACTGTAAATTATAGGGATGCTGTGCTTCAGATATGCAACATAATCTGGGGTAGCATTATTGCTTAGTGTAGTAACATTGAGGAAAGTTAGTCCTTCCTCCATGGGGAAACAGAGCACTACAAGACAATGCTGCCATACACGCGACAAATTACGAGCGCGTGTATGGTCGCGCATGTATTTGAATAGAATTGAGCGCGTATATTTTGGCATTTAAATTTACGTATATATTTGTATTTATCAGCGCGTGTATAAGCGCGTTTATATACATGCAATAATACACGCATTAATACACGTTGCCATACACGTATTAATACACGCTTGGTAAAGAAAAACTGAAAAAAAATTGAATTCCTTTAAAAATTAAGAACTATTTTCTTTAAACCATCTCATAGTACATTACAGTATATATCATTACACAATCCCACTACATACATTTACAACAATGAAATATATTCAAAAATAAATCATGCATATGAGATGATAATTAAAAGACAACACATACAATAGAAATGTCGTCAATTTAGAACGATACAGTGACGGATTGGTTAGGGTTCGATCTCATCTTCAATAAGATCCATCTTTGCTAAACGATCAACATCGATATCCATTTGATCAATTTGTAAGGCTACGATTAAATTTATTCCACTATCGATATTCTGTACTCCATTGATAATGGTATCGATGTCCTGATCATCCTCATCAACATCACCATCATCCTCAATGGTAGGGTCATTCTCATGATCATGAGAAATGGCACGCTCATCCTCATTATCATGATCATCTCTTATTTCTTGATCATCGATCACAACATCTTCATTGGCATGTTCGACATCATCTTCATTGCGGCTTGTTACATCCTCCATATGCTCCATATCAGTGAATGTATTATACATCACTTTGGAACGTGGTGTAATAGGGATGACGTACCACCATTTAATGTCATGCACCATTGGTAGATAGATAACATACTCAAATACACATACTACAGTAATTAATTAGCATATCAAAAGTCAAGGGGTACGTGAGCTTAGATATATATGTACATGAAACACATTAGTAAAAAAATGCATACTAGCTCACATTGTTGTGGCAATACGAGCCTATCTTTCTTTGTTTGCCAAAACTTTGTAGAGTCAATAGTTACATAGCCACTTGCATGGCGTTTTATCGTTGCATCAGGTCCTTTTTTCACCACGTTCATTTGTCATTTGACATCCAAAACATACACAAAGAAGCGACGAAAGTCAAGCTTAAATATGTCTTTTATTGTGTCACAATAATCATCCATTTTTCCATTAGCTCCCTCAAAGCTACTAATGACACCGCAATCTTGTGTATTCCTCTTTTCATCAATTCTTTGTATTCGAAAATGCTTGCCTTCACACCATATAGCATTGAACATAGTGCACTGGACCAAAATAGAAGCAATATTTGTGTAAGCAATGTGAATAAATATTAAAAGTAAATCACTTATAACTAATACAAAACATTAGTTCTATGTACCTTTAACATGCATCCTCGTGCATACTCCCATTCTTCCGCCGTGATATGCAGCCCCTCTCGTCGCTCTTTGCTCTCTCCATTTCCTCATGCAACCAATCAACATGGATATCATTCGGAAGTGTTGCTAGATGCTTAGGGTACGCCTTACGAGAGCCATGTTGCCTCCGAAAGAGAGCTCTTTCTGCTTGCCTTTTTATCTTTGCATCCTCATATCTTGTAACCTATCTGCTCATCACATCACTATTAAGGATGCAAGTGAAATTGAGATCATCAATCAATGTTCTGTCAATTACTTTACTCTGTCCTTTTCCTTGAGGCGCAATAGAGGTCATCTCCTCAAGTCCTCTTCATTGCTCCATAGTCGTGGCAAAGAGCTGTCCACCTGACCAAGAAATTTTGAAATATATACAAGAGACTCTTGTATCAACCAACCCTCGGCCATGCTTCCTTCAGGCCTTGCACTTTGCCTCACAAAGTCTTTTAAGGTCTTCATGAAGTGCTCTAGGAAGAACATCCAACGTGCATGCACAGTACCACATAAAGCGATTTCGTCCACTAAATGCACAATGAGATGTAGTTGACTTGTGAGAATGGTTCGCGGAAAAGTCTCCTCTACCAAACAAACCACCTCCACTGCCATAACACGCGCATCATCCAACGTGGCTGGATCAATTGCTTTGGAACTAACATATCTAAAAAATAAATAAATAGTACGTTATACCTCATGCACGTTCATTTTGCAAGGTATAATGAAGGGTGATCTGACATGGGTTTTACATACCTCACCACCTCGCCCATCTTATAAATACATTTTTTCAAACTCTTATTTGCACAATGGTCGATGCTAGTAGGTAGAATGAACTGTGCACATAAGAGCACATATATGTATGTATGAACTGTGCACATAAGAGCACATGTATGTATGGTTTATGGCATTACAAAATTTAATTTCAACGTACAAGACTTGGAAAACACTTACTTGAAGCATCTTGTGCCAATCGTGGGACTTCAATCCATATAGTTGCTCAACGCCTCTTTTCTTAGTGGTTATAAAGGCTCCCTTCAATGATCTCATGCATCCAGTGGGAGTACGCAAAGTGATAATGGCCTGCTTTACCTGCTTCTCCTCTTTCTTTGATATAATCCATGGTACAGGCGGAAGACGAACGTGCCCACCCACCTCTCATGGCCAAGCTTGACACATACGTCCTGCGACCTGCAAGTCCTCACGCACGCTAACATTGCCTCGTTTATCAATAATATGTTCCCAAATATCAGATCCCACATTCTTGAAGATGTGCATGGGATCAAGAAGATGGTTGATCTTAAGATGGGTCCAATATGGTAACCGAAAAAAAATGGAGTACCTACACAAGGGCAATATTGCTCTATGTGACCTTTAATCCAATTAGAGACTACACAAAACAAGATTGAAAAAACATTACTATACCTGTTTATGTCATTTGGAGGAAGAATATTTGTAGACTCCCAAATACGCTTCCAATCTTTTGCACAAAGTGTTTGTGGAGGAATGTTACTCTTACTAGTAACATATTTAGGATGATATGAGGGGAGAAATCGATGATGATTATCGAACATGGTCTTACACAAACCATCAGCATACTCATGTACTAACAAAGGGCCACAAACAGGACATGCATGTTTACCCGATGTTTTCAAACCTGTTAAAATATAAATAAAAGTTAGAATAATAAAGTCAATATTTTTAATTAATATATATAGCCAATAGTATTAGAGTAGGGAGGTAATTAGAATTCTTACCAGAACAATTGCTGTATCCTGGAAAGTCATGCATTGTCCACATCAACACTGCTTTTAAGTCGAAGTGTTGAGAGGAGGGAGGCCTACTATTGTCCACCATCGCAACACCTCTCCATAGTTCCTCTAAGTCATCAATCAACGGTTCAAGATAAACATCCATATGCTTGACTTTATGTTTCCCTGGAATTAGAAGGGATAACATAAGATGTCCCTTCTTGATCGCCATTGATGGTGGAAGGTTGTAATTCACCAACACAACTGGCCACACGCTGTATGCGGTGCTTTTGAAACCAAATGGATTTACTCCATCCATACCTAAGCCAAGTCTCAAGTTTCTGGGCTCTGTTTTAAAGCTGGGCCACTCATCTTCAATATGCTTCCAAGCAGGAGTGTCTGCGAGAATTCTCCACATGCCATATCGATCGATGTGAGGAATGCCATGACATGAGCTCTGCTATGGATTTGCACTTGAACATGTGTTTGATGCGAGGAATTATAGGAAAGTGTCGCAAGACTTTACGAGGTACATCAAAACTCTTTATATCTGTTCTATACCTTGCTTCACCACAAGTGGGACAATGTCAAGCCTCCTATTTTGTCCCACGAAAGAGAATGCAATCATTGACGCATGCATGTATGCGATCATAATCCAATCCTCCAAGAGATGTCACATAGTGCCTCGCTATGTCTCTTGAGGTGGGTAGTCTATTTCTCTTTGGAAGCATGTTTAATAATAGCCTGCATCCAATATCATCAATTATAATTAGTCTTAAATCCTAAACCTTAAACCACTAATTCAAATTTGTAAGTTAGAATGCTTACTTCAATAATGCGTCAAGACTTGCATTGCTCCATCCATAAACTGTTTGTATATTGAGTAGTTCAAGTGAAGCACGTAAAATAGAGAATGTGCACCCTTCAAAAACCGGTGTCGATGAAGCCTTGTAAAGATGCTCTTGTTCCATATCATCGTCGTCCATACCTTTGGGATCATCCTTAAAAAGATTCCGCACCATATCATCAAACACTTCCTCTTCCACAACTTCGTGGGGTGCAAAGCTATTGTCATCCCTTTCCCACTCATCTCTGACAATAGATCCCAAAGCTCCAGCATCATCTCGTCGACGCTTTGCGTGCTCTCGTCACGCGTAGGGCACCATGTTAGGGTGTGGTACTGCATCCTGCTTCAATTAGAGTTTATATATTACAACTCTATTAATTTAATTTGGATACCATGAGTCATTTGAATACTATCAATTTACATCTACTCACCTCTAAACCTGTTTGATTCTATTCTCCATACATGGAGATATGATTCAAGGTAATTCGACGTGCTCGTACAATGCATCCTTGACATCGATTACACATACATTTGATCCGTTGTCCCAACCACACATCGCGATTACGATGATGCATTATCTCATCTTCCTCAGAACTGCTTGAGGAGGTTGATGACATCCTATGTACAAACCAGAAAACACAAAATCATAATATGTTTTTAATGAAAGTATAAAAATCGCGTGTATTAACGCGGCTATTTCCTAAAAATTGCGTGTATGAACGCGGCTATTTCCTAAAAATTGCGTGTATTAATGCGGCTATTTCCTAAAAATTGCGTATATTAACGCGGGTAATTCTTACAAAACACGTGTATTAACGCGGGTAATTCCTGCAAAACGCGTGTATAAACGCAGCTAAGTTATAATACACGCGAACATACACGCGTTTATAAACGCGACGAATGTTTAAACTAAAAATAGCCCGCCTTCCCCAGATAAAGATTTTGAACTAACATATCTGTTCTTTTTCGTTTTCGCCTCTTCCAACAGAAACGAAACCTAAGTGCAAGGAGGGAGCAAAGAGCAAAGAAGGAGCACACACAGGAGGAAACCGACCAAGAAAGAAGACTCACTTTTTCAGAGGTGAGTCAGTTTGTCCTTTGCCTTGTCTCCTTCCTCAGATTTGTTTATGCTATTTTCTCTTTGTTTTTTGGGTTTGTTTCCGTCCTTTTGCTTTTGTGCACACAATTTTGGGTGAACGATTCTGACAGAGGCGACAGTGGGCCTTTCATAAGGACACATTGTCGAAGGTCGGTCGCTTTCAAAAAAAATTTTACACAGGTCGCGTGTAGAAACGCATGTATCCTGTCTGCACAGACTATATATACACGCGTTTCTGGACGGGTGTATACACGCGTTTTTTGACGGGTGTATACATGCATTTCTGGATGGGTGTATACACGAGACTGCCTTTCCTGTTTCTATGGTTTGCAGGCTGATAGGTGACTTGAATGATGATATTTGTGTGAGTCAAGAGACAGTCCATGATGTACATGAGGATTATTTTTGCAGATTCTTTATGGATATTCCAAGTTCTTCATCCGATCCATTTGCATACAGCAATTGGCTGATGGAGATGCTAAATCATTTTGGGCGCCATCCTGGTCCAGTTGAGCTTACAGAGTACATGTATGCCCATCCCCCTCCTTCCATGCCTGGTGTCTATACCCCTACCGCGAGTATCCAGGGCACTCCAGTGTCGTCTATACCTACGAGTCCGATGAGACGGCATGCAGCTTCTCCTCTTCCACGTCCACCGAGGAGACATACCTCGTCCCAGACACACTCACGCACACCCTCACTGCCACCATCACGTGCTCCCTTAGAGCCACCGTCACGTCAGGGCTCACAGCCAGCATCACGTAGACAATCCCCCAGTCGTGACTCCACCCGCAGCGCAGCAGTAGGAAGAGTGGGAGTGGAGGATGCGGCGGGTGCTTTGGTGAGGGAGGTGGGGGAGGTAGTAGGGCACGCGGTGAGAGAGGAGATAAAGGGAGAAGAGTTAGAGGAGACAGTTCGGAAGAGGAGGAGATGAGAGAGGTGGAGAGAGTGATCTACTATGATGTGACGGATAGGGACGGGATAGTGATGGATGCGAGGGGGAGGGAGGTAATGGAGTACATGCGTGGGGTAGTATCAAACTTGTATAGAAATTGTTTTATTAAATTTAAAGATCAAAATAGCTGATTAGTTGGAGAGGTGATAGAGGCTGTACATAGTCGGTACCCCAATCCCCCACATGCTACATTCTCGGATGTATGGGAAAGGACGCGAATAAGGGAGATCTTAAGTAACAAAAGATCTCACCTTAAAAAACTCGCGTACGATGATCAGCTAAATGTAGCTGCGGGTGACTATCCTGTCGAGAAACCTGCCACACCACTGCACACAAACGCGAGTGGAAGGAGGCAAAGAAACGAGCAGAGGGTGGCGTGAAGAGCAGGCAGCATATGGAGGCACGAGAACGGATCCAGATGGAGACCATTGGATCTTCGCATTTCGGATCTGGCAGCGTCGAGTCATGGGAGGCAGAGTTCGTAAGTATCTTGCCACTTTATTTTATTGTTTACTTAATTCATTGATTCTATGATTGTTTTAATCTTACAAATTGTGTTGATTATGATACAGCGACGGGTTACGAAAAAGAAGCCCACAACCCACGATACTGCGTATGCTCGCCGGCATAGCAAACGTGACACGTGGACCATCTTCAGAGCCGAGGGACGTATTATGGACGCGCAGTTTGAGATGGCCATGAGACCATACGGTTGACAGGTACTTGAAAACTCTAAACGAATGATTTTGATTTATTGAATTATATATATATATACTTTATATACTATATATTACTTGAACAGGTTCAAGCTGCTGATGATCCACCCGCCGCCACTGCAGAGGGTGAACGTGAGCACTACTCATCGGACATTCCGACCGATGTGAGCTCATCTGAGCATGGAGGGAGCACCGAGTCATCATCTGGGTCTAACTCAGACTTATAGTATCACATTCCATATTGAGGATGTGGTTGTATATATTTTTTTGTAAACTGAAGCCATGGGCTATTTCGAGATATGGACTCCCTTGTATATATGTGTGAAATTTTAATAGTAATATTGAATCGTGAATCGATAGTATTACATTCATGTCTGTCTTGAATCGTGTATTGACAACGTATGCATTCATGTCGTTCTTGTCTTAATCTTCCTCGTGGATATGTTCTTCGTGGATGGTCTAATGCACCAAAAAAAAATCCAGAGAGTGTTATTGGGTGCTAGAATGCTGGAACAGCATTCAGGCACCAAATAACACTCTCTAGATTTTTTTCTTTGCTCTCTATTCGCGTGTATAAACGCGTCAGAACTGCTAAAAGTCGCGTGTATATACACGGATAATCTGTAAAACACACGTGTATAAACGCGTCAAACCTGAGAAATACGCGTGTATAAGCGCATCTAAAGTAACAAAACGCGTATATAGACGCTTGTATCAACGCGTCTAAATGCATCTGAACTGATAGAATGCGTGTATATGTCCGTGTATGAATGCGTCTGAGCAGTCCTATACACGCGCTTTTACACATATGTCTCTGGCCGCGATGATACACGCGCTAATACACGGGCCCGCTACTTTTTTTCACAAGTCATTTTTAGCGGCTAGGAGCGTGGGTATGAGCCCGATCCCTTGTAGTGGAGGGAGATATTCTTCACGTAGAAGAAGCCAGTGCAGGAGCAAGAGAAATTGCATGACTGCATGCAGTTCTCTAGGCTGGAAGTCTTATTGTGGAAAATTGCCCGAGAGAGGAGAAAAATGGCGGCGATGTCATCCAGTTGCTGGAGATGTGTCTGCGTCTGGCCTGGCACTGGGGCTCCATTACTATCACACTTGGGAAGGGAGAGAGTATCATCAAGCATGCAACCATGGTAACTACCGTTTCGTGATATGTTGGCTGTGAAGCCGCTCGGAGGGCAAGTGCAATGGCTAAAGACATCGGATCCCTCCTTTGAGCAAATACTGTAATGGCCGCAAGCCAAGGGGACATCGCGGAAACCCCAGCTTTCGTAAGGGCTTGGTACTAAGCCTGGGCTGAACCGAGCTGAGCCGATCCCAAATCTGTACGTGGACACATTGTTGGAAACGACATCCACACTACTCTGGAAACCTAAAGAAAGGTTGACGAAGTGCAGCCAGCCGTCAGTCTCCAGCCTCACTAAGCCGAATGTGGCGCCATATTCAGGATACAGCCCGTTGCGTTCAGTGTGGTTGCAACTGCCTGGATACAGTTGAAAGAGCGTACCAAAATCCTCCACATCCTCCAGCACAGCGTAGGCGCCTTGATCAGCGCCCCCGCAGAAGGCCTTGGAAACATCGGTACTTGAATTGTGGAGGACCGGGAGCTGCCAATACGGCAGATACCCAGAGGTTGCTGAACGCAATGAGAAACTCAGGCCACCTGCCATCATGGACATTGAGTATGTCAAGTCTGCGCTCACTAGCTCCATCCCTACCTGGAGGATCTGGTTCTTTAGCAGCGTGTCGCTGGGGTGCTTGAAGCTTTCATATACAACAGCATCAGAAGAATCATTGATTAGGAGATTGCCGGAGTCTAGCATCTCCATGGACCTTGCATTGCTGACGCTCCACACAATTTCTCCATCATAATCCAGAAGCTCCAGCGCCCCATCGTGACTCACGGTCAAAATCGCCATCACAGATTTGAGAGGGCGCCCCGGATGGGCGTTCCACACAAGCATAGCCGTGCTGCCCTCTTCAATGTAACTGACTTCCAGACCGCTGCTATTCAGGTCATGACTGCCCATAACTCGAGCAGAAGTATTGCGCCTCTTAGCCGAAAAATCAATTATTACAGTGCGGCAGATCGACAAATACATACTGTAGACTGAAGTGTTTCCTGATGCAGTGCTCAATGGCATCGCAAAGATTCCCAGAGAATACCCTTCACCCGCAGATGAGAAGCCCTCAGATTCCACTATCGGGAAGAACAATTCACCATCACCTGCAGAGAGACCTGCCTCTGATTCACTATTACTGTAATTGTAGCTGAGACCGAAAAAAAATCCAACAGGAAGCTCTGTTCGGTTTGTAGAGGAAGAAGCTAGAGACGGAGGAAAAAATAGTACGAGAACAAAGCACAGGGATGCTCGGAGACCCATCGTTGCAAGGTGTTTCTACACACGGGCCAGTGCTCGAATGTGAAGGCGGCAGTGGCAAAGGCAGGCTCTACTTTTAAGAAAGATTTAGGCCCGGTTCAGATAAGGCGGCAGCCAAGCTGCCGCCTTCCTGCCATGCAATCGCAAAGTGCCCCATGGCACTCTGCGTTCACAGCGGGCGGTGGAAATCCACCCCCACCTTGCCACGTCATGGAAGATGCTGGTTGAAATTGTGCCGACCCCCCCCCCTCGCCCAAAACGGCTTCCAGCCTGCAGCATTTCCAAAATTTCCAAAAACGGAATCCCAACGGATGTTTTTTTCAACGGCCTTTTTCCCAACGGCCACTTTCCACTTTCAACGTTCATTTTCCAACGTCCCTCCCCCCAACACCCTTCAATTTCCTATAAATTAGAGGGTCTAGGGTGAGATTTTGTACCCTCTAGAATTTCTAGAGAACATAATAATAAGCTTCACAATTTCCATTCTCCAAGGTGCTTTTACATGCACTTCAATCATGCTTTCTTTTTATCCACCCATTTACCTTTCTTTTAATGTTTTTGTGGTACACTTGCCATGCCTTTGACATTGTGTGCTTTTGTTTTTCTTTTAGGGGTGTGCGAAAAGGGCGGGAGGCAACGTGAAGCGAGCGCATAAGGTGACCCCTCACAAACCGCATTTCCATTATCATGACTAATGTATGTGTTTTTATTTTATGTGGTGCTAATATTCTCTTCGTGTTCCATGTAGGTACTATGGATTCCAACACGAGCCATGAATTTGATTCATCGCAACAACGCGGCGACGATGATCCTATTTTCTCCCAAACTCCTCTCCCGCACTCTAATTTCTATTCATTTCCCCCTCCTCCTTTTCATGTGCCACCTCATGGCTTCCAAGCCATGCTCAATTCTCCTTCCTTTTCTCCAAACTCTCCCTTCATGTTTCGCCCCCCCCATTCACCTATGGTAGCGCAACCTCCTAATCGATCATCCCCCCTAGGTATCCCAAACATGGGTTCCATTCCCAATTCCCTAGGAAGCCAACCATCACCCAACTCACTCAATAACCCCCCTTTATCTTCTCAACCAAAGCGAGTTCGTGGCATGAGGAAGGAGCCTAGCGATGAGGAGATTGTGTTAGAGACCCAACCTGCGCCAAAGAAACCCAGGAACTCCAAAAAGAAGGTGGTGGTGGACTTGGGGGAAGATGACGACAACGACAATAAGAAAAGCAAGTGGCAAGAATTTTGGGTTGACCAACTCATTCATGTCAGGGGGGGCATGAGTGAGGAGTTCAACAATCCTGGGAAACAAGGGGTCAACTTGTGGGCAAAGGTGGCCACAAAGCTAGCCGGCATTTACCCTGATTTCAATAAGGATAGTGAAAGTTGGCGCAAGAAGTGGCAAGCGGTGCTAGCAAAATATAGAGTGGACAAAGCTCACAACTCGGTATCTGGCAATGACAGGAGGCACACATGTAAATGGTTCGATGTGGTGGATGAGTATTACCACGATAGAGCCACGGTCACTCCTCTTAGCCACGCTTCTTCATCAACAATGGATGATGCTACTTTCCCTGGCGGTGACAAGGATGAAGTAACTATAGCACAAGATGACGAGAAGCCACAAGCACCCATGTCCTCAAGTCGTCGAGTGACTCCCAAGTATGAGGAATCTTTGGCCACAATGGCCGATACTGGGAAACATCTATTGGACCATCTCAAGGAGACCTCTAGCCAAAATGTTGCCTTGGAGAGGGAGCGACTGAAGATATTGGCAGGATTGCATGCCACAATGAGTGAATTCCTTAAGGAAGGAAGGGGGGGCAACAAGTAGCCTTGGCGGAGGAAATTCTTGTTATTATTATTGTATGAGTTTATAAAGTTTGGGATCTCGACGTTGCTTTGTTCCTATGCGTTGTATGGATTTATGAATGTTTCTAAGCTCCTAAGAAGCATGTTAAGCTGAGAATTTAATATGTATCAACTTGTTTTGGATTTGCAGGTGACAATGGGCATGTCCAAAGACATTGCACTCTATTGTGCGTGGTTGTGTTCTATAGCGATCTATGAATTGCTTAAAGAACCAAGCATGCACAATGATGAGTGCATAGTGCAGACTTGGTTGCATGTTACCGAATGCATGGCACGATCTGTGAGGTTGAGGAAGATTGCGAACCGTAGGAGGGGTCATGAACACAGACAAGCGTGGGCATATCCACGGCCTCAAGGCTTTGTAAAATGCTATC